>NC_061522.1:14930000-15260000 GCF_022379125.1 Scophthalmus maximus | reverse complement strand
GTGACCTATTTGAAATGTAATGAACTGTACAGTATATATGAGTTTACTGAGAATAGAGACTCAATGAATTGTTGCAGAAAAATCAATTTGCCTATTACAGCAGATTGTCAAGTTTATTTTCCCGATAATAGTTTTTTCCATCAGCTATCTTCATATTCTGTATTAGCATCAGTTTTCTGTCAGAATCCTCTCTTCACATCTCCTGCCCATTTTACTCTTTTAGTCTCCACCCCTACACCCCCCTTTGTTTTTAACTCCCTTTAACGACTTCCCTCCCTCTCATCTCTTCTTCCTCTGTCTTTTGTGGGTCAGGCTACTGACAAGCACTATGTATCCATTAAGTGGAAGTGCTGAAGCTATACCAAACAAGGGTTGAGACAAGGACTTCGGCCGAGACACCAGGACACACACACACACACACACACACACACACACACACACACACACACACACACACACACACACACACACACACACACACACACACACACACACACACACACACACACACACACACACACACACACACACACACACACACACACGCATGCACACACCATAAAGCAGAAAGGAAAGAGGGGCACAAGAAACAAGTCGAGGAAGGGACAGGGAGACAAAGTGCATTATTTCACAGCTCATTGGTTTTGCACTGCCTCTGGACAAACGAAAACCCTGCTACTTTCACTGTGAAATTTATTATATACACACACACCTAAATATTTGCTTTTGTGTGTCAATGAATGGCTTACAAGCAGAGGTTAGAGTGCGAATAAATTGTGTTTGAACAATTCCCGTATTTGGCTTGTTGTTCAATCTGTGGACAGACTAAGAATTTCACAGTGTTTCAGTGAATCTATTAGTGACCCACCTCCGTTTGTTCCTCTTTCATTTGCTTTAAAAACATTCTGTTGTCAACATTAAATGAGACAAACAGTCATGTCCCAGTATTTGCCTGCTTGACTTCCACTGAACTGTTAAGTTCCCTCTGTCTGCGGAGATGCAGCAGGCACATAACCTTGGTCACTGAAACAACATCCCCGGAGACCACCGAGTCTACAGGGAGGAGCTCTCCTATGAAAGACGTCACTGCACTTTAGAAAACTGATCCGTTGAAAGTCCAGGTAAACACATCACAGATCATCAGTTTGAAGTTTAAAGACCAGAGTCATGCTTGCGAGGAGAATATTGGAGGACCTAATAGGCTTCCTTCAGTGTTTCAATAATGCAGACCTCAAACACAGAGGATTTGCTTGGAGAGAGGAGAGGGAACTTCCATCTGAGTTCCCCGACACTATATTTAAAAGAAAAAACGACACACTTCATTCTTACAGCAAAATGTGCCAGACTTCTCATACGTTACACCGAACTGTGGGAACCTGAGAAAAGCCTCACAGCAGTCTGTGATGCGGCCTTTCCCAAAACTGAAGTATAGCGGGAAGGGCTTGTGTCCCTGTGACAAGAAGTTGTATTACTTTGGCTCCAGTGAAGAGTGTGAAGGATGGCTCGTGGATAGAGCAGGCACACATATACTTTGAGATTTATGCCTCGACGCAGAGGTCCAGGGTTCGATGCCGACCTGTGACAATTTCCTAGCTATTTCCTAGCTGTCAAATTACAGGCAAAAAAGCCCCAAAAAGAATCTAAAAGAAAGGGCTGATTTACTGGATTTTCAGGCCAGCTGGGAAAAGCTCGTTGGGAAAACAGTCCCACTTAAACAGGAGAACGTTCAGAACGTCTCATATCAGACTGTGTAAGCAGGCTTTCTAAAAATCCGTTTGGGAAACTGAAAAACAAAAGCACTGCCAGCAGGTACAAAGTTAACTTTTCATGATCACTTACCAAAATGTATTTATGTTTCTGAATTTTGCATGACCACAAAAACTGGGGGATAATGGCTAAATACTTGTTTCATCCACTCACCCCTTTGCAGATGGAGACAGCTTCTTTGGACAGGGACTTGGCGTAGGACACATTGTGCTCCATTATGGACTGAAACAGCTCATCTTCATCCTCTCCATCAAATGGAGGCTGGGGGCGTGAAAGGACACAACATTGAGTGTTGTTTGTTTTTCATGCTTTATCAGACAGTGGTGAAGTGAAAAGTAAAGTGTCACGATGTTGCACCAGTTTTTTATAAAAACACAATTCTTTCTTAAACCTGTGAAAAGATTAAGACCAGGGGAGAAAAGAGAAAAGCAAAGACATGAAAAAGGAGCAGAAATAATGAGCAAAGTGGAGAATTTGTGAGAACAAGTTTCGCAGGGCAGATGTAGTAGATGACCCAGCTTTTTTCCCTCCTGTGGTTATCATCAGTAACCATAATGTGGGTGTTTTGACAGTTCATAAAATGAATTATTTGTCATTTCCACTCTGCTGGCCCCTCGAGCTAGAGATCACAAGTGTGCGTCAAGCCCCCTTCATTTCACATAGGAGGGGCAGAAGAAGGGAATATCTAAATACTTAAAAAACTTTTGTTAATTGCATAACAGTAAACAATTGCTCATGTTAATTTGGAATTGAAAAAAACATACCCATAACAAAAATATCCTTGTGTGTTTGCTTTGGAGGAGCGAGTTTTAGCATGTGCTTGCACTTTGCCTTTAAAAATATAATTTTTTGTAGTTTTCTTGAGATCAATTTTTCTTTCAAGAGACACCTGTAATTGCCCACTGCAGATTATGTGACAACTTTACACACACACACACACACACACACATAAACACACACGCACTTGTCAACTCTTAACCCCCACGCGTGCGTGCGTGTGTGTGTGTGTGTGTACACCACTCACCTGTCCTGCGAGCATCTCGAAGAGCAGCACTCCGTATGCCCACCAGTCGACGGAGCGTCCATATGGCTGATATGCAATGATCTGTGTGGGAGGTGAGAGAAAAACTTGAGAAACTCAGCCCAACTCGAGCAAATAATTCTGCATCTGAAATGAATACAAACAATGTCTGCAGACAACCTAGAGGCCAACTGCTTTTCTTTCCTGATCATCACATTTAGAAAACTTTATGAAACCAACTGTCTCCAAAGAGTAGTATGAGGAGATTGGCCCCCTGACAAACTCAGTCTGATTTGAGAAGTCTGTTAAAACGATGATGTTCGAAATGGATAAAGTGACATTTCAATATTAAATGTCGAGTATCTTTAATGTTTCTATGATTGAATCAAGAGAGTTTGGAAAATGAAAACAACTGTCAGAGGGAATGATGCAGTAAATATTCAAAATGGAGAATACTTGAATTTAGATTTTCTTTGCTCCTTTCAGATCAGTCAAGTTGATCTAAACCAGGTTCTTGCTCTATTATAAACTGATCTATTTTTAAAACAAGCCCAGAATGTTACACTGCCTTGATTTCACGTTTAAATTTTTATTTAATCTGTAAATAATTCAGCAAATTATTCATCCATTACAAGTTTCCCCACTTATCTTTTCTCCTGGTATCATCAACATATATCAGATCATGAAGCTGTGACGTTTTACTCAGTCACTGTGTAATGTAATCCCCTAACTCAAGCACATAATGGGTCTTCCACAAAAGCTAAATACAGCGTTCAATATGAAACTCTTTATTCTTTAAAATTCTTTGAGCCAACTGAGCCTTAAAACGCAGCAGACACAACCATTCGAAGCCGAACAAACAGTAGCCTTGAAAATCCCCGTTAATACAAACTCGCAGACATGTCGGCTTTTCTCTACATGCAGTGGTATCAGCAGCCGTGACACCTGAATCGCCTACACCTTGAAACACCTGCAACAATACATTTGCTGTGGCTGAACTGGAAGTGAGCATTTGCTGCGTGGGTGCAAAGCAGATAAAACACAGACAACAGTTCACCAAATTTCACGAGGTCTCACAGACAATGAGAAAGTGGAAGTAGACAACAGAGAAGCCACTTTGGATAAAACTCCAGGTGACATATGTTTGCACATTTGGAAAAGCTATCTTGACATTCACATTTTGCTAAAATCCTGATGTCCAAATGTTGTGAAGACTGACAACACCAACGCTTCGCTGACTTGGTGGATCATTTTTCATGACTTAAACGGTTATGTTTCATTTTTGACTATTGCAAAATGATTATTGATATGGTGATATGGTTTTAGGATATGTCTGATATTCAAATCCCGCCTTTCGATGATAAGATAAAGTTTATTGATCACTGGCACAATAGAAGTCCTTATATCTAATCATGATAGATGACGATGAAGTCGAGCAAATGTCCTTCATGGCGTTCCTCAAAAAAACAGTCCCCACTTTTAGTTATATTAAGGGCAATTTTAGAGCAGGATCATCTTTTTCATCCAAATGCAGCGCCATTGATAAAAAGAAAAAAGAAAGGGGAATGAACGAGTGTGTGAATCTCCTTCCGAGGAAGCCTCTCTCAACAATGAAGGATTTCAATTCAATCCAATTGTATTTATATCGTGCCACATCAGAACATGCATCATATCAAGGCACATTACAAAGATTTCCTGTGGGTTAGTCTGACATTAGCCAAGGTCACTCTGAAGACACATTAATTTACCAGGAGCCTCCTCTGCCATATAATAGAAGTTGATGCAGCCATGTGCATACTGTACATACAATCCAAGATCAGGCTTTATTGAAACATACAGGACAATATGGTGACCCACACTCACAAACAACTCTAGGCATGTGACAGCAGCTCTGTCAAAGAGTACATTGCTCCATGACCTATTCTGAGTAACAACTGACCTCAGCTGCATACACAGAGCCCCGGGACAACCCTCCAGCTTAGTAGCACACACACACACACACACACACACACACACACACACACACACACACACACACACACACACACACACACACACACACACACACACACACACACACACACACACACACACACACACACACACACACACACACACACACACACACACACACGGACAACATACTGCATATTATGAACAACCAAAAAACTCACATGCAAATTCACACACACACCAGGGTGTCTAGGTGTGTGAATGCCGATCCATCCTGTATCGCACTATAACCTTCACCGCTTAACAACCAACCTCTGTCTTTCCCATGGGAGTCCACGTACGCACATAGAACACACACACACACAGTCGGACGAGCACACCTCCTGCTCTGCACTCCACTGTCATGATGCAGTCCGGAGGGTTGATGGGAGCCGGCTGGATGTGCGGTACATTCACGTGTTTACCCTCGTACACAAAGGCAAGAGTGTGCACCAACCTGCATGCGCGTACACTTGATGTCACTGTAACCATGAGACTCATAGAAGCAGAAATTATTTATGTAGCACACATTTAATGTCACAGGTTACGTGACTGTATCCTTTAAAAAATTTTTTTTTTTTAATTATTAAGACTAAATAAAGATCAGCTTCCATGTTGCACTACTCATCTTACTCTTCATCAGATCTGTTGGATGTTCAATCCAATTGTATTTGTATCGTGCCACATCAGAACATGCATCATATCAAGGCACATTACAAAGATTTCCTGTGGGTTAGTCTGACATTAGCCAAGGTCACTCTGAAGACACACATTCATTTACCAGGAGCCTCCTCTGCCATATAATAGAAGTTGATGCAGCCATGTGCATACTGTACATACAATCCAAGATCAGGCTTTATTGAAACATACAGGACAATATGGTGACCCACACTCACAAACAACTCTAGGCATGTGACAGCAGCTCTGTCAAAGAGTACATTGCTCCATGACCTATTCTGAGTAACAACTGACCTCTGCTGCATACACACAAAGACTAAATAAAGATCAGCTTCCATGTTGCACTACTCATCTTACTCTTCATCAGATCTGTTGGATGTTCCTCAGCTTCATGCTTTACCGATGAAAATACTTGTATGATGTGAGCTTTGACAAGACTGGATGGACAGAGCCACTAAAAAGTGTCAAACAAAATTATTATGGTATGGTGTTATTTTGGGGAATTACATTTTGGGCTGAAACATTTCATGCTCAATATCTGAGAACTGTAATCTGCATCACAAATGTGACATGTTGATAGTGTGAATCTATTTTCAGGTGAAAAGGGGGGATTTGCTTTTTGAAGATAATCACAGATCAAAGATTACAGGGCAGTCATGTCATTATTTCTCCACAGCCTTTAGGTATACTCTTATCACCACGCCTCTATCCTTGACTCTGATGGAAATGTTTCATGAACTTCGGGTGGTCAACTACATCTTAACAACATACAGACCTTACATAACCTTTCACACGGTCTCCTAATGTTTAAAAATCCGCTCTTGCAAACCCCTCTCCGGTGCCACAGTTCCGCGGACAACAATGATGAGGGTTGTTTTACTCCTCCTGCTCGGCTGCTGCCTCTCTGAGGCTAACGTCCTGGGACAGAGGTTCACTGCGATCACGTAGAGTCAAGATGAGCCTGCTGAAGCAGATACCTTCGCTCTGCTCAGCGGGATGAAGGCTCTTTTAGATGATCAGAGAATTGAACTGCAACAGCAACTGGTGCGGCCTTCTGAGCTGCTTTGGAAGAGAACCAAATGCACATTGGGCCATTTACCACTGAGACCAATATTGGTGACAGCTATAATTCCGCAACAGGTAATGTCCGTGTAATTGCTGAATTAATTTCGATCTTAAAATACAATAATATGAAAAGGGGCTTTGAACAAAAATGTGCGAAAAATTATACAAAAATGTTTGCCTACTACATCTATTGTTGAACACAGTATGTCTTCCAACTTTACTTTATTTGGTTCTTCTTGCCCGAGGTTTCAAAAGTGAATTCCTGTTGTTATAACAATTCTGTGATGCTGCTCAGTTAGCAAATCCATTGAGTTCACGCTTCGTGCCTTTTGGTTGTTCGAAAAAAATAAAATAAAACTTATCATCCTCTTCCCTCATCACACTTCCTGTACAGGAGGCTTCACTGCACCAGTCAGTGGTGTTTACCACTTCACCGTCTACTGGCTTTTTACTGCTGTACAAAAGCGGCGAGGCTGTCGCGGGTACTGCCCAACACGCCACTGCCTCCGACGTCACTGATAACTGTTCTAATGGAGTAGTACTGCTTCTTCAAAAAGGAGACCAGGTTGACGTGCACATGGAAGCCAGGTCCTGGGTCTGGGCAGACAGCAACCTCTGCACCTTCACGGGTATTCTGCTCTACAGTATGCCCAGCGACGTGCCCAAAACCCTTCTGTAACTTAACTAGTAGGCAATGGTTCACATCGAGCAAAGACAGACCTATTTTGTTTCTGCGAGGTTGTGCATCACATTACATCGTTTTGGTTTTAAACTGCACTTTATTCAAATAAATAGATGTTTTCGGTGGTTTGTTCAAGGACGGTTGGTTTGTGGTAGGGGCAGTTACTGTCAGTTTAGCCACACTAATATCACAGAGAAGCACTATACTGATTAAAACATTATGGAATCACACTTCCACTTATTTTAAGATGTTATTCAAATGTGTTTATGCTGACACTCTAACTTTTATGACTCTGCATAAAAATCAACAACAGTCATTGACTGAGCCACAATGTTTCATCGGTGCTTTGCTGAACCTAATCTCCATAAAACCTCCAAATCCTGACAACTGTGCAGATCCGTTTAAACCCACAGCTCACATATTGTTCTTTCAGTGAATGTGTAGAAGTTCTTAAAGATCATATCAAAATGAAAGATATTTTGATATCTTGATGTGATATTTTTAAGAATGAGGTTGTAACGTAGAGTAGCAGTCCAATGTTAGAATGACGAGCACATACCATGACAAAGGTGTTGAAGGCTTTACATACTGATCATTTCACATGAAAGTGAACACGATGCCTTGAGAAGGTGAGAAATGCGAAGACTTAATCCTCTGCTTTCCTTAGTTCTTTGGTGAGAGGGCTGGCAGTTGCTCTAGGGAAAAAGCCCTCTCCCTCATCGCGGGTGGATGTTCTGGATTAGCTCGAGGGTCAATTGTGGGAGAACCCTCTGTGAGAAATCTCTTAGCTTGCCTGTTCAATTCCTGCTTCATGCAGGAATCATGCCGACCTTCAGTCTGAACTGACAGATGCCAACCAATGCACTGCCTCTGTTGAAATAATTCAATATGTATGAGAAGAGATGAGTGAACTGAAAGAAGCCTAATATTATCACTGGGAAAACAAAAACGGGTCCCTCTAATCGCACGCCGAACCCAAATAAATGAATCCAAAGTTTTAGAGAGGAGACAACGGCAGAGCAGTCCAGATGCATGCTAGAGTCGAGTTGTGTAATATCCTGCTGATTTGCTAAGAGGAAACCATTTTCCGTGTCAGGGTAACCTAGATCAGTATTCGGCAGCACGTCATCGAGGACCTAATGTGGCATATTTGTTACGCTGTGTCACTGAGAACTGACCTCACAGTCTCTCTTGCAACATGTGCAATACAGAGTTTAAGCATGGAAAACAATGTAGACACATCAGGTCAATGGAGCAAGGAGATCTGCAGCGCCATGTCGGCTTGTGTCATGGGAATGAAAACAGAGAGGAGGAGGAGAGAGAGGCAGAGAGAGGAGGGAGGCAGAGGAAAAGAATCAGACGATGTAAAAAACAATGAGTGAAGACATGCTCTCATGCTGTTGAGGCCATAATTTAAATTATTACTTTAAATGTCCTTTTTTTTAACTTTCCACTCGTAGTATTTCTTTATTTGCTGTTGAACTGTCGTGCCACAACTCTTAAATCAGTCTTTGTCATCACTAATTCCTGTGGAGAATGATAGAGTTGAAAGTCAAAGGAGGGTAGAGGAGTCGGGAGAGAAAGAGAGAAGGGAAGAAAAAGACAGAGAGGACAAATGGAGTTCAAAGAAGCGACTGTTAAGATCAGTTTCAGGCCATCCTGCAGAGCGCTGCGCTAATGTGACACTGCTGTGACTCACTGCCCTTGCCACCCATCGCCTGTCTGCAACAACCCCAGCAGACATTTACTGTTTCGGGCACGGTGACCTTCGTGCTCTGAACTAGCACGTTGAGTCTAGACATTCAGCTTCCTACTTACTTATAATGCACGTGGGATGTTTGTTTGCTTTGCGGTATGCATGAGGCTGATAAATACATGAAGTATTCCTTTGTTGAACCAGGTCGGCAGTGATGGAAATAGACAAGTGTGACCTGTGCCCGACAGTTTTTCCTTTTTTCTTTATTGTATGAAAGCCTCTGGCCAGTAGAGCTCCGTTGATTCACTGCTGTACAAATGCGTGTGTGTGTGGGCGCGCCTGTAAGAGAAAAAGGGATGGTCTTTGTTTACATTAATCTTTATGACATATGATTCTGAATATTTTATGCTCTATAACACCATTGTTGAGTCAAATCGTGTTTTGCGTGCCTGCATGAGCATCTGTGTGAGAGTGTGTTAATTTATGTACCTGTGCTAGTGGCTTGAACAGTGTATGTGCGTGTGTGTGTGTGTGTGTGTGTGTATGTTTGTGTGTATGCATGTGCATGGACATCGCTGCAGACATCTCCCTCCCATTACACCTAATACTACATGACAGTTCTGGATCAGACTGGTAGCTATTCAAGGCTACTCTCCTCACTGCTCGCACACAAACACCAATCCTGTGCTCCTACAACGCTCATCACCAATATGGAAACAGATCTACACAAAAAAACAAAAACGCAAAACACCGACCTTATGACCATCACTGATAACAGGGTGCAACGTGAAAAATCTGCCCTGCTGTTGTGTCAGATCCCTTCGAGGACTGTGTGTGCTGTGGAGCAGAAGCAGTGCGCATCAGGCCATGCTTTAGTGGTCTGTTTTTGAAAGCAACTCTCAGTACTGTACGCTGTGGTTGGTTTCATCCACTAATGATATTAATGAGAAGCTTTTGGGGTTTACATTGTGCATCCTATGATGCAAGTAGCACAGTATATGGAGAGCCCCTTTTTTTCACTTATGATAACGCTGATGGTGACAACGTAAAGGTGCACTCCAGCATCTTATCATTGAACTTTCATAAAGTTGGGAGGCCTTGTGAGTGACCCATGACAGAAAAACTGATGGCAGAGATATGCAAGCATTTAGTTTCTTCTAGGAAAAAACAAATAAATATAATCAAGCAAAATACTGTATCTTGCTAATATATAATATATCATGTTAATATCATGCAATATATCTGTTTACAGTAGCCTACTGAAAGTTTGCATGTCTGCTTTGGGACTTTTGCTCTCAGTATTGCCCTCATCATCTGTCTCATTTGCTGCTTCCCTCTCACTTTCTCTTTTCACCTCCTCCTTCACGCTTTCTCACTCCTCACTCACTTTTCTAACCACAGATGAGGTGACTTTGTAAGACCACTAATAGCTTTGATCTGAAAACATTGGTTTATGTGCTCAGGAAATGGGGAAGAGTTTAAAAATGGAGCTGCTACTGCATGTGGGATGTGACCAGATGGCAAGTGCATGATCACTCAGGGTTGCTTTTCCAAGTCCTCAAACCTTCTGAGTTATGAGCCCGTGAGAACTTTGTTAAGTTTTGGTTTGACATAGATTAATGTCCTTCATTAAAGCAAAGGAAAAGATTACAGCAATAATTAATGTCCCAGACTTACCACTTTTGTACATGTCAACACTGATTGTGAAAGTATAGCCATACCCTATAACACTTCTGCTCCTTACGATCATCCTGTATTATCACACGACAGCACATCTCTGGATTGACACACGCTGACAGTCAATAGCAGTTAATGAATACATTTGTACTTTATCTTCCAGCTACTGCAAACAGCCCAGCCAGAAGCAAGGTGGACACCCATGCCTCCTAATGCCACACTGCAATAGAAACTAAGTAAGGCATACTGTAGATGTCCCATTTCACACCGCTTGATTCCTTATATGCTCTCCTAAAACGCTGCACAGAGTCATTAGGCAACTATTTCTTTCCTTTAGTGTCCAGTCACACATATCAGTTTCTGATCTTTTCCTCATTTTTCCGTATACCTTATAACCTTCTCTTTTTGAATGTGTGTGTCTCTTCCTCCCTGTGTCAAAGTCATTGAGGTGTAAATTCACATTAGTGGGAGCATTCCTCCCAGACAGGAGCAACCAATGACTGGCTATATAGGTCAGAGTAAACAAAGCGAAAACTTTGTGCCTGTGTGTGTTTGTGTGTATGTGTATGTGTGTGTGTGTGTGCTGACAAGCCGTATTTTGAGTATTTCTCGTCTCACCCATACTAAGAGCTATGTTGCAGACATAGCAAAACACTTAAACTATATTCTACCAGAGATTTTCTTACTCAGATTGGCAGGTGTTCCCTGCCCCACCTCTGTGAAAAGCCCCTCTTGGGTCTGTATTGGTGTATGAGCTTACCGACATCAGTCAAACTCTCCCAAGTTCAACAAGCTACTCACTGCAGCTTCAAGATAAAAAGAAACACGTTTTTAAAATTATTACTTACAGGACAAAAAAGGCAACAGAGAGTCCTACACCTCTGTATCTGCTTCTGAAAGCTTATATAATATGAATACACTTTAAGCATGTTCAATACATGAGAGGTACAATGTGAATAAAGATTTTTTCCAACCTGTGGAATCAAATTCAGCTGGTAAAATAATTGATTGCTGATCCTTCTGTCAAATGTAATTTGAGGAGCACTTTCCCTCAATTATCTTTGAAAATGTCACCACTGTGAGTCCATTTTTAAGGTCAGCCTGCACTTGTTGTGTTTTTGAGTGTGTGCATGATTGGGTTTGTGTGTCCATTGAAAACATGTACGCCTATAGATATTTATCAGTGTATACAGAACTGTGTGCATGTGATACATCATGCATTGTGACCGTGGGCCGTCAGGTATGTGTGATGTAGCCTTAAGTGTGTGATATTAAATGTGTGTCGTGACTATGATAAAAAAACGTAGCTGCTCTTCTTCCTGCTGCGTCAGGGCCTGGCTGCATGGCGCATTAGTGTCAGTCTGACTCTGAACGGTCATAGCATGTTCACCCTGCATCCATGGGGTGGAATTAACCTTCCAGTCCGTCAGAGAGGGAGTCGGGGAGCATAGACAATGCAACCCACGATTATACAGAAGCCAACAAACTGATCATGACCAGAGAGTTGGACATGCTGAATCAGTACATCAAGTATGGACGGCTGCAAGCTGTTGCATCAGAACTTTCCTGTTACCATTTTTTATGACATTAAGAGGGAAATGATCAGATAAGCAGTCACAAAAAATGGCATAGAATCCTGGATTCGAAGCCTGGTTTTCAGATCCCATGAATCACATATACGTAATGGCACTGAAACTGAATAATTGATCATACTGAAAATGGTATTGAAATATTTTTGATGATAGTTTCCAACTTTAGTCATCAGGGGGCTTATCAATTGTCCAGTTCGTCATCTCGGACTTACAAGCTGCACACCTACTTCCATGTTAGGAAGTGACCAGTACAAAGAGTCAGTCCACATTCACTCGGACAGGAACCAAACCAACCAGACCAAAGACACATTCAACATTGAAAGTGAACACTTTTAACTATTCCAGTCACCGTGTGATAACTTTGGAAAGTGGAACAATAAAGACGCACTTGCTTCTTGCCATGTCCACATTATTGTATGGATGCTATCGGTCAGCAATAGCAAGCACAACATCCAGACGTACAATGTTTTGGAAAGATTACATGATCGTGATCAAAACCACATTCTAAGACGACCGACTGGGATGCACAGAGAGCCTGCTTGTAAGTTTGGGTTAAGTTTGGACTTACCAGCTGAGACACAGTGTCTGTCTGACTGGGGATGCTTACATCATTAGAGCTAGCGTGTCTGTCTGTGTGACCTTGTGTGTGTGTGTGTCTGTGTGTGTGTTTCTGTGTGTGTGTTTCGTGTACATGTCCTGAGGTAGTGACCTTAATCTGGAGCACAAGGGTGACACAGGCTCAGACCAGACAGTGACAGAGATGACCTCATGCATCAAAACATGCACACGCACGCGCACACGCACACACACACACACACACACACACACACACACACACACACACACACACACACACACACACACACACACACACACACTGTGTTGAGGCTCACTCACCTCGGGGGCTATGTAGTCTGGAGTGCCGCAGAAGGTGCGCGTAGTCACTCCCTCTAACATGTTCTCTTTGCACATGCCGAAGTCGGCAATCTTAATATGTCCCTCAGAGTCCAGCATCACATTGTCCAACTTCAGATCCCTGAGGGAGTAGACAGACTTTCAGAACGTCCTTGAAGTTGCTGACTTTTTCTTTTCAGAATTATTTTTAACAGTACTATTTCTACCAACGAAACCCCTGTTCTTGTTGCTGCTGGGTGTTTTCACCTAAAGAAAAAGAAATTATGATCTTTCACTAGAGGGTGTCTAACCCAGACATTTAATAAATCACAAAATGTCTAATTATGACTTTAATTGAATTTGAAGAGCAGCATGCCTTTTAGGCCAACTGGTGCTGTGCAAACTGAGTACACCGGCTGATACTCACCTGTAGATGACTCCTTTACTGTGCAGGAAAAAGAGACCAACAGCGATCTCTGCTGCATAGAACCTGCAATAACAACCACACATGTAAGGACTCCCAAAACAAGGAAAATCAACCTTGAAAACCTAAAATATTAATAATAATAATAATCTTAAACTGGTATGTCTTACACTGCCTGAGGTTCCTTGAACTTGCCCACTTGTTGGATATGGTACATGAGGTCGCCCCCATTCACATACTCCATGACAAAGTAGAGACGATCCTGTGGTCACATAGAGAGAGATGGAGAGGAGACATGTAGAATAGGAAGGGTAGAGGGAGAAAAATACGGAAT
The DNA here is from genome assembly GCF_022379125.1 of Scophthalmus maximus. Classification (NCBI taxonomy): domain Eukaryota; kingdom Metazoa; phylum Chordata; class Actinopteri; order Pleuronectiformes; family Scophthalmidae; genus Scophthalmus; species Scophthalmus maximus. Next base: position 15,246,178 of record NC_061522.1, on the reverse strand, counting down.
ATCACTATTTTGCACAAAAGAAGACACTTCCACAAACGCTGTAAAAATACCCATTTCTTTTTACTGTCAAAGCTCTACACTGGAAGGGTTGGTTCCTGTGCTACAACCTCCCCTAGCCTTGCTGTCCGAGTCGATCCGTTGTTCCTGCTACACTTTCCATGACAAGGTGACCTACAAAACCCCACAAAAAAGCGCTTCTCGGAAAAGAAAACACTGAACACAGACGTCTGTCAGGAAATATTCTCTTTATTCTCTTGAACAGTGGTGGTCCCCTCTGTCTCTTCCCGTTTCCTCTGACTGCTGCTGGAGTTCAGATTGGCCTTGTTCAGCTTTGCAATCGTCTAACGATGACTGGGTACATTTGGGTAAGAGGCATCAAGAGGCAAATAGATGTATATATGTAAGAGATGGGGCATGAAACAAGTTTAATGAACAATATGGTTCAGTGTTTGTGGAGATTAACCCAATCTAGGGAATAAGAATCTGGATATCAGGATATTTGACATAATATACTGCCACCCAGCAAGAACTCATCAGACATTTTTGTCTGTTACTTTCTATTGATTGAGTAATTCCCCAAGACATGACAGAAATGAAAGGAACTTAATCTGAGAAGGATTTAAGAAGTCCAGTTGCACATTGGCCGGCCTTGGTATCTAAAGCCCAACAATGTAATTGTAAATGGCATCAAATTACTGTGATAAACACAAAGTAAAGTCTGATCTTTATGTGTGTGTACCCAGACTCTGTGAGTTTGTGTGTGTGTACTAAAAACATGTATGTATGAGAGCTTGTCTCTTCACTCGTTTGTGCTCTCAGGTTGTGTGGTCTGGTTTTGGTATGAGTCACGCACCTGACACTAGTGTTCTAGTTTGGGTTTATTTGTTTCCTCTGTTATTATTTTTTTTTTTTACTGGTCATGAACGTCCTCTACCGCTCTCCTACATCACTTGATGAGTAATATGTTTGGATAAAAGCTCCTTCGTGAATTAATGTGACCTGACCTGAACTGGGGTGACTTGTCCCGGTGTGTGTCCAGGGGCGCTTCACCTACCACTGTCTGGAAGCACGAGTGGAGATGCGTGAGGAAGGGCGGCTTGTCCTGCTGGGCGAGGACTCTCTTCTCCACCATGGTACATTCCACGTCATCGTCCTGGATCACCACGTCCTTCTTCAGGATCTTGATGGCGTATAGCTCTTCAGTGGCCTTCATCTCTGCCAGCATGACCTTCGCAGAAATAAGGTCAAAAAAGATTTCTTGCTTTTTGCCAACAGTGACATTGAAATAAAGAGATGCACACAACAAATTTGGGTTTAACTGCCCCACCTTGCCGAAGCTGCCTTTCCCAAGCACAGACAAGAAGGAGAAGTCGCAGAGTTTGACTTGGTCCAGGCTGTTGGACGGCAGCTGGCTGAAGTGTCTGCCCTCCGTCTCGTCGAACGCCTTCTTACCTGGGCCTAGCTTGGCTTTCTGCACTCAGGACACAGAAGATGAGGTGCGTTAGAAATACACATATTAAAAAGTAACGCACACATAATGTAAAGCTGCAGTGTGAAGTTTGATTCTTATAATGTGGACCTTATTTAAAAAAAAAGTTATCAGACAGAAAGTATGGACAACCAATTGTGAACAGATTCTTCTTGTAGTGAGGTGTCATTGAATATTCAAACACCAAACCTTTCAAATTCCCCTTCCACCTCTACAGCTTTTATCATACACATATTTGTTTGAATTCCATTCCTAAAATGAGACATGACAGCTTTGGGTCATTATCCTCTACATGTGCTTACACACTCAACTCACACGTTGCGTACTCACTGCCACAATACAACATACACATATGATACACATTTAAAACTAAGGGTAATTAAAAATGGCTCGATGCAAACAGATACAAAGTGAACTAAACTGAGTATTAAACAAGAGGATTCATTAGCTTTTATTGACAATTGTTATCTTTGTTACTTTATAGCTGAAACGGTGGAACATCCACCTTCAAACATGATAAGATGCAGATCTCATTAAAATGAATTACAACCTCAGGACTGGCCGTTCTTGTCAACTTGAAGGAGGAAGGTTTTTCATGGTGACAAACGTTTACACTAAGTAAAAGCCCTAAACCCTTTCCACAATTTATGTAAATCATAAAACAAAAATGAGGACCAAGTTATTCAACATAAAACACGATTGAAACAATAAAAACACTAAGTAAAGCTTGATGTATTGCATGTCAGGTGGCTATTTATGTTTCAAAAATACTTTTTTTTCAGATAATAACATTATAATCAATAAACATCAATATCCAGCATGTTATGTGTTTGTAGATAACATATTTTGAGGACGGACCTGTGTAACTGGAAATAGGCAGAGCATAATTTAAGGCATTACATAATTGAAATTGCTTCTTCCTGTGTGGTACAGGCAAAGTCTAAAGAAATAATTCCTATAGTTGTAATTATATCTCAATAGATGAGTTTTTCTACAGTAATGAAGGAGAGGGTGCCACCGTGTGGCTGTTCCATGTGCATGCATTTGCAGACAACTGTCTCTGACAATGACCTGTGTTTGCAAAGATGAAAAAAGATTCTCTTCTATGTTTTTCTCTCATGCCAAAGTCATGCTCAGTCTCCCAGGGAGGGCAAAATGCTTCAAGAAGCTTGCTAGAAAACGGCGTTGCATTATGCTGAAAATTGCACCACACCTTCGAATGCTAAACAACAACCAAATATGACACAACTTTCTGAACTTTTCTGTCTTTCTGCACAAAACACAACCCACATCGTCACAGTCAGCCGAAGCCAAAACCAGATCCAAAATCATGCTGAACCCCAACAACATGAGCAAAACCTACATCCACATGCTACAAAGAAGGTCCCCTGTTTAGCTTCAGCATAAATTATAATATAACTGCCATTAAATTGATTACATTTCTTACTTTTCTTGGATATATAGGATCATAATACACACATCGGTCTAATCAAAGGGGAAGTCATACCCCGTATGAACAACGCACTGCACCTTCACCAGCCAGTGAATGTCACTTAAATATAAAGGAATACTCACTGAAAATTCACTGCATGTTGAGAAAATTCTTTGATCCAATAACTTTAAGTGTTATAAACCTCTGGTGAAGACTTACTAATGTGTGGAGGAGAGAAGGGTTTCTAAACCTTTTCCATATCTGTTGACAAAATAAAGAGATTCCCAGGGAATAGGAAAACACGAAAGGGTGTGGGTGATATCCAACAACAGACTAATGGGACAAATTTCTGGATTTATCGTATTTCACCTCCATGAATCACTTTAACATTCATATAACGCCCAATGCAAACTATTTCATAACATTCAGATTAAATAAAGACATGACACAACTTGAGACAGCTAATGCTGAGCAGCTTTAGTTTTGTTAATGGCGTCAACAATAGTCTGCTCCTAATCTGGGAGAGCAGCAGCGCAAAAACTCAAAGCAGGCCACAGCACACCTGTGAGCTTTAGCCAGAGAAAAGAGCCTGGCTGAGCCGAGCCGAGCGAGCAGCAGCCTTACTTCCTTCCTCTCAGACGCACCTGATCAGAGTCTTCCACAACTGCTTGGTCCTGAAACCACAGGGAGAAGGGAGCCGAAATGGCTGACTCACTTAGCACTCACAGCTGTTTTTTTATATGCTGGTAGTTGAGGGGGAATATTAAGTTCCTATATTGACCATTACACCAATGAGTGCATTCATTTCTTGAACAAGCAAATACATCATCATACTGTATGTGTTGTAAGATATCTACCTGGATGGTACCATGGAAATAAGAAAAAAAACGGTAAAATAAATTGTGCAAATGCCACAGAAAAGTGTAAAGTTGGTGCCGAAATTATTACTGATAAGCGAATTATCCCCACCCTCCAAAATGTTCTCACAAGGATAGTAATAAACAAAATACACGCGCGCACACATGCGCGCACACACGCACACACACGCGCACGCACGCACGCACACAGAAATACTGGGGTGATAATTGTATTGGGGGTGTTCTTCAGTTCAGTGCTGACATCTAGTGGTCATTACTGGCAGTGTTTCTCTTTATGTAACTGTGGACCATATGTGCAGTTCATTGCTGTGAATGTTGCAGATGAAAGTAGACACATAATGCTTCAGCATGCAGTAAGATCCAAGACCTTGTACCTCCAGGACATACCTGCACTGACACTGATGCAAGCAGACAAGATGTAGACGGGCAGAGTGACCCACAGACAGACGCACACATACAGAAGCCGTGAAGTTTGAGGTGAGTACAGTGTCATGATTTACTAACAATCCTCTGACGAACTCTGAGGAACAGGAATCAGCGAAGACAGACAACTGTACACTCAGTTGATTCAAATATACATACTATTCACCGTCTCCCAAGGGCTCAATGTGCCACATACTCCACATATAGTATGTAAGGTGAAGAAAATTTAAGTATAAGCAAATTGATTTGTGGTTTTTTCATTCACTTAACAAAAATGTTTTCTTAATTTGTTGCTGAATTTTCTTAGCTCTTCAAATTACAGACATCCATTTATTACAGTTTGCTATTTTCTTTTTTAAATTTATTTTAATTCCTTTCATGAATACTCAATTCACATCCAGAACAAATTGTTAGTAAATTGGATCAATTTGCGAGTAGTTCGGACCGACATACAAATGATCAGACGTGGAGGAGTGGGGGAACATGTCACCACAACAACAGGAGAGGAGAGGAGAGGAGAGGGCTACCTTTAGAATAAAGTTAATTTGGCAGTCCTGAGAGCAGGGGCAGGACAGGGAGAGCGGGACAGAAAAACTCTACTGTATTAAATATGAAAATATGACACAGGATGAAGAGGCATTTGGAGGGTATAAGTCTCACCAAGCACATAGGAGGGAGCAGGAGGCTGAGGGGTAAAAGGGAGAGAACCAGAGAGGGTTTTATGAAAAGGGAAAAGGACAAAGAAGAGAGGGACGTTCTCCGGGTCGCACAGCATCCAGACAAGATAGAGATAATAAAGTTAAGTAGGCAGTACCTTTTGTTTTAGATATACCGAACAGTATTGCCACTGTGATGGCGCTTTTCAGGGTAAAAAATAAAGTTGTTCCTGAGTTCCAGCTTTAAACAGATATAAAGGTTGCAGTCTGCAAAATAACTGTAAACCAGAGAATCTGAGATGCTGTATGAAAAATACTATATATTATGCTTATTGTGTACTTTCTTTGATAAAAAAAAATTACAAATTTTGACAAGACATTAAATCTTGCGATCTGTTAATGTTCAGTGTTTGCATGTGCTGAATAACAAGCTTGAGTGTGTGGGCAAGGTAAAAGAGCGCCTGTTGAACCCTGACACACAAAGCACCAACGCCTTGACCACGATTCATCATCCATCTCATTCAGGTGACTATATTCTGCGTGCTGTGGGTCTTGTGGAGCTGTTACCATGACAACCGTATGCACACAGAGGTCAACGAGGGTCAGATTCCTCTCTGACCTAAATCAATTCTCATGTTCGTTTCCCACAGTCTGTATGAAGACAGAAAAACAGTATCAACTACCTCAAAAGAAAAAAATATGTTTTTTTTGTGTGTGGTGTACAAATTAGTTTGGGCTTTTATTCCCAGCCACAATCCTCTATGGTGCTTTGCCATTTTTTTTCCAATTCAAACCCACAGAAATGTCATGGAAAATTACTTTTTCTAAAGTCTCCTCAAGAGCGCAGGGCTCCCACTGAGCGGCTGAGACACAATCAGAGGACCACAAAGAACGCTGATTGCTCCCAGCAGGCCAGCGACACTGATACAGCAAACTGGAAGAAGGAAAAGATGATCTTTTGTCTCATCTACCCCCTCAAAAGGGGTCTTGCACAATATTTGAGAAAGTGAGTTTGGGTGGCATTTTTAGAGGGAAAAGTTTTTGGATTTACTAATGATATACAATTATTAGATGTTATGCAATGATGATCATCATCAAGTATTTTCTAGTAAATCATATTTGTCATGAACAGCATCAAGCATTAAGTAAAAAAAAAAGAAGAAAAAAGTCGGGGTTAGTTAAGGTAGTTAATTTTCCCACTAAAATTCAACTTTGTTACGTTAAAAGGAGCCTATCTTTTGAAAACAGTGGATTCAGGGAACAAAAAAGAATCTGCTTATATTGCAGCTTGTGATACTAAGAACAGGTAAATGGCCGCTCTGAGTATCCCATTCAATTGATTTACCATCTGGCAAACCTGTTTATACAGTAGAAGTCCAAAGGAATTATATCTTTTCCGTTTTAACTCATCTTTGGTTATGAATTTAGTAACGATATCAATTCAACAAAAACTAGTTTACAATGAGATACGGAATCAAAACATCATCATCACCGGTTGGCCTCGTCTTTGTCAAAGAAAAATGTCTCTGTAGATTAAAAGACAGCGGCGGGTGCTAAGAAATCAAATCAAAGGCTGCCCCTCTGCTGCTTTGATTTCACTATGGAGTGGAATCTCTTTGATGGAAGAACAAAACGCCAACAGTCTGCAGCACAGATATCACACGCTCTTCCTTGTTGTAGAAATTAATTCTCCCGAGCATCACAGCTGCACAGCTGAGGAGAACATGTGACATTTGTTTGTAAGCTGAGGGCGGCTGGACCGACAGGGCTGTGTCATCACCAACAGTGTCTCTGATATACATATAAAGACAATATTCCGTATGAAGAAAATATTTTATGGGTTACCTTAAAGAAAAGTCTCAGAGAGCCATAATTGGCCAATAAATAAACTTTTAGACTGAGTTTTAAGAAATGTTTCAAAAGTAAGAAAATTTCTGACCAACTTGAAAAAAAAGTACAGAAATTGGTAACAAACCAATTAAATTTCTTTGGATTAAAGTTTTTAATTGTCTTGAATTAACATCCAGTGATATTGTTTATGTGCTTCCATGTTGCAGACACTCCAGACAAGACATTTGGTCAATAAGACAAACAGATGACAATGAGGCACAGTGGTAATTATTCAAGTGTGATCCTCACCTCAAATTTCTGCCTCAGTTCCTCGTTACCATCATCCTCTTCTGAGATGGGAACGTTGTAGTATTCCCCTTCCTCCTGGCACAATAACTTATACCTGAAGGAGCGAGTGAAGAAGGAAGACAGACAGACAGGGAGAGGTAGGGTGAACACACACACACACACACACACGATAAACAGGGAGAAATGTTGTAAGATAAGGAACTATCAGATTCTATAATTCACCTTCCCTTCTTCTACTCAACTGTTCTACTCTTATTCTCATTGTGACCTCCTGCATCTGGGTACAGTTGATACGAACACCCTCACCACCCTTAGTGTTAGCACAAATCCTGACACATCTCAGTGAAACACAACTGACAATTACAACAGGCGGAGGAGGCCAGTTCTAAAAATTGTCAATACTACACTGCTGGCCCTTTTGTTTTACTGTCTGTTGTGTCTTGCTTTTTCAATTTAAGACTAATGAGAAATTAGGAGTAGCATCACACAAAAAAAAGATTAAGTATTTCATTGTTTTTTTTCGTAGACTTTTATAAAATATCACTTTTGACTGGCTGAGGTGTATTAAACATTTGCTTTAACTACCTGACAGAAACATTGTAAGCACCGAACAATAACAAAAGCATTGTCATTCCAAGCAGGGAATATTTTGCACAGGAGAAGAATTTGGAGGAGCCATATTTTATTTGTTTACTGCTTCAAAATGGTAACTTCACCCTAGTAAATACCACACTGTGTGATTTCAAACAATTCATCAGCGTCAATGACAGTAGTCAATCCGTAAGGACGTGAACATTACCAGCCACAGACTGGAGACTTCATGAGCTCTGACACTCCGAAGGAAAGGGCTCCCATGAAGTCATTCCGGGTGGTCCGGTCCCAGTCCCACACCTCCACCGACAGCCTGCGGTCCTTATCTGTGGGTCTCAGCTTGCTGTGAAACACAGAGATTTGCATTATGGATATTATGCAAAAAAAACCCTGAACTTTAGTACATCACCTACATGTCAGCTACAGTGTGCTGCAGACCGTAGGTGACATCAGCTCATTAACTCACAAAGTAAAGGTCTCGTTCCATTTGGGGTTGAGGTTGGAGCGGATGGTTTTGGTCTTCTGCTTGGTCTCATTTTTGGGGTCTGGTATGAGCTTCAGTTTGACATACGGATCAGACAGGCCGTTGGGGTCCATGGGGATCAGGTTAATGCCTTCACTCACTGAGGGGAAAAAAAGAACAGAGATTTTAAATAATTAATTTGTTAATAGAAACATGTAGAAGTACGCAATCTCCATACATATTACATGCATTTTGGAACATATTTGGATCACAACTTTAACAGGGTTATTACTTGAGAAGGTTTACTTGCTCTAATTATCAGTTTCCTCATACTGTCCATTGCTGCAGCTCCTCTTTGCAGCCTCTTTCTGAAGCACTTGGTTTAACTCCTGTCTCTTTAAAGTAAGTGATTTTATTCCAATACACACTGAGAATATTTCCTGCGGCGAAAAAAAAAAATCTGTAAATTGCTCTGTAAATTGAAAACAAAAAAATGGTGTGAACCACATCTCACACCACTGCGTGTGCAGTGTGTAAACCTCAGTTGCGACACCTTAAGAGATGTGCCAGCAGATGACGCTACGATTCAGGGGTTTTGGACTTGCGGTTAGGGTATCACTCTCCCACACCCGAGGCTGAGGGTTCAAGGCTTAGTCAATGTTGTAAAATTCTCAACAACAAACGAAGAGAAAGACAAGCTTACTCCAAAATCGCTTACTGCCCCTTTAAGGTCCCGTCCCAGTCTGCTCTGATTGGCCAGCTGGCAAGCCCCTAATGCTACCTGCCTGGACAATTGGAAGTCACTTTGGAAACAAGCGTCAGCAAAATGAATGAAAGGGGAAAAAGGGAAAAAGCATAACGAACTGAGCTCCTGAACTGTGACTTTCACTTATCCCACAATCACCACACAACACAAAATAACAATACTGATAACAGATAAATGTATTAAAACAGCCTAGTTTCAATATCTAAATGAACACATTGTCTTGTGTCTACAGTGAAGACCAATCACTTTGGTACGAAAAAAAACAACATGTCGCTGTTGAGCAAAAGAAGAACATCAGAAAAAGTAACAGGTGTTCAAGATCAAATGGCAAGTCACCGCCTATGAAGATTGTTTATGGCCTGAGTCTTTTAGGAAGCGAATGCAGGAAGTGTTATGGGAACAGTGATTCAAAACTTCAGGGAGTGTCATGCTTAAGTAAGCGGAGGCTCTCTTCTTGTCCTCCTGTATTTAGCTGTTCAGTAAACAAGGACACACCAGAGACATTAGCACTCCATTAGGCTTGAGCACCGGAGCTCTGCAGCGCGCGCACACACACACACACACACACACACACACACATACAGTACCTCTGCCCATGCTCAGACGATACACACACACACACACACACACACACACACACACACACACACACACACACACACACACACACACACACACACACACACACACACACACACACACACACACACACACACACACACACACACACACACACACACACACAGAGTGATCATCAGCACACACGTGCACCCAGCATCACCCCAGGGACAGGGTGAATGTCTGCCTTGCTTGGCTAAGCCTCGGCCCCTTGGAGACCCCAGACATCTCTGTCCATGTGGCCCTGTCAGACAAATCTACCGAGAAATTGCTAGTGGTGAAGATGCTGAACGACCTTTGACCGGGAGAGGAAGGCTCAAAACCACAGTATGTTAAGACTGCATGAGATACCGTATAGACAGGAGATACCGTATAGACAGGATTAAGATAAACAAACAAAATCGGGGACTGTCACCACAGAGTTAACAGAGTCGTGGCTGTAAAACAATCCAAATACAGTGTTGTTGCGTTTATAATATGATGCAACAATATTCATAGAATAAAGGGCAAAATAAATGATCACACTGATATTAATTTGTTTTATTTATCTGTGTTATCATTTGAGCTACTGGTAAAAGCTTTCATGCTATAGTGGCCTCATTTTATTTTCACTATTGTTGCAGCAATAGAATCAGATGACTACTAGATAAACCAACACGACAGAGCTTCCCATTGTTTGCTTTTATTTTCAGCTCCTGTGGTGGAGGATTTGAGTGCTGAGCAATGCTAGCGAGGTGGGAAGTCGACGATGATGAAGATGAGTGATGGAGTGAGCCGAGAGGAAGGTAAAGAGACAGGGAGGGAGCATAAAGTACAAGAGAAGACAGAAGCTGCTCAAAGTGTGGGAAGGTATTGAGTGATCCAGCCCTCTGCTTTCTCAGAAACACAACAGAAAAGTGTAAAGTCGCCCTGTAGGCACAAAATAACAACTTACTGCAAACTATATTTACACTTGAGTCTACCCTAATATGGATGCACTCTACAGGAGAGAAGGAAACACTGAAACACAGACGGAGTGTCTTTTGGTAATCACTCAGATGTTCGGGAGAAAACCTTCCTCCCTCCTCACCTCATCCCACCGCTTTCAATTTCACCAAAAGAGGCATATTGGAATAGAAAATAATAATATGATGAGCGAGCTTCAAAGGGGGATGCCACATTATGTTTGTTTCAGATGTCTGAAGCAGACGGCCCCTTACGGCCTGTGGAGTAGAGGTTGAAAAAGTAACAGTCATGTGATAACTGTAGGTATGAGCTGGATCTCAAAAACCCTGCTGTCTGCTCATGAAGGAGGTTGTATATTAGAATTATTTTTAAGTGTCTTTCAGTAGACTGAGATTGTGCGAATAGGGTGGTGCCAAAATTGGTACAATTTGCACAGAATCTGTTGAATATATGCTACATTTATGAGACACCCCATATTACGTGTTCTGTATGTGAAGTCACACACTTTACACTATCTTTCTTCAACTTTTAGCTCTTATTTATGAATATTGTATAATCACCCAGTCCAGGAAAAGTGGATTCTTGTGTGATGAAAATGAAAATATAAAAACAGAGGATATAAACTGACCATAAGTCAAGGGGGCAATAATTTAAAGTCCTGGTACAGTAAACTGTACTTGCCATTATAACCAGTAGGGGGTATGCTAGACCATCCGATTTAGCGCGACTGCCCAAACAAGACACATTTTATTCTGCTGTACTGCAAAGACTATAGGTAACAACTAAAGTTACCTGTGGGATTGAAAAAATTTTGGTTAACGATTAAATTGTTGTTGTTTTTCTCAAATCCAAAATAGTGTTCTTGTACTGGCTGTTTTTACTGACCTGCATCATGCTGCCATATCGGTCTGTGCATGTGAGTTTAAAAACACATGCATATGCAAATAGACGGACTGGGGAAGCTGGTGTGTGTGAGTGTGTGTGTGTGGGAGTTTTTTTGGGGGGGGGGTTACCAGGCAAGTAGTTGCCTGGATACAAGTCTTCACAACTATCTTGGTTTGCATTTAAACAGCAGCAGCAAGTGAAACATGGTGCAGCCTCTCCAAAAAAAACTTGTTGAGCTGTGTATTTATCCAGCTGTACTCTGCGGAAAAACAAAACCTACAAATCTACTTATAAAAAAAGAATCTAGAAAATTGGACCAAAAATTACAGATGTAAGACTTATCAGCTGTGTGCGATCACAGTTCTGATCGAGCCCCGCTTTACTGAGCTTTTTCCACTTTGTGGGCCTTACTGACTCAAGAAACCTGTTCCTTGTGAGGTCCGTACCTCCTCCACTGCAGACTTTTATATAAAGTTTGACTCCTTTTTGTAGAGAAAACAGTTGCATGTGAGATGAGTGCTCCGACGTCTCTCTGTGACAAATGCTGCTCAGGTCTGGACAGATTTCATTGTTGACTTTGCTGGTTGAAAAATTTGAACTGCTGCACACCATTTAGACAGCTCATTATGATGTAGATTGACTTGGTCAAGTGTTGCACCAGTACAAATGGCGTAATCGGGCTGAAAATTGAGTCTGGGTCTCTCTCCCTGACTTGAAGCAAATATGAAATCGCATTTTCCTTTTTCAAAAAGCCACCAGGCGATAAAGATGCACTTCTGAAACAGAATGAAGAAAGAAGACAAAACAAAGAAAGGCCAAATAAGAAGGTAAAAACGGAGGCGATGAAAGGCATATGCTCAGATGGCATGAAGACAGTCTGCGACATGCTGAGAGGAGGGGGGCCAAGGCAGGGCAGCGACGACAGACTGGGAATACCAATGACATGACTTCTGGGAGTGTGGCAGCAGAAATAACACGGCAACAAAGTTCAGCTGTTCTACGAGCTCCACAGAGAGAAAGAAAGAGGAAGTCTCTCTGTGCATGTATGATATTATGGATAATACAGTATGATGGAGACTTTGTTATTATGTCATTAAGAATGATGAGAACAGGCACACAGCTTTTTGGTAAGGGGGGGTTGATTCTCAAATATTTCCATTCCTATTCATAACTGTGTGAAAGTCAACAACATATTGTATGTTACATAAATATTGGTGCGTATTAGTCTTGGTAAGTGATGGTACTAGAACTAGAGTGCAAATATTTCATATTTCAAAATGCAGTACACAAGGTTTTTCAGCTTTCAATGTTTTACTTTCTTCTCCAGGATCTGTGTTTCCTGCACAGACACAGAAAGCCTTGTCTTCAGCCGACACCAGATGACCCTACCTCAAAAATTAGGTCATTCCTGTTTGTTCTTTGCCTCCCTGTGTAAACACTCTCTAAACCTTAACCCACGAGTTTCACTCTCCGCCCTCTCCAGTGTAACCGCCAGTGCTCCTGTAAGAGGCCACAACTTAAATGTTGGCCGGCAGAGCTGTCCATTAATGTAATATTACATCAGCTTAAAGTGAGAGCAGACTGCAGACCCTTCAGTATCAACTGTAATGGGATTGATATGCGTCTACAACAGATTCTTCTTTTTAATAAGAATTCTTAATGCATTACAACATTAAAAGAGGAGTCACTGCTTCAGTTGTGGCCAACTCCCTGCAGTGGAAATGTTCTGGCACTGGTGCCACCACAAGTGCCGTCAGCTTCTCCATCTTAACTCTGATTGAATGGGAAAATGTAATAGCGGGATTTTTGAGTCAAATTTGCTCTTGGCATGAACCTGTTGTCTTTCCTGCCCGATGACTCGGATTCTACATGGAAATGGAAATTACTGGGAGGAAAGGCTTCCGAGTGGAAGCGATGGCAGCGAGTCTGTGGCATTAAGATCACTGGGCAGTGATAGTCGATTGGCAACCCGCAGGCTGCATCTGAACCGCAGACAGAGCCTTGATCCAGAAATTATTCAGCAGGTGTATAGATTAATACACTAACAATAGCAATACAACAGAGCATGAGATCAGAGAGAGGGAAGAAAAAAGAAGATGAAATCAACAAAAGACAAAGTACAAAGACTTTTTTGGGGGGGGGGGGGCATAAGTATATATTGATATAACTTCCATATTAATTAGAGTAAGTTGCAATCCGGGTGAGGAAACCCCAAGTGAACACCGTAATACACTTGAATGAGCATTTGTTTTGTTCATTTTGTTCATTGTGATTTAGTGAGAGTTGATTTCTGTATGACGGTACATTTCAGTACGTTTAGCAGGATGAGAGAAATGATGCCATGCACCATTGAAGATAAAACATTTTGACATGCAGCCTATGACCACTCCACAGAGATGAAAGCTGGGATTGCGGCAAATTCTGGTAGTATTTTCGTCTTCAGACAGTGTAGAAGTACAGTTAAGACCTCATTTTTAAGGTTATCTAGTAACAGGAATACATCAAAGGCCACAGCGGAATGGACCCAGATCGCTCTAAGCTCCATCAGCCAGAAAATGTCACTACACCTCCAAAAGGTTCAAGAGTAAAAACTGCTTTCCCTGATCCACCCACATCGACAGGATATCTTATCCAAGCACCAATCTGATCTACACACACCTACATCACACCTACACATGAAGCTCACCGAGTCCTGCAGCAGCAATAATGTAACAAATAGCCGAGGCACATTTGGACACTGAGGCAAGGAGGGGGGAAAAAAATCAAATTTAAAGGATAACGCAGAAATAATAGAAGAGGAGGGAAGTGAGAAGGAGAGCAGAAGGAGGCCTGTTAAATGATTATTTTTCTGCAGAACTGGGTCAATGAGGGAACAAAACAGAAAAGTAATCATTACTACTGTCTCTCACACACTCCCTAAGGACCCGCATTCAGCTAGTGTGCATGCACACACACACATACATACATTCACACACAGTGTTGGAGAAAAGTATAAATAAGAGAAAATGGGGAAATAATAACAGATTAGCCCTCTCCTCCTATGTGGCTATTTGTACTGTACTCTGTATATTTGCACTCAGAGAGTCAATGAACAATGGTTGTTGCTGAAACAAACAGGAGGGAGGCTTCCTCAGCACCAACAGACAGAGGGGAGCTGTGTGTGAGCAGGAATAAGAGGCGGAGGACACAGTCAGTGGGCTACGTCGATCCCTCATCACCAGAGAAACAGAACGTGTTTTGTCTCCTACTGCATCCCCCCCCCCGCCTCACTTCACCTCCACAGACACAAACACACATTCTCACAACTCATGCTTCTGGAAACTGCACAAATCACTCACTGTTTCTAAATAACTCCTTTCATTCAGCCATTGCATCATCCGGTGCCAGGAAGTCTGATTGTTTGTCCCTATTGGTCCTGTTGAGGTTTGCATTTGGGTTCACGGCACCAATGTCACTTTGTTTTTGGCCCCGGCCAACTGATGAATCTCCAAACGAATTGGTACTCACTCTTGACTCAAAGTTGAGTACAAGTACATCGTGGGGTTGGTTGGAGGATTCATTCACTTATCGCTTTGCACTCACTCAATAAAGTTTTTCCTCTTTAAAAAGGTCTGAAGATGTGAGAGTGAAGCGAATTATTGTTCACCGTAACGGAGCTACTGATTTGGAAAGCACAACGCTGTTGTGGTAAAGACACGGAATTGTATAAGTTCAGCACCAATCTTGAGGGGTGATTTGGAAGCACTTTGACTTGTGTTTCTGACCACATGTGCACATTTGAGGAGAGAGTGTGTGTGTCTATGTGTCTATGTGTGAGCAGAGCAGATATCAGCATCACACAACTCTCAAACATCACTTGAACCCGTTTCATTTCAAATGTGAGGGGTAAAAAGGAGGCCAAATAAAATAGGCAGCGTTAAATCAAGCAGATGTTTTTACTTAACCTCTGAATTGCTCTACAGCAGAGAGCAAAGAGCTGGAGATTTGTGTCAACACTTTCGTTCCAGAGCAAGAATCATAAACAGTGTTTGGCAAGTTAAATGAAAGTCACAATCAATAAGCCATTCATTATATGAAGTAATTTCATTACTCACTAATTACTCAGTCACAGTAATTAGTAACATTACTTTTTACAGTAAGTGGATGCATAGACAATTCGATATTATGGTTTTAAGCATCCAGCCAGCATTTTATTCACAACAAGCTTAGCCGCGGTGTCAACACACTATTTACATACAAAGAGCATGCACAAATACACAGCCAGGCGCACATGCACGCACGCACACACACACACACACACACACAGATACATCTGAAAATAATTTTGTCTCCTCCTGACAGCCATCCACTGCACCTTCTTGCTAAACTCTTCACCGTGTAACACGGTTACAGCCAGTCTGCGAGGCGTCTGCAGCAGTGAATGTACTCTATGATACAATGTGGCCGGAGTGGGCTACACATGCAAATGACGACATGCACGATGTGTCCACATCAGGAACAGGCTGCTCTGTATCGCTCGACCTAGACACGATTGCAGATGATAACGGTCGTTTCCCATCTGCGGTGCTCACAAAAAGACCTGACGCGTTCGTAATATCTCCAGCTTAACACGGGGCGAATGTATTAATAGGATAAAATTCATTAACCGCATCAAACTGTTGGGATATACATACCAAGTATGGAATGTAGAAACAGAGGCCGAGTCAAAAATAGGGAAAGGATAATTGTGGGTGACGAGAGGCCTCCCCTCACTTCCTCATTTAAACGGCTCCCATCTATCTATCTTTCTATTGTCACAGTTCTGCCCCATGAACTTAAGTTTCTAGTGGACTTTCATTCCATTTCCATCCTTGTGCATCCCTAAGTTCCTTATGTGTCTTTACCCTAGTTAACTTACCTTTGTTATCCCCTGTGTTTGTGTTTCCTGTTTTATTCTGAAGTCCCTTTCCTTGTGTTGCTTCACTTCCTTTTACGGTGTCTTGTTTCTGGTGTCTTACTTTTCTTGTCTCCTGCCCTGTGAAGTTCTCAGCCGAAAATCTTGGACAAATATTTGGGCCTTATTTGACCAGTTCGGTACGTTCTGAAGTGATCTTTACTGCGTTTGAACTGTTGACACTTTCGGTATTTCAACACTTGGTCATAACCACAATCAAGAACTTACCTCTCTATAAACAATTTGAAAGACCTTGATAATATTTATGGTAACTAAAAGTATCACATTCTTTAGAAAATGTAATTAGTGTAGGTGAGTGTTTTTTTGTGATACGGTTATTGACCTTGCTGGAAAAAAAAAAAACTTGCTAAAGGTGAGACCAAATATTTGGTAAGATCTTGAATGATAATAAGAATCATTTCATTATGTAACCATGAGTATCATTATTTTCCACCATTTGAGTTTTCCTTTTGAATAGATGTGTGTTTCAAATAACTTAAATCAGCATAATGGTGCAGCAATAAATACTGATCAAGCATGGAGGGTAGAGATGCAACAATTAATCTATGAATTGTTCAGTATTTTGATAATCGATGAATCGGTTTGAAGTAGATTTAGGGGGGGAAAAAGATAAAACTTCTTATATTTCAGCTTCTTATTTGTGAATATTTTCCAGTTTCTTTGCTTCTCTGTGACAGTTAACTGGATATCTTTGGTTTGTGCACAAAACAAAACATCATCTTGGAGTTCGGGACACACGATCATCATTTTTCACCATGTTATGACATTTTATCGTCCAAACCAGCAATCGATTAATCGAGAATATAGTCAACGGGTTATGGTCGCAGGTTGCTGCCCTAATGGAGAGCAGACTTTAGCGCATTGGTGCACAGATAATAGATCTGTCATCTATGACACAAATGTGGACAAGTCATTTTGGTCATGATTCAAATAATAGACGTTCCACCTATTACCACATTCACCCTCCTGCTCCTTTGTAGCAGTGAGTTGGTAAGTGAATAAGTCAGGGAGGTTCACTGCCAGGGTGTTAAGATGCACTGACCCCCTGTTAGCCAGCTAATTGAATGATTATGTGCGCCTGCTGTCAGCTCCCTGCCGTCGCCATTGTTTGAGCAGATCATCATTACAGTCGGTGGATTTACAGCATGCCTCCAAATACAAGGCAAAATGGGCTCTTGTATCGAAATACACTCATGCGACAAAACAATACGGATACATCTTGGCTGATGATGCACAGCGCAGTGCCCACTATGTCAAGTCTTTCTTTTATTAAAGACCACAGAATTGGTAATAGTTACTACTTTAGCCTTTTTATATGCAGCTAAAATATGGTTCTGCACAGAAAGCTATAAAAATGTGAACCACAATCTATTGATCTGCATTTCATAAATGCTTTATTTTGACCACAAGCAAGAGCAACCTGTTACTAATCGCAACAAGAGTTTTGCCCGATGATGCAGCCTCCTGGAGCAGCCGTGTTGAAGCAAACTTTGCAGTCACAGCAGAGTGAAGCCGAGGACACACAACATTTGCAAGATCATACATACAATTATCTCAGAGCCACAGCAGCTGCTCAGCCATTATTTGCTCTGGGAGGATTATTTAACAATGTCTGCAAAGTCAACAATAATAAACTGTCCAATAATATGCAAATTTATGAAATGAAAGAAGTCTACATTGTATGTAATGCAAAGGCATGCAAAGGATGAATAAGCATAAACACATGAATGCAGAGAACCGCGTGGAAGGAGCGGATAGTGGCAAACATTAATTTAAAGGATATATTTTAGGGTCAAAAATCATCTGGCTGCTGTTGTTATTAACTGAGCCGACAATTCACGTGCTAACACACTGTGGTGTACAGAGACTGACAAAAATATTCGTTGGCATCAAATAGACATGAATCTTTAACCATAACATTAATGTATAGATTAGACATGACATGACATGCATCTCTTTCTGACAGCCATACTCTTTACGAATGGAAGAAGATTTCCAACTGATCTGAATAGTCCCTGCTATATTACGCCGCCATTTATTACAGTGCATGAAGTCAATTCTATTAATAGTGTCTCATTACATCTTTTCCGGAGCTTGGCAAAGAGCAGGTGTTTCTCAGTAATTAAAATGCCTAGAATATCCAATGGTACGATCATGTAGAATATACCTCTGATGATTAATGGTAAGATAGATGGTTGTAAAGCCTGTTCACAAGCAGCGCACTCAGATCCTGGCTTTATGTACTTCTGATGAGAAATAAATGAACACAACCAAGTATTTAATTTGCCTTGCAGAGACAATTCAGTTACATCAGAAAACTCTAGCAAACACAGAGCAAGTCGTGACAACACGGGGCCCACGCAGCAGACCACACACACACACACACACACACACACACACACACACACACACACACACACACACACACACACACACACACACACACACACACACACACACACACACACACACACACACACACACACACACACACACACACACACACACACACACACACACCAGTGCAAGGGTACATATTTGGATTGGGGTTGCCTTCCAAGTGTGTCATAACTGTGAACTGTTTCTTGCAGGAGAATATTTAGCAGGAGAGTCTCTATCGATCTGTTCACCAAAAGAAACGATAGCCTTTTTGCGGAAAACTGATAGTCACAAGGCCAGTCCCGCTGACGGCAGCAGGGTTCACTGCATCACAAGTAGGCCGAGTTGCGGCAGGGTTTGATTCATGTTAATGCGAGCAGGTGATAAGAGAGCGAATGTCTGTGTGAAATTAGCCAGCCAGGGCTCAGGGGCAAAAAGAGCAAAGTACTGAAACTGATCTCAGCTCACGATCGAAAGGGAACAATAGCATCAATCTTCAGCCAGTTACACACTCATACCAGCTCACCTGGATTGACACATGCGCATGCATGCACGCACGCACACACACAGAGTGTCTTCACTGTCTAACATGACACACCTTAATCAGTTCAGATACATCACACTTTGCATTTTCAAGCCCATACATCTCAGTGTGTGTGCTGATTGAAAGGGAGGAGGGCATACCTGTGACCTGCAGCTTATCCACGCTGACCTCGCACTTGAGGTAAAGACGTCCCCTCCTTTCGGTGTGATCAGTTCCGCACATGCTTGGCACATTCATGACACACTGATTATGGACATTCATATCGCAGGCTGGAGGAGAGAGGAGATAAAAGAGATCAGGGAGAGGACTTTGTTCAGATAAAGGTATTCAATCAAACCTATCCGACTGACTCAATGTTTTTCTTATCACAGGCTGACATACTGATGCTGTAAACTACCTAATAAAAGACACCTCAACTGCTTTATTGACTAATAACATGTGGGGTTTCACATGTGTGGGACTATTTAAAACTGCAATATATCATAATTCTGATAAAATATCTGTTTGATAAAACACCATCTCACAGAAGCAACTCTCGTGGCCTACTGTTCTAACGTAGTAAGCTGCTTTAAAAATGTCCTCCAGATTAACCGTACCAATATAAGGACATATTTCAATTTCACCTTGTTTTTTTTTCCCCTCAAAGCTTGATGACAGAGAGGAGTTAACAAAGTCATGACCCAGATTCAGCTTGGCGATATTATGCATACAGTAGATGGTATGTGTGTCTGGCAGCTGAGCCGCCCTGTCACGGATTAGGAACAGTTTCCAGTGGTTATGTCATAATGCCACCAGGTGAGTAGGTGAAAAGATAATGAAAAGTGGCTACGCGGCAACCTCCCTCTCCGTGTTAACCTGTACGTTTTTTTTTGTGTCAACAGCGCTCACTAAAATACTCACTGTACAATCTTACTGCGCTGTAACTAGATGTGCAGTTGATCTGCCGAAATAATTTGCCGCTCCACCTCTCTATTTATGTACAGCCTGGAGAAATCATTAGGCGTAACTGGTGGTCCGTAGTAGGTGGCGGATAATGCATTTAGAGGCTCATTAAGGCATTCAGACTTTAATTCACCAACAGAAGATTGAAGCAGCGAACAAAGCTGACTGAAAATAGACAATGTGCAATTTCAATGAGTGAAGATCAAGGAGGGAGGAAAATACACTAGTTTGTGGTATACAGAGAAAAACAGAAGGACAACGCCTCAATGACATGTATAACAGTGCAGGGTTGATTTTCCTAAATCCTGAACCTGTAATTTACAATCTAAACATACATTCAGAGTATACTATTGATTAAAGCACAACAACAATATTATCTGACAGATATTATTTTTAGACATAAATCATCCATTTTAACCCAAACACTTCCTCATTTCAAACGTGGCTTGTTTCTTATACACTTGAGTCAAATGTTATTGATGTTAAATTTGATTACTCACAGTCACATTTCATGCCCTGGTGGATGAGGCCATAGAGCAGAGAGCCACAGTGGTCGCAGAAGGTGGGGCTCCCATAGGTGTGGATCTTGAACTTGTGTTTTGTTCTGGGATCCTGGAGGAATTGAGAGAGAAAAAGAGGAATGAAAAAATAAAACTGAGAGAATGTGACGATCAAAGAAGCAAACTACTAAATTAGAGAAAAATATTTTCTTTACGGTACTCAAAACCACAAAATTGGAAAGACAACTGCAATAACAATTTGAAAATCACCTGTCTGTGGCCCACTGATGACCCTGCTGAGAAATGTGGTTTAAAAAAGTAACTTTGACTTCAGCTGATTTTTTTGATGGGCTCTTTGTTCTGCAGAGTTTGTTTTTGTTCCTCCCGAGGCACCTTATAATGTTCTTTTGAAACATCTTGTTTCGCACGGTTAAATGTTTGTTGTAGCCCCATTGGCTGCAGAGAAGAAGCAAAATCCCATCCCTACTGTGTACTATAATACTAATACAGGGTAGATTGACAATAAAGTTACATGTATCTTAAGTCTTGAAAAGGGAGGAAATGATGTGTCCCAGGATAAGTTACAGACAAAAAAAATTAAGATGTGACCTCAGTAATGCCATCATTTCAAAATCCCAATCCAGGAAACATGGTTTCAGTCGATTGGGCAGCATCCCTTACATCCCTCACTGATATTTGAAGGACGAATGGAAGTTGAAATCAGCCTACTGCGTCACAGACGATTCAATGCCGAGGGCCCACTGAGGGCAATCACTTCAGGCCGCGGTTTAATACGCAATCAGTAAAAAAAATTCTTCTGTAACTTGAAGTGGCGACAAATCAATCTGTATCAGTCTTTTATGAAGCCTTTGTTGTTGGGTTGTCTTTCCATCTTCCTTGACCTCATCAAACTGTTCCCATCGGGGCATTACGTAAGATCACATTACAATAAATTGAAAAGCACCACAACAAGAAATATCCTTCACTTGCAATTACATGATACATTTTCAGGCCCACAAATTACATGTAGGAATTATTGAACACTTTATGTTTTGTGGAAATCTAAATGTCAGAATCTGAGATGCATGCCTAATGTATCGTTGTCCCTTTGTCTGTTCAGTAAAGGAGCGTGAACAGTCATCAAAGCCATTTTAGATTTTCAGTCATCATCCTATTGTGTCGATATTAACATTATATTAGTCAAAGTATGAAAATCATCAGGGTTTAATGGAGAGTACAACACTGAGCATGTGTAAAACTGTACACACTGATATTTGCATAGGTGGCTTCCTTACCCTCTTTCGAGTAAATGCAGCACGCATCTTTTTATCAAACACTGATCAACACTCACTGGGCCTGCATCCACTATAAATTTGGATGATTTGTATACTCAAATAAGGTAACATTTACGTGAGGGGTGTTACCACATTCAGGCAGGATTTGGTGGATTTATCAGAACCAGCAGTGTGGCTTTAACTGGAGATAACACACTGCATTTCAGCTGACAGTTCTGTCTCTCACTGCAGATCATTTACAATTCAATATAACATGGTATTGAACTAAACAAATGGCACAAAACTACCTATGTAAATATCTGGCGATGTTAAGTAAAGCCTGAGGCTTTATTGGAGTAAGTGATCTGTTGAACAAGCAGAACCCGTTACCACCCTGCTTCATTCTTTTGTGTAATGATGCATAAAGTACACACGTGCTGCGCATGTTACTACTTCTGCTGTAATATTTGGATTTTATTTGAAGGTAAGTGGTGTAGTTAAGATAAATTAGAATGCCACTGCAGCACTCATATTACATCCTATTACAGGACAGTGCATGAAGTCATTAATTCATTTAGTGCACTCTTAAGAAGCAAACTCTGCTGGAGGGAAAACTGGAGGACTGCCACCTTCCTCCTCGCTCTCAAATTGTGCCCTACTGTCAATCTCTTACAGATAGCATTGAGAACATTGTCCAGGCTAGTCCCTTGTTCTTCTTCACCTATCTGTGTATTTCCTGGAAACAGAGGAGCTTCATTCTCCCAGGAAAGGGAGAAAAATATTTTTTTTCAGTTCAGCACCTTCAGAAAGTCTCAGATGTGAAATGTAATTAAAGAGCTTGACTGACCCAGAAGAAATAAATCATCAACAAGCGGAGCAGCATGTCATATATCTCGGAGAGACCTGACAGTATCACACCGTGAGGCGCCATAGTGATCAATGCTCCCATTTGTCTTTTCAGTCTGTTTGACACTGGTCTCTGGACTAATGCAACAGAGACCTGTTCGGGCTCCTTAGCTCATGCTGCCAATCTGGCTTCACACATTTATGGACAAATACAAATCCTCCCTTTGTCCGTCTTTCAGACACCCACTCCTGTAAGGGATAAATAAGCAACCACTTTCCTATTAACTTGATGGTATGAGATTAAAATCATCTTGAGGGACTCTAAAGTCACCCAACATCACACTTTGTGCAAACTCAATTTTAGCTTCACCCATAAAAATGTACGTAGTCACCGGGGCCGGAAAGTGAAGCCTTAGCAGAAGTGCCTAAAACCTGTATTCTCTAGAATGACCAGGGGCGACTCCATTGGGGTTTCATTTAGTAAAGTATGGTCCCATTTAGAGTAAAATAGATGATAAACCACGGTAAGCCATGTGATTGACAGCTAGTACGGTCAATGGGTGCAGGTCACAGGTGTAGGTGGACGAGCCCTCAGTCAGACGAGCTGTCAGTCAGACCCACCCCCTGCTCCTCAAAATATGGTTACTTCAGGTTTAATAAACAACACGATGGCGCTGGTCAAAAGGCAAAACTCAAGGCTTCAAAGCGTCAGTTCACAAACCAAAGGGTGCCGTCACAATGGGGAATCACAACTGACTTGTGTTGGTTGGATTAGGGTGAAAAAGAATTATGCATTGTCTGGCTTTTAAGAAAATCTGAAATATCTCCCCTTGATAACCAGATTACCTATACATGATAGATCTCCAAATCATACCTTTTTCTAATACATTTGCCAAATTATTTTAAACCCATTTTGTCAATCTATAGTTTCTATGCTGATATAAGGCAAATTACAACCTGTACATCCAATTAGCAGCCCTGACCACACCATGTACCAGTGGTCAGTGTGTTATTTAAGGACAGACAAGAAGATGACGGAGGTAGACAGACAGTAGAGAGAGAGATTGGGAGAGAGGGAGGGAGAGGGTGGGCCAGCTGCACTTACTCATGTCCACCCACACACAGCTGAACCTGTTGGATTATCATCTCATTATCCCCCCTCTTTCTCTGTTCCCTCCATCTACAGCATCAATGAGTGATGCAACTGATTCAGCTGCAGATGAATCATGCATCTTTTATCAACTGTCACATCAGCTTTTGATGGCAGAAACATGGCTTTAATATTCCGCGATGATGGAAAAACACTCACAATAAAACGTCAGACTGGCAACGGGGCGACGAGGTGACGGGGCGGGTCAGTAAAAACGCCAGTGCTATAAGTCTTGAGAGATTCTTGACACATAAATGTATAAATCTAAGAAGTGGTCAACCACTGCTAGAAAACCCTCCAGAAATCACTAAATTATCTTACCTGTGCGGATGTCTTGAGCAGTTTTTACAATCATTTATATAGCTGATGTACTCTATTGATTTCCTCTCTTTAAAACGATTAATTGAGTCATCTATAAAATGTCACAAAGAACAGAAATCATCAAATATTTCCAGAGTCTAAAATAATGTCTTCAGTTTGCAGTCAAGCACAAGACTACGAGTCTGCAGCAATGATAACAGCTGTGTGAAACTGCACTTACTAGAAATAAAGCAGGTATAAAGGTTGCCATGTTCAGGAATATTAGGAAATTCCCCAATGATGGCCCCCAATCAAAAGACAGGGGATCACCATGAGTTATTAAAAACCCGTCCTGGGGAGGACATAAATGTCTATATCAAGTGATATGCAAAACTCTTGGCATCACAACAGTCAAAATGATTTCTACCTCTGAATATCTGTGCTCAATTGCATGGCAGTCCATCAAGTTCGTTGTTGAGATATTTCCGTCTGGACCAAAGTGGTGGACCAACCAACAGGCCAACATTGCCCTGCAATGAATACTGAATTCACATTTAATTGCTAAATTACCTCAATTTTTAATTAGTCACCAATCATAACAGTAATTAAAATGCCCTAATGTTCAACCACTTGTAGCTAAAAACTCATATGTCAACATCCAGCCTGCCACTGATTTGCAAGGTGCCATTTAAAGATTCACTAGGGCGAGTTGTTCTGAGCAGAAGAAGGAAACCTGTAAACGAGTGTAACCGACTACACGTCACTGGGAACACAAGATTGTCCATTAACACATCCTCTCAGCGAGCTGTGGGATGGATGGTTTACCCCTGTGGCTCCTTTCCTCTATTACAGCCTAATTAGGTCTTAATGGGAAATTCAAGACAGACTGGGTGGCGCTGCCCTGCCAGAGCAGCAGGGTGAGCAGAGCACAATACTGAAAGCAATGATGAACTCATTCACTAGGCCCAACACAAGAAGGCCATGGTGGCAAAACAAAGCCAGGGGAAGTTACATGTTGACTGGATGATGTAGCTCGGAGGTTTCCCCTTGGTTAGTGGCTAACATGAGAGCCAATGGGATTATGCAGATGTCACATACACAGACATTAAGAGTAGAGACCGACCTACATGGATTTTTGGGGGCCGATGCAGATATCGATAATAGGGAGTACAGGATATATCGGCCAATATATATATACACACATGCTATTTATTTATATAAAGCATGTGAGGTCACAGATCAAAAACAAACACAGGGCAGAGGGCTGATCACAAGGCGACCAGGAGATAGTGATGAAAACAGCAGCACGGGGGGTCAGCACCCTCATATTAACTAATTAGCCAGACTCTCCAACCAAGCTTAATTAACGCGGAGCAGCCCCCTGTCAATGAACAGCTTGGCAGCGTGCAGCTGAGCAGAGGCTTCCCAGCAGAACCGGGGAGTCGGATAATGTCAAAAGGTCCTTTCATTTAGAGATCCCACTGAATTGCTGTTAAGACGAGCCGTCGCTATTCCCCCCGGGTGTTTACACAGAAGCGGTTGCAGCTCTCCCTTTAAGAAAGTCATCGCTTTGGCTCCGTGACCCCCTCCGCTCCGCTTCTGTGCACACAGACCTTTGACAGGAAGTGTGAAAGAAGCTACAGACGAGGGTCACCCGCCATCCAACATACACTACACTACTTACAAAGATAAACCAGGATATTTTCACCTTGTTTAATCAATGAAGGCATTTCCGTAACTTTGCTTTTCTGAATACACATACGTGTAAGTGCTACCACTTTTATGCCACTTTTACATTATTATTTGAATCAAGAGGGTTCTGTTTTAAATGCACTCGCATAAAAACCTCAACACCCAAACAACCTTATTGTTAACCCAGAGCAAACGCTATGAGACAAAGGAACCTGTGTCTTGAGACACTGTAATTCATTAACATGTAATGCATGTCATACAACAGCAGCATCCTTGTTTTCCAAGCACTGCCAATGCGTTATAGACATTTTATAATACAATAAATGATCAAATATTCAAAAATAACAATCTGGACAAAGATTCTGCTGTAGCACTGAACAGACGGATAGGTGCCGCACCTTGTTTTATCTCTGATGCCTTTGAAAAAAAAACAACAACTACTAAATGATTGTCCTGTGGTGATGCATCTGGTCTGTGCGGACACAGGGATCAACAACTGAAGGTCAAACTGGGAGGGCGCTTGTTTTTCAAGGTGCATATTATGCATGTTAACACTGACACTAATTGAGAGAAGCGGACTTTAAGAACAAAAGGAATTTGCGGATTCACTTCGCAGTGTGTATTTACAGGGTGTTTGCCTTTATAGTGTTATGTGTATATAGGAGCACATGAGTCATTCAAGTGAAATTGAATTGGTCATGTTTTATGTACTTGCCAGTGTTTTTATTGGTTGCAGTGCACTTAGCGCTCCCGGCCACCGTACAAGTCTGTCAAAATCTGCTTCAGGCTGGTGAAGCAACAGCCGTTCACAGTAAGAGAAAACAAAACACCGGTGGTTCTATTTTTTTTTCTTCCTTTTTTTTTAAATTTTACAGCATGAAAGAATATGGAATAACCCGGGTGTAGCAATCATCAAAGGGGCTGGGTAGCTCATTCAGTCCACCTGCATCCCACAGAGTCGAAAGAGATCCACCTGGTGTGACATGTGCCGCCAGAGAGAGAGAGAGAGAGAGAGAGAGAGAGAGAGAGAGATTTTGGGGGGGATTTTTAAAACACAATGTTTATTAAGATTTACCAGAGAACATCACGGTCCTCTACAAATGAAATGAAAAAAACGACCCATCTGTTCCCCACAGGACTGAGGAATAGGTTGTGACAGTAATGCTCGAAGGTGAACAATTTCCTGGATAAAGAAAATTTCCTTGAGCATCAGACAACAATTGACCACCATCTAATTCTCATCCGAGTTCTCTCTCCTCCCCCTCGTGTTCATTCTCTCACCCACTACTCTACTCGCTCTTCTACCCATCATCTCTCACTGGGAGATGACATTTGAATTCATGCTTGCATGAATACATGTCTCTGTGTGTGTTTGTGTGTGTTTGTGTGTGTGTGTGTGTGTGTGTGTGTGTGTGTGTGTGTGTGTGTGCGTGCGTCTGGGTGTTTGCGTGCGTTTGGGTGTGTGCGAGAGAGACCATGCCACTCACACATCACATCGACCACAGGCATGTTTAAAGCACTCAGTAATGTAACACTAGGCTTGATTAAAATTCTAGCTTGAGCTAGTCGTCATCATCATCACACACACACACACACACACACACACACACACACACACACACACACACACACACACACACACACACACACACACACACACACACACACACACACACACACACACACACACACACACACACACACACACACACACACACACACACACACACACACACACACACACACACACACACACACACACACACACAGAGCTGCTGGCTACTTTCTAGTGAATATTCTTGGCCTGCAGCTACAGGAGTAAAAGCTGTGGTTACCAAGGGGAGAAGAGGCTATGAAGAGAACAAAATGCAGCTATCAGTTATCCAGACGTGAGGCGTTAGGCTCGGCAAGGTTACTATTTTTAGCATATAATTCACCACTCTGATTCCTCTTGGCCTTTCACTAAGCTGCTGAGTGCTGAGAGGGAGGGCAGGTTGCCACCACAGCTCAGAGGGGGTTTCCCTTGCCGTGTGCTATCCCTTAACACATCTGTCTGCTATAGATATAATAGACGGACATTTTTAACCCCTGCCAAGTGGCCTTTTTATGAATGCCATGTGCTGGAGTAGTAGTATCGTTTCACGCTGATTGTTTTGGTTCATTGTTCAAGATTTTCGATCCAGAACATCTAGATGCTTTTTGGGGGTCTGTGAAGGCCTTTGCTCCTTTCAAGAGAAAGCTCTCTGTGAGTTGTGGTGAAAATTAAACCAGCATTTTATCTGCTGTGTATTCGTGAATATCAAACAGTTTCTTGCAGCTGCATCAGGTCTGGAATGTTTTTCTTCAGCTTTCCACCAGAGCAGTTGCAGAAGAGTGGCCTAAAAAATCTGAGGAATCTTTTGTTTGATCATTAGTAAATGTACCATCACTAAGCATGAAAAATTTAATATATATATATATATATATATATATATATATATATATATATATATATATATAACCCAGATGCTGATGGAGGCACCCAGTGTGTGGCCCCTACCTCCTAATAACAGTATCCTCATTTCCTGCTGTGGCAACCAGGCCTTCATGAACCCCCCTGCTGCAAATCAGACCCACTTCTTTTGAGCCGATACAGACAAACACTTACACATTTCACGCAAACACGCACAAGCAGTAACGGTAATCCTTTTAGTGTGTCTCTAATATTGTAATAGTGTAGCTCAAAATACCAGAACACCACACAAAATGGATCAACTCTCCTGCTTGGCTTTGCACAGCTGGAGAAAAATTAGCTCCCAGTTAATACGACACTTACACACACGGGCACTGCAGAGATATTTTGCTCTGCAATTACCATAACCATGCACACAAGCTGTGAGTGACATGCACAGGGGTCAGAAGAGGACAAGTCGGTCTGTCATGGCTGTCACATCAGCTGTGCACTTACTCCACCCTGATAAGGCATATAAAAATAAGAAGTACAAATAAAAAATTAGACCTGCCGATTCATTCGGTCAGGTTGCAACACCAAAGGCGATAATAAATTAGCCTATGGGACGGCCACCATCTGTCAGGTTCTTGATAAATGTGTTCTAAAAAGTTATCTAATAACCAGCGTCTTTTTTCACTGTATTGAGACCGCTGACAGGGGCAGTGGTTTCGCAGTTCATCTCTTGTGGTCTTAGCCGTGTGGTTTGCTTCGCAGAAACTCTATAAAAGTTAGCTTTTGTTTGTGCTATCTTTGTTATGTCCGCAGGGATTTAATTATGAGCTGGAGAAATTGGGGGGGAAAAAACAAGCCCTGGAATGCAGCAAACATGTAGTCCCTGGTGTGAAAAGAAATGTGTGCATGGAGGGAGAGAGAGAAACAAGGGGAAGAGATATTTATGTTTAATGTAGAACCAGATCAAGTGCTCCCCCAACTACAACCTTATGGGGCAACTAAAAACGAGTAGAATGTGAAAAATAGGCCAACTTATTTCTGTAAACCGGCGTCAGGCTCAGGTCTGACTGAGGGAAAAATTTGTTTGTGTCATAAATACTCACTGTGTTCAGACAACAGCGGCTTAAGGCCATAAATGCTGGTTTGGCTTCAGGTGTACAGTGGACATTAACCTGTTATTTCTCTCTGGCTGCCTTTTCAATATGTAATGGCAACAAGCTTTTTGTTAGTCTTTCACAAAATATGACTTTGTATGCCCTTTTTTTATTCTGCTTTTATTGTCTGGTTATTAATCTGCAATGAATCGCATAAGCAGCAACACAGACCTGTTTCTAAGTCTCTTGGGATACAGAGGGAGATGGGGAGAAGCAGACAGACCTATCTGTAACTTCTATCCTTCTATTTCTGGTGTTGAGCTTCAAACCCACTGCTGGTTCAGCTTCAGACCTCACTCTCTCAAATGCCAAGTCAAGTTTAGACTTCAGACCTCCTCAGGCTTCTGTTTCAAATGTGTTTGTGTGCGGTGACATGCAGGACAGTTAATGCACGTCTGCCTGTTTGACGGGATCATAAACACATCAGGCCTTTCTCCTTTACGCTATCACCAATAGTATTAGAAATGGAATGGAAACAATGGTAAGATAACTATTTAAAAAGTTGAGGATTACCAATCTCAAAAAAAGTATGGAGCTCTGAAAGTTTTGCGGTCTTTTAAACTTTTATAGTTTGTACTTATATAGTTTATACAACTCAATGGCTGCCTAAAAGGTCAATGCAAAACCTTTTGGTTTACTTGGGAAATGCTAACTAAAACATGCAAAAGCACTGGGTGCTTTAAAACGTCATCCTGATATCAGAGAGTGGTTTTGTAGACTGCTGGCAGGCACTGGTGAGGACAAACATGCGTCCTGCAGGAACTGTGACACTATGTTGATTCAGGGTCAAGAGTAGTTCCAACTCTCCCATGCACTGGTCATTAGTAATATCTAGCATGCTTGGTAGCAAGACTGGCTGCCAGACACTGTCTGTAAACAAACCTCAGAGGAACAGAATGTGTTTGTGTGTGTATACAAGTGTGTATATGTATATCAAATAATTGCACACACGTGTGTGGAGATGGAGGGAATGAAGAAGATGTGAGGAGAAAGAGCTGACCAGTCATCATTTTTTCCCATGCATGCGGCCATATTGGAAAGGCTCCTATGTGTGTGTTTTTGTTGTCTAGATAATAATCATCTTGGTGACAACAAGCTGTTTGCATAGTCACATTATGGGGATCATTCTTTTTTTTCACACTTTTTTTTTTCAATTAAGGAAAAGAACCTAAACCTTGGAATAAACCGAAAAACAAATATCGAATTCTGTTTGAATAAATGAGAATTCAAACAAACTAAACTGAGGGATTTCATCTACAGTCCCAAACGTTTCTATCCCATGTTGTGATGAAAGACGTTCTTCTCCAGTGACAGCCCTGTGACTAAATCCTAATGTAATGTAAATGTAAAAAATTTAAATTATACTGAGTTGATTCTTTTAATAAATGCAATAGACACTACAACAGATGACAGTTTGTTTGGACATGACACACTTGATTATTAATACCAGTTAACATTTTGAGAAAATGGTGCATCCTTAACTGCTCCATGTATGATATTGTGAACCCAAAATATAATAATGGGGCTGTGGAACGCTTGTGCTGCTGGCTATCTGTCCTCCTGTCCCTTTCAAACTTATTAGTAAAGTATTATGATAAATATTGCACCTATTTGTATCTATGGAAGCAGCATGGTGGTTGTCTCAGAGAGGTTGCTTAATAAAGTATCTGTATTGGGTCAAACTGACCTTAAAAGTTTTCAATTAATCGGCGCAAATACAGCAAAATGCTCTGTTGGTGTTCCGGTTTTCAACGTTACTTCACAATCATCACATTTGTTCCCTGTAACAGAGGGTAGCTGTGTTGCTCCCCTCCTATCTGTTTTACTGCTCAGTAACCATTTTTATTTACACTGGTGGGAAACAGGGAGGCTTTACACTAGACGGCTCATATCATTGAAGTGTGCAACAGTGTTTACATGCCCAGCCAATGCTCTTAATGAAGTGACTTCTATCATTCGAATCGCAGTATCTTCAACTAAACTGAACTGAAATTAAACTGTTGACTTGAGTCGTGTCTTGGCAGCAGTATCCTCCTGAAGATAATAGCCACTGTTGAGAAGGTAACAAACTCAGAACCGGAGCTCTGAAATTGTTTTGTCCGGCATCCAAGGAAGCTTTTCTGACGATCTTTCAGTGACAAACACACAAACAGTCAAAAGTGCAACCCATTACAGCAGCATCCAGAACTATAACTTTACCTGGATTCTAACAAGTCATCTGCCGTCATTTGCAATGTTAAGTCCCTGAAAGGAAAGGCAAGCGCAATAGGATCATGGTGTGTCTAAAGATCAATAATCCAGTTTTAGACAACTGTTAGGATCCACATTCCAACTCTATAAAGACTCCCCAGACAGAATAATAAACTCTCATCTTCTCATATTTATTTTTTATTTTTCTCTGTCACAGAGAATGGGAACTCAAAACAACATCCATTTTCATCTTTATGTAATCAGCCCTGCTTTCAGTGACAAAAGAGTTCATTTAAATAACAATTCGGGTTAAATAGCAATATGTTGTGTGAGGACTTATATGTGTTTGGGTTTGAAGTAGATTTCAGCAATACTTCTGTAAGACGCGCACACAATTGTTTATATGAGCATGCGTTGGATTAGGAAAGCTTAATTCTTTCAGGGTCTAAGATGAGAGAGTTCACAAGCCTCTGCTCATCAGTCTGCTGCAAGGAATAAACAACAACCATCCAACTATGATGCATGGTCAACAGTCTGAGGGACTCTACATCAGAGAAACTTATTTACATTCATTATCAACTGCATTTTTGTCTCAGCACATTAGAAAAGGTCAATTGTTGGTAGAGGACTAGTCATAAATGAATGACCTCCATATTGTAGATCATTTACTCTTTTGGACTAAAGACTAGGGGTGGGCAATCTGACCATCTTAAATCGGAATCGATCTTAATTTGGCATATGATCTGATTTTCAGAGGAATCGATCAGATTGCGGGGAAGTTTCTGCAACGCTCTGGAGAACGCGGATACCGTAATGACTATAGTAAAAGAGTGTTGTTTGACAAAACTGCGCGTGCAT
This sequence comes from Scophthalmus maximus, assembly GCF_022379125.1. Lineage (NCBI taxonomy): Eukaryota > Metazoa > Chordata > Actinopteri > Pleuronectiformes > Scophthalmidae > Scophthalmus > Scophthalmus maximus. The sequence goes on along the minus strand of NC_061522.1, from coordinate 15,213,667 downwards.
TCATTATAACCAACACATATTTATTTTTTAATGGAGAGAGTACCAGCGTACTGAGGAGAGATCAGATCTGTATATGATCGCCTGATCGCCCACCCCTACTAAAAAAGTGAAACATCAGAGTTAAAGAAGCGTACAATCACTTGCGCTTAACTTTGGGTATTTTACCAATTCACACATCACAAACAAAAAGTTGACGGAGTTAATTATTCATCTAATTTTTACTGCCGTTCAATGTTTAAATATCGCCAGCTGGCATTTATAGACACCGCTGCGAACAGCAGTCACCATTTCTTAATGCCAGCCATTCACAACACCATGGTAGTCAGCTTTTGTGAACACTGTTCCATGCGCCTGCACAGTAGTGACTGTTGTCCTGCCAAAGACATATGCAGCTGCTTTAATTTGGATCGAACAGTCTTAATTGTGCAAATACGCATCTTCCTTATGTTTGTGGTGATAGCAAAGGTATGAAACTTTAAAGTCTTGTGTAACACAGTAATCATAATTGTGGCCAAAGAAATATTTGCAGTTTTAGTGTGATTAGAACATCAAATGGCAGAGAAAGAAAAGCAGAAGAATGAGCTTTTTGGCTTGCCACTGTGGAAGAACCGCAGAGGCTGTTGTTTCCTCTCATTTGCCTGTTCTGGATGCTGCGGTTCTATAGTATACAGCTTGTATTTATTATATCACCCCTCTGATGCTTTTTTCATTTATTTAAATTTGCTAACTGATTTCTTTAAGATGTTCAACCATTCATTCTGACTGCAAGAAAAAACTTTTGGTGACTTAAATTGGCAAACTCATGTCAGCGGATGACATAGTACACCACATCACTACGAGCAGAATCATCTTTCTAGGACCTCTGCCACTCACAAAAGGTGCTAAAAATAATATCCCCGGGATAGACTACTGTGCACTAGTCGCTAGCTGAATGATAAAATGGTGAACACGATGACAAGGTGTTCGTAGACAACATCTGGGTGACAACAGTCTGAACAGATGAAAGGCCCCATTGCCTGTAACAGACCCGAGATGACTGTAGCGCAGATTATTTAATTTAGCTCCACTCCAGTTTAATCTTGTTCTCAATTCCCAAGCAGAGTCTGTAATGAGGCAGCATGTCCCAGGCCTCGTCACCAGAACACCTATTTTTCAAAGGACCTGCTGGAGTGTACGCAAACCATCTCCTATATGCCCTTTTAAATATTACATCCCTACTAGCATTAGTCATTAATATTATAAATTTGATTTCTCTTACACCGTGTGACTGCTTCCCTTTAAATGAATGATTTAAACAATGTGTGTTTGCTAGGTTTTTGCTCGTTGATATTGTGGAGTTGCAGACAGAAAATAGTGAATCCTGTCAAATGGCATTGGCTATTCACAGAGTGTCTGTGTGAGCTCTGTCTTGCTGCTGTGTCACCCTCAGGTCAGTTCTGTATGTTTCCAAGCAGAGCAGACGGAAAGGCCATCGTGCTGATGCTTAACTCTGTTACGCTGTCACAGCTATCAGTGCACTGAACAGCCCCGAGAGGATAGGGGTTGATTTTTCTGCAAGTGTGTGCATGTGCGTGCATGCATGCATGCATGAGTGTGTTGAGCACAAATCAGTGCAAAAAGAGATGCAGATTGCCCTGGGTCATATGTTCTGCAGTTGTAAAGTGTACAGCATCAACAATGCAGCAGCCACTCGCTCACACAAACTTCTCAGTTTCATCTGCTTAGCACCTGTAGTGATGCGGGAAGCAACTGCATTATTGATGGGATTGTCCTGTAAAGCACTGAACCTACTAAAGCTGCCGGTACATTACACTTGGTAGCCGAACAAAAACATTTAGTAAAATGAAATGCTTTAATCAGACTAATTCTTATTAGCATGGAAGGTGCTTACAAGTGATAATATTACAGATTGCTACAAACGATCACAAATGTGTTGACGCCACATCATTTCACATGCAATCACATTTACATAGATTATTTAGCAATTGTGCAAAAAAAGTGTAGAGACAAAAATATTTCAATCTTAATACCTCTTGATAAAAATTCCCTACATTTTCTGCAATTCAGTTAAATTAATACTTACACTGTGTCATGTGGATTGCCATTCAAATTGTGGTTTCTTTCAGTAGGGGAGTTATGACACAGACATGAGCCATAAAATGCATGTAGCCAAGATACTGCAGATTCTTCAGGATATTTGCTGGCCACGGGAGTTATTGCCTTTCTGAACTGCACACCCGGGACACAGAAAGCCATGTAATATGTGTGGTTGTCCCTGGCAACAGTACTGCTATGTGCACGGAATTATATGTGTTTTAAAAGGAGGCATTTCATATTTTTCATAAGAAAAGAGATAACATACTATATGTTATATGTTATATGCATTTTTAAAAGCACAGAGGTTTGAGTCGGTGGCATGTGGGAGAACATGTGAACTCCACAGAAAGGCCCTGGTTGAATGGCAGGTTCAAACCCTGAACCTTCTCGCTATGAGGCAACAGTGCTTATCACGATGATGGTGATCATGATTTTGATGGTCAAAGATAAAAGAAATCCTTTTAAATACATTTAATGTTTGTAACTTTGCAATTTTCATTTAATACACTATATATACTTCTAATGCAACACTGGAATGAATGTGGAAATTCTGTTTTCCTGCATTCAGTGCAAAACAAAACTGGGAAAGATCCATACAAAAGATGTCAAAGGTCACTAAAGGTCAACAGTCTTGTTCACGATGAACCCGGTGCTCCTTCACCACCCCGAGCTTCACTGCAAGCTCAAATCAAGAGTCTCCCAGCTCAGACTATTTTCTGCCGTCACGGCTTCCGTGTCATCCGTGTCAAGCTCTATTTAAAGAGTCTGGGCTGATGATCTTGAATGACACACTGACATATCTCAAGTTACAGAGACCAGGCTGTTCTGCTGTAACGCTGAGTCGATGCACGGACGGCAGGCAAGCGGGCATGTAATTGAAGTTTCACACTTATCAAGCAGTCAAGCAGTAGTTGATAGGTGGTACTAGCAGCCAATGAGGAGACAAATCTGAGACCTTAGATAACGTGAAACACAGAAGCTGATATTTATCAAGCATCTAAAGCGACATAATTGCTAAAGCAGCTTTTTAGTTTAATATCAAGAATAAATTATTCAGCAGAAAATGAATGCTGCTCAGTAAATTTGGACGGGTTCTATCAAGAACCTGGTTTTAGTTTTGCCGTCACAGTTACTGCAGATGGTGGTGCAGTCAGCTGGTACTTCAGCGAGTAGGGAGGCCAAGACAGATGTAGTTGTGTTGGTTTTGGCCACCACTCCTCCATTTCCCATCTGTCTCCCGGGGCCAGATCAGGTCATTCCTATTACTCTGCCAATCTGCTTTTGTTTGAGCTCCATCCTGTTGCATGGATTTGAATTATAATTTTGAGTTACACCATTAAACTCCATAATCCTTCAACGGATGAAGGTCCGCTGTCAGCATCTATCAAGTCACAACTGCAGTTTGGAGCTGACACTGATTGCAGGAGGTATTATCACAGGGAGGGAATAATCTTAAAATTATTCTCTTCGTTGAACATCTGAATGAACTTTTTTGGAAAGATGCTATCAGAGTAAAAGGTTGAATCTCTCTTTAGATCTATTGAAACAAAGACACTTTGCTGGCATTATTAATGTAACATTTAAAAAAGAGCTAATTTTTAACAATATAGACATTGTTCAAACTGAAATTGCAGTCATTTGCTGCTCGAGGAATGATGCTTGTCAGGGCAAGTTTCAGTTTTCTTATGCCCCCTGTGCTACAGTCCGTTACTAGGCCTGTAACAATGATTACATTATCGACTCATCGTAAGACACATGAACATGAACTCAATCATGTATTCATCTTGATAATAGACATTGTATCTATATGCATGTTTGTTGACATAAGAATGAATGTCAACAACATTCCAGCCAGTTGCACTGCTTCTATCCTCTCATCTGCTCTGAGGAAGAAGGGCAGTGACTGGCACGGGCAACCACCAATAGACCTACACTGCACGCTCACATGATTAAGTAGCAAAAAAATTCCATTCAAATTACAATAATATTGTTTATCGCAATAATTTCCTGGACAATACGTCGTCCAACAAAAAGTAGTTATCATGACAGACCTGCTGCAACTTCATAAAACAACGAGAATGCATGACATCTTTACGGCAAAGAGAGACACTGTGTTTGGAAAAGAGGCAGGCCTGCATGTTGAAGAAAAGGAAAGGCACCCCCTCACCAACAAACGTGTGAGGCTACAGATGGGCTTTGGTTACTTACGTCTGTGTCGGGCCCCTTATCTGCCCCTGGACAGCAGAAGGTGACAAGTTCATGGCACCTCTTGTGGACCACAAAACAGCAAACTGCAGGAACAGAAGAGTGGGAAGAGAGACAGAGATTCAGGGACAACGGAATACACAGACAGACAGACAAAGACAGGAAAAGGAGAGAAAGAGTGACATGGTTAAAATACAGTATGATTGTTGATTGAAATGTGTATGGACAGCAGAAAGATACAGAAATCTGATTACACAGGGAAGGACTGGGGGGAAAAAGGCTGGTATCTGGGCCAGGCTCCTTATCATGTGTCCAGATGGCCAGTCCAGCCTGCAGGCCGACTGTTCTTATTTTACAGTACAGTGCTACCTCCTCACTGACATGACAGGAGCTGAGGCACACACACACACACACACACTCACACTTTTGTGTGCACATGACGCACGCTCAATGCAAACAAACACATCCACAGACTGACACAATTACTGAATATGTATCTATATTGAACACATCCAGCAAGCATGCACGTACGCACGCACCCAGGCCACTGAGTGTGGCTGTGTATTATCACTCTTCTTTCCTTGCATGTGAGACAGTTGTTCACCACCAATGTGTCTTGGTGAGTGTTTTTTTTTCTGCTTCTCTCTCCTTTTGATAGACACTAGTGCCACTCCCTTTCGTCCTAGGACTTCGTGCTTTCAAGGCCGACACTTGCGGCATGAGATGAAAGCATCTGAATTGGTGGTTTTCGATAGTCTTCACTTGCCACCGAGTAACCCTGCAGACTCCATTAGTGGCTTGAGTTGCATTAGTGATGTGATGCATTTCCAGCAACTTGATTTACTTTCAGTTGTACAGTTTCAGCGGCCGTTACGGTGAGTGAAACTACAGTGGAGCTGAGCAATGTACAGTGTCTCTCGCGCATGCATCCACCTGCGCATCACCTCTTGTCCTTCCCTCTCAAACAGCTCCACCCAAGCACAAATAGGTGAGTGCTTAAGATGAGCTATGACCATGACAGAGCAGACTGACACCCAGGCATTAGTTGATTGACAGGTACTATACATGCAGTGGTTGGTCCATTCAAACTTTATATATTTCTACCAGTTAAAATACCCGTTAATGTGTCCTCACTCAGTTATTACATTTGACTTGTTTTGTCATGTGTCAAACCCAGCATATCCATTCGCCATCTGTCCTGTCATTGAGCTGATTCCACTACCATCATGAATAAAAAGAGCTATTCATGAATGTAACACCCCATTAGCATGGCCAACTTGTCATACTTAGCAATTACATATTTTTCCAAAAAAAACGTTATTCAAATCTACTGAAATGTGGCTCATTAATCCGGTTTATATGACCAAGTATTGTGCATAAGTCATTAACTCACACAGGGAATCGTTTCTGTCTCCTCAAAATGTGCATTATCTCCAATGCATCTGCCATTTATAAAATATTACTTGAGTAGAGTACATCATAAACTGAGCCACAGGTTATCATTTTGAAATGGTTGCAAAAATCATTGGCGAAGCTGATGAAACATCGTCTGTTCTGTTAATATTCACTAATTTGCCATGTGTATCACACATAGATATTGTTGTTATGCTATGTCTGTTCTTCCTTGCACGCATGCTGTATACAGACATGCAGTAGTTCAGCTTGTTTGACTGTAGACAGATTGCTGCACAGTAAGGAGAACATTGTTAGCATTCCGTAAAGTCACTCATATAATTTTTGAGTCAGCTCTCTGCATAAAAATCAATATCAACGGATCCACAGCTACAAGAAGCATCAATGTTCTGCAGAGAAATGGCAAAAATCAAACCCTGGCACAATACAATAAAACATGGAGAAATAAATTTACTATATTTCGTTCAAAATACTGGAAACTATGTCAGTAATATTATATATCAGAACATGTAGACACATGTACCTAACGGTGCATGCAGTATTTTCACAGTAGACGTGGGAGGCAGACACCCAAATCGGACATTGGGCATTTCTTCAAAGTGGCTATAGTACATTTTTGCTGCCAGCCCCATCCACAGTATTACATGGCTCAGCTTCTGTGCAGGTATTCCTGCCTGGTTCTCTAAACTGGAAGTGTGCCTACAGCAGGTAATAATCTGACAGTGAACAAGTACCTCAAGTCCCATACCACATTAAACAATCCAAACTAACAGTGTCACAGACAGTGATTGGTCAGCACCAACAGAACTGCTTGGATTTCCGCTCCAGATGCCAGTTACATAGGTTTTCGCCTTTTGAGTTTTGCACAAAGGCTGTCAGAACATCAGCCTCAATGGTGTCATAGCTGAGTGCATCATGAATATTTGATTAATATGGTTTGCAAATGATGCATTTGAATATTTGACACTTTTTAAGCACTTGGCAGCACCAGCCAAGTCCATGCCAATTATCTCCAGACACATTTTCTCTTTGGATCCTTAAAACACTTTGTCTCCAATTGCAAACATTCCCCCACACACACTCAAGTCTGAGTGAAATGAATCATAGAAGCAGCCGACATTCTGGAGAAAATCCACTTTCCCTGTCTTGAATTCACGGGTAAGGGAATTGATGAAATGCAGCACTGTTGTTACGATGGTAAAATTAATCATTTTTAGTCAAAGATATATAAATAAAGATAAAATATGCTACAGTTCACTTACCCAGTTATGTATTCAAGCCAAGAAACCCGCCTCAGACTATATCAAAATTGCTGATCATATCCATTCATGCCTCCTAGGAGGTATCAGTCAGAGCGGTCAATAATCAACACGAAACCATGACCCATAACTCACACCACCGCCAACCCACAAACCAGACGGGTCGTGAATCTCAATGATTCAGTCCCTCCATAATTCATATGGGAGTAAATAGTTGATGGTAGTGCCAGTCCCCTCAAATTCCCTCTTTGAAGACCAAAGGGCTACAGATATAGACAGGATGTTACAGTGAGCACAGCCAACACCAAACCTTTGTCTTTGTCCTCCATTATTTGCGTTCCTGCGAGGATAATAGTTTTCTTGTCAGTCAAGCTCTATTCCGGTTTTCTTATCACACCTAGTTTTTTTTTGGTATGTCTTCCAAACAAAGCAGTGACACCGCTCCTCAGTGTGTTTAACACATCACCTCTTTTGCAGCAGCGGATTTCAGTGTATTCAAAAGAGGTTATTAAATAAGGTTGCATGAGTCGGATATAAACCAGATCACTGCGGGCCAGTAGAAAGCAGTGCTGTGTTGTTGCATTGTATTCAATGTCTTGATACACACAAAATACAAAACATATGTGCTAAACAAAAACCACGTCTGGTAACAGTCGGAGCTCGAGTAGGCTCTATTTTGGCACTCTATTGGTGCCTATGAGCTGTACACGTTGTGTTTCTCCGATTCCTGCCTCTTTGCACAAATATGCTGCACGGCTTAAATTGGTCAATCCAAATACCAAAATCACTGTTTGCTGGCAGGGAGATAAAGAAGGAGGTCAGTGGATGCAAGAAGAAGGAGGTCGAAGCACACTGTCTTCTGCTGTTGCTCATTAGGGCTCCACTGGCTGTGATCAGTTGTCCCAGCAGTCTTGTCCTCGGGCAGCACTCAAAGGTTCAACACATTCATCACCTCTGACGCCGTCTCAGAGGAACACCTCCATTAGGAGGCCAAGGCACCAAGCCAGCTTCACTGCAACTGTATGACTGTGAGAGGATAACAGGCTTTATTTTTCACCAGTGAGTCTATTCATCAAGCTGATTTGTCTTAGCACACCATCAGGATGGCTACAGACTTTTAACGCTTGTACAGCATCATAACAGAATAGACATGGAGGACATCAGGCTCAGAGTGGTCAGCTTCTATTAATAGCTGTTGGACTTTGGGAACTAACAATTTGATACAAGAGCCCGACAAACATTTTCTTAGTTCCTGCGAGAAATGAGTTTTGATGGATGTAATGTGTTATCTCTGAAAACAGAGGAGTCACCTTTGAGAGAGGACAGGGGCTCACTTGTGGTGTTTCCAAAACACTGCGTCTGACCTTTTTTCTCTATACAGGAGCATTATGAGGGTTTTCAGAACAATACTTATTGGCTTCCAGCACAACTTAAAAAAACTAAATCACTTTCCTCCCCAGACACATGACATTGTTCACTCCCACTCTCTCCTGGTCACAATTTACAGGAGCTATTTCCTGGAGATTTGTCTTGAATACAGGCAGGAAACGAGAAAGTTGACCTGTTTTTATTCAACAGCTTGCATGTATGTGTATGTGACATATTCCCAAGGTACCTCAACAAAACTAAGAACATGTAGGAGAGAAAGCTTTTAGATCTAACTATCACAAAAGCCTCTCCTCCCAGTCAGCGGACCTTTCATTATTCCCTGTGGTTCTTTTCTCTACTTGGATGACTAAACCATTTCCCTGACAGTAACCAAACAAAAACCCCGCAGTCATGACAAGGTGAATGGGAATAAAATCATTAAACACGAACTATCTAGATCTGACAAAGAGAAAACAAAATAAATGGTAATGGCTCGGATAAAGGTTTATAATCGCAGCTTGATAACGTTACACATGCCTATCTTGCCACTTGAGAGCAGTGTGATCTACTTATTTGGCAAACACATGTATTATATTACAAATTGCAGCTTCAGAGGAGGGAACTGAGAACCCTCACAGGCAGGGATGGGGGTGAGACCCTGCCTGATGGTTCACATGAGCACAGAAAATAAGGGAGAAAGGGAGACAAATAGGGCCACTTGTTTTTCAAGATCATGTAAATGAATTCTCGACAAATTAAAATTGAAATAAAGGTTCATACGGGGTTTAATCCAATCTCACATCCCTTCATTTAGAAAACTAATAATTTTCTGACAGAAATATTTTCTATCTATAAATCATATCACCACCACAGACAGGTAGGGGACACTTATTACAATAGTGTCTATAAATGGAACCATATTCTACTAAACGGTTCTATTTTTTTTAACTGTGTCGTAGTCAATAACTTGTCAATTATAACTCACGTAATGAAAAACATGAGTCAAATCAAAAAGTCATTCTAACACTACTTTTAGGCAGAACTCTCTCTCCAGTGGCATTTTTGTAATGCTACAGTAAATAACCGTGATCACCGTATAGTCCAGCAAATCCTTTAAAATCCTTTGACAAAACTTGGAAGGCCTCAATGAATATCAGAATGCGGCTACTACATATGTATATGTATGTATATAAATCGTCACCATTAGAGAATTTCCCCTCACTTATTGTCCGGAGGAGAGAAAGGAATTTGGAAATGTGGGTGGGAAAGGTTAAAGAGTATGTGGAGGTTGAGTAGGGAACAATGGACGTGAGGGTTGGTTCATATTCTTGTTATTTTGTATTGTTTATACTGACTGTCGGTATGTCAAATCAGAGAACAGTTTGCACTAACATCTTGGATATTTCGTTGTTTCCATATCCACAATACTGGTGTTTAAAATCAATTGGGGGGAATTGAGACGGAAAAAAAGGTCTCAATTGCCATGCCAATAAGTGCATTAAGTGGATCAACTCAAATCTGTATGACTGAATGATTAAAGATGCTTTATATCAAGCCTTGGCAGAACTCGAGTGATTTTATTCTCAATAATTACAGTATGTCCTTTACTTTTGAGATTACAGAAAGCAGGAGAGAGCGACGGTTCAGCTTTATCACTGATTTGTTTATGTTGGCTCTGTTCCTGGATGGTTAAAGGGACAATGTGTAAGAATTGGCGAAGAAAGTATGTCTGGTTTCCACCCCCCCAAATCCTGGTGGGCCTGTGGATCAGTTTTACCAACACTCTGTGCATCAGTCATCTGGGGTGCACATGAGAGCGTGCTGTGTGCATGTGCTGGGATGGGCTCACAGGGCACTGTGTTCAAACCCTCACCCTCACGTTGCACTAATGTTGGCTTGCAGCAATTTCTGCAAGCCAAAAATAAAGATGCCGTCATCCACAAAGATCTCAACTTCAAATCTGAAGAGACACATAGTGCTAAGTTTCATATGGGATAGGTTGAACTATTTTTAAAATGTTTTTATCTTTATTTTTTGCCACGGCTTGAATTTGTTCCAACCATTTTTTTGACCACAGTTACATTTGCCAGAGAAGTATGGCCTATTTAGATATCATGCCAAACATTTTCACTGAAGAGCCACTTCAAAGAAACAACAACATGGTTTAGTCAGCGTGTAGAGTCAGAGGTCTGAATGTCATGTTGGCTGAATTTGTAATTAGATAATGACTGTGCAGTGTCAACATACATATCATGCTGTGCAGCTAAATTACATAAGAGAGGTCCTTTTTTAAACAAACTGTACCACACATCAGCTGAAAGTTAGAAGAAATGTGTTATTTAACCATCAAAAAACTGTCAAATAAAAAATAACTTTTCTATAGTTTTTACCGATTGAATAAACCCTTTTAGCAATTTTCCTCTGTAATCTTTTAGAGTTCAGAAACATAATGTTATCATCCATTTAACAGGTATTTGTATGCCCTGTGGACCGTTTAAGTTAGACCAAGCTTTTGTGGAGAAGGAAAAGTTTCACCATGATTCCTCTGGAGGATCAACACTCATGGGTAAAATCCTCAGAGAGATTGAGAAATAACCTGTCAGATTAGTAGTATACACCACTGATATTAAGTATATTGTATTTACAGTTAAAAAGCAGCACATACTCCACAAAGAAGAGAAGAGAAACAGGTAGAAGGCTTGTTATAGAAATAGAGAGTAGCATTTGTATGCTCTATACATGGAGATCCCATCAGTAATTTCTGAAAAGACAATCATTACTCTCATATGACTTAAAATGTTAACAAACACTCAAACTGCACAAAAAAGGCCATGATTATTTATGAACACAAACTTCTCTTTTCCAAAGACAAAGAAAAACAAAAACCACTGGAAACGGCTGCACCCACACTGACTGAGAGGTCGACTTTTCAGACACAAAACAAAATATACAAAGAATCGGGCCATTTGTCGAGTAATGATCCTTTCTTCATCAACATTAGTCATAAGTCAGATGGTATACACTATCTGCAAACTAATGACATACAGATGGCAGACATGAAAATGAGAAAGTGAAAATACACTGAGGTGAATTAAATTACAATGCCGCAGAATTATTATTAAAACAAAATCCATTTCAACAAGTCATTTAGTCTTACGGAAGTATATTGCAATAACCTGGGAGAATTTCTAGCAAAGTCCAAATATATTCTGCTTCATAGCTCTCAGCTTGTCACTGAAATAGGCCTCAAGCTGCATTTACTAATCATGTTATTCACATTGACTATGCAATGAATCTGAGCTCAGTTTCATGTAGAAGTTCAAATACCCAAAACTCTGAGCCATTCCGCATTTGGCACCATCACAGATATTCTTTGCCAATAAACACTTATGAAATATTACAAATTTCCATCAAACATTTATATGAGATTTCGGGGACAGAGGTGAATGCATTTGCCATGAAGGCTGAGGTTGATCTCCTCTCTTATAACTGCACAATGGAATTTCTAGACCTACATTTACACAACAAAGGTCTAAGAAGGAAAAGTGAATTTGCAACAGTCGCAAAAGACAAAAGCCACTTCCAACTGTCTTAGACAGAGATCGATCGATTACAGAGCGTGTAGGACATTTTCAAAGGTTGTTTCCAAATTGGCTGAAGTCTAACCATTGTTTACAAGACGGACTTCCTCCACATACATTCATTTCCTTTGCTCTTTTCAAGCATTTATGATCATAGTCCAATTATAATCACGTCATAATTTTAAAATCCTTGCACAAAGTCTATAAATGTCTCTGTTGTGCATCGATCCATGCATCAAAAGCTCCTGAGTATAGCAAAGATCACAGCGATTTAAATCGCTTAATCAGTGCTCAGCTCAAGAAATGTGGATGGTTGATTGTAAAAGTGATGTCTTTAAAAAATATATTCATGAGTGTTTTCTTTGCCCGTACTTTGCAGACCGCGAGAACAAGACATACTGAACACAAAGTGGCTACTGTACGCGTGTGAGAGAGCGGTGAAGAAGAAAGGAGTGTAATGAAAGGATGTGGCCAACCCTTACAGGTATAACAACTAGAATCAGCCATAATGGCAAAGGTCGGCAGCTAATTTGTGGAAAAAGTCATTCATCATTTGTCATTGTGCTGAATAAAATAAATAAATAAAGGCTGACAGAATGGTCGTCACACAGGGCTTTCGGACTGGATATAAGAAAAATAGATATACAAATATCAAAATACAGCTAAGCAATGGATGTTAATCATTAGTCTGTTAAAAATGTCAAGATTCCAGGGCAAAGACTGAGGAAAGTGTGTATAGTTGACAAACTATAACTATTCAAAATGCATCATGAGCAACTGTGACCAAAAACAATGATGCAAGTTTGGTGAATTGTTTGCCATACGTTAGGAACAGCACAGTAAAACTGTTGCATGTTCAGTAACAGTTTTATACAGATTCATATAGAGGGGGGGAAGCGAGATTTTTTTTATGTGAGAGAAGGACTCTCTTTGCCCTGGAACTTGGTCCTTTGACCTTTTCCATGCAAAAAAAAAATGGCACATTAAAGGAATGGTAAAAACCCTTAAAGCATCATATGGGCAATTTAATGGTGTTTGCGTGTGTGTGTGTGTGTGTGTGTGTGTGTGTGTGTGTGTGTGTGTGTGTGCTGCACAGCTTCAGGCTTTAACATAAATTACTCCATAGCCACTAATGGCTTCTCCAAGGAGCAACTTGTTAGTAGGTAATAAGAAATGTCTAGTATAGTTAGATAGAACAATGTACTTTATTGATCCCAAACTGGGAAATTCCAGAATACCGTACATAGCTGAGGTGGTTGGCATTTGTTTTCCACTAACACACAAATGACAACTTTAAAACAAAAAATGTGATTCACATAGCTCAAGTGGCCTCTAGAATGATGAGTGGACAAATGAACTGGAGAACTAAACTGTTCCACACGACAGTGGACTCAAATGTGCACCCACAGTGTACACCTCACTGACGGAGTAACACGATTGTTCAGGGTTGCAGCCTCCAAATCTCTTCGGCATCGGTGTTGAAGGCAAAAGTATCTCATGTGTCCTCAAAGAGAATACGGTTGGCTCGTGCAGGTGGGAGATTTCTCCGTTTTCTGTTTGTGTGATATGCTTGGCCACGTATTACATTTACATCTGAACATAGAGAAAAACAGGTCAAGAAAGTCTGAGCATTGATGAATACAAGGACCTTGAGAATTTGAATACGACTCCTCGGGCACACGTATGACTGATAGTATGTACGATCAATACAACAGTGGACTGATGGAGTCTTTTCTTCACCATGTAAGGTCTTAGCACTCGATAAATGTCATGGCCATCACATTTTATTTTAAACCAACGTGTAAATTCCTATCTAACAGGCAGAAGTCAAGGTCGCCCAAGAAGAATTTGAACCACATAATAAACTCCACAACCATCAGGTCTATGGGGAACAAAGTGGGAGACTCCCACTTAGCATTAAGCACTGATCTGCTCTGTAGAGTGAACAAGTTCAAGACAGCACTTGAAGAGAAAGCAGGCTCACTGGGTGTGAACACTTTCCTTCACCAGCGAGGACAGCTCTGTGAGTCACTGAGAAATCTCAAGTTAGCTGGTACGGAAGTGGACGTGGCAGCCCTCTTCGTTATTGACTCTCAACACTTCCATTCAAGCACATCGGTGGATGACCTGGCTTTGTGCCAGCTCTCACACTGCGTCTGCTCAACCACCGCGACATGGATATTGTTTATTATAAAGAACATCCCCCAGGACGTCGCGTAATTGCCACAACTCAGTCATGTGGAGCAAAAATAGAATAGAATGAAAACAGTCATGGGCTCCAAAAACCAACTGGCTGGAGCACATTAATGAAATAATAATTCACTGAGACCAAAATCCAGCAAACTTTTATGAAATAAAATAACTCGGGAATGTCAACTGTTCGACTATAGTTTTAATGAACTTGCTATTAGCCTAGTGGCTTCTTTAAAAATATTTGTAAAACTGAGAAATATAATTTGTATGAGAAACACAGGGAAAACATTCATCAACTCAAAAAAAAGACTTACATTTTGTAATTCCACTGAAAATATTGTGTTTCTGAAAATTTGCCACCGTCTCCCATAAATTGAGATTAGGGTGTTATAGACTTCCGGCAATGGGCTCGTGCTGGCGAGAAGATGCAGGAAATTCAACATTTCAGGGACGACTGCGTAACAACACGGCATTCTGAACTCGCATGACGGGCAGTCAGTTTGGAGGGTGATGGTCCTGCGTGGTTTCGACCTAGATAGACAATGGTGATGATGAGTTAACTTGTCAGTTAAAGAATTCAGCCCTAGCCCTGGAGGAATGTGACCATAGAGATAGTCATTTTTACACACTGGAACAAACTGCTCATCATCCTTGGATGAATAGTCTTTGTGTTCCACTATACGGTATATTTACACCTTTATGTTGGAAATAAACTGCTGAGAAGAGACTGGGATGATGGTGCCCGAGACTAGCTGCAGGACAACAAGTGGATTGGATTCTGACAGGGGTTAGAGGGAAAACACATGGCAGTCTTCCTGTCCAGCGTGTATTGTTGTGCTGAACTTCCAGCTGTACTGCATGACAGAAAGTGCCTTGGATGTCCTGGACTAGAGTTGCATGAATACTGTAAGTGCTCTAATGCAAATCCAGGCTGTCAGTTACCATGACAAAGCTACTGTTACAAATGAAAGGCATTTTTAAAATACATATTTACGTGAAAAACACCACTCCAGCAGATTGTACAACAAAAATCTGCAACATAGAGACATGTTTTGGGGTGGAAGAAATACATTTGTAGCAGTTTCGGGAATGAATGCTGTAGATGGACTGCAGCAAATGTCATTATTACTACTTACTTATTACTCATACTTTTCTCTAGCGTAAATTGGGGACATGTCTTTGCAAACGAATTATGGTTTTCTCGTCCGTGTCAGACATAAGACCCAAGCCACTTACAAAGTGGCCCCTTTTGTTTTTTTACATAATGAGCTCCTCAGTTTGGCTTGACTGGTTGGAATCAGTTTATTCTGTGTCATGTTTACTGTCCTCCATGTTTGTTTGATTTGCCTGAATGCAAATACCTGGCTACCTCCATGGCATGTGGAAGAATCCAAAGTGTTGTCAACATGACATGTCAAAAAAGGTTGCTGTAAAGCCAAATTCGTGACCCAACAAAAGGAATCATCGCAAAATGAAATAAGAGATGTTTGTCTGTTGTCAAGTGATGTACTTAATATAGTCATATCACAACCTTTCTATTAAATGCATTTGCAATATCTTATAGCCCAAGTAATGCACACAGCCAGAACCTCCTCAATGGGAATGACAAGTGTCACTTCATCTCAATCCTGGGCACCATACTGTACCACATGACGGGACGATATGGGTCTCTTAGCAATGACCTCACACATTAATACACATGCACACACACTTATCCTTTGATTATTTATGCAAGAAAACCAGCCAGACCATGCCAGCTTTGAAAAGATGTTCTCTTTCATCCTTGCTTTCCCAACAAGTGGAATCCCCCTCCATGCAGAGCCTTGTCTCTTTAACTTTGTTGGTAAAAGTTCATATTTCTCCACCTCAGGCTCTGAACAGATGAAATAAATGCCCTTTGAACACAAGCTGCTGCACTGTTTCTCCAGGGGAGGATCTCATACCGATGCAGCCCTCTTCCCAGCAGGCTCGGCGGGCTGGGCCCAGCTTCCTGTTTAAGTCTCCAGGCAAGCATGAGGAGGGGAGACAGCTGGCTTTTATTTGGACAGCTTTTCCACAGCATACACACAGGGTCTTCCATTTGCTATGCACACAGGTCTTTTTGTTTTGTCCAAAGCACTTGATGATACTGATTTCTTAGACTGAGAGTATTGGAAATATCTCTAGAATTTGAGTGAAATATTTTGTATACTACGCATGACACTGCATTCTCTTAGAGAGAGCTCAATGTTTTTATTTCCAATTGCTTGGCACAATCATGGCTGACTGGCTTTCAAACCCCTCTCTGACCAGATCCTCAAAGAAGCTTTTGTCAAACCCAAGAAGAGTCAACTTGACATTTGGACGCAACAAAAAGCAACAAAAAGTATATACTGAATGTAAAGTCACTGTACTTTTTTGTATATCTATTCTAGTCATCGTTTAACAAATGTGAACATTTTCCTTGTCTCGTGATAAAGGGATCAGTTTTTCTCCCCATCAATAATTCACCACCAGGGACTGACATTTAAACTCTTCCATCAGAGGTGACACCTTAACACAGAGGGACATCTCTGTATCAAGACAGAGAAAAGATATTTTGAAAATGGCACTGTAACATTGAAAATAACTTTACAATTCAAGGATTTTACCATAAAGGCCAAAAATCAGACCTCAATACCAGGTTGACCGGTGAAAAAAGCACCCTGCAGCTAACATTTCATCCGCCATGGCAGAGGACAAAGACATTTATTTTAATGGAGTTCGATTCTGACTTGGATCTTTTTTTTTGACACTGGATTTCATTTCATTTCATTGTGCTTTGTGTATTATGTTTGTTAGGTTAGGGGCAGCTGTACTTAAATATAATTCATGTGTTATACACTACAAATATGCACTACTTAAATGAAAACCCATTATACTTAGGATATTATATCGCATCCTAGAAGAGTGTATGTGTTTGGATGCAAGGAAGTAACATTGTCCTAGTCTATTTAATTTAGAATCACAATCCTCTTTGGTGCCATGTTCACATTAGGCACCAAGTTGTAATTGATATCTCGCTTGGGTGGGAGAGGTGTAAGCAAAACGGACGTCAGTCAGGGCCTTCACATCTATCTGCCCATCTAATTATTCAGCTTGTGACTTGAGTTGGTGGACAGTTTTCTAGTATTACTTATTTAATCAGGGGCTCTAGGTCAATACAGGGAGGATAAAGCAGAGACGAGAATGAGAGACATGAGGACATGAGATTGAAAGTCAGAGGCAGAAATGAAATAAATGCTTTCTGTAGTTTTGTGGATCTACAAAAGACAATAAAAAGGTTGGTCTCAAAGGCACAAAGCACTTTGTGCCTCTAGACAGCGTCTTGATGCTGAAATTGGTCCCACAACCAGCAATTTTGAGGTCAAACAATATGAACTCAGGGGCAGACAGTCCAAAGGCACCTCATCAACTCTCACAGCTCCCAATTACACCTGTCAGCGACAGGTTTTAAAAAGGCACACAAGAAAGGCTGGATGTGCTAATTGGTATACAGAATTCACAGGCTATCTCTGCTCTGAAAACAGCAATGACGGCGATAAAATGCTTGTGTTTGATGGGAAAACAATATTTTAGTAGTGGGGGAAACGGTGTGCATTCACATTTAACTGCCTCATCTAATGTAAAAACATCCGCCTTAATAAGCAAAGCACTGCAGGCCTATCAAGAACTACAGAGCCAGCAAAGAGGCCCCCTCACTGCGGCCGGGCCTCAGAACAGCATGCATGGAACAACTGCTGCGACCCTTGATTTTAATGTGCCTGAATGACAGTGTGCCTGTGAAGAATTATACACATACATTACTCATTACCTGTTGCTGCATCCCATTGCAAAGAAACCCCCAACTATTGAGGTAATGGCACAGATTTGAGTAACAGCGGAATCGAAAGCTGCAAAGTTAGAAGGTGTCTGCCCTCGCTTGCATCTTCAGAGGCTGATGCTTCATAGATGGTAGATGTCTTCCAGCTGAGTTATACCTCAAGATGGGGCCAAACGCATTGATCGCTGATAATGTCCCTGCACCCCATGCTCGAGGATGTACATTTTGCTCAAAGACAGGGCTGGCAATAAATAGAAAAAATGCTGTGACACCATTACAAAGAAAAATAGTTAATAGGCAGCATTCCGGAAATTCATTATTCCAACGCCCCCCAGAATGCCTGAAAACACTTCATTCCTGTCAGCTGAGGCCAAGACACACAATAAGTCACAGGCATGAAAGCATAGCCTATGGGTTTGGAATGAAGGATGGCAGATATAACAGTCCCTGGGTTTAAAATAGAATGTACATATAAAAGGAGCTTCATTACATGGTAAAAATCCTCATGTAAATCTGTAATACTACAGTCTGGTTTCTGTTCTCTTCGTCTCCTTGACTTTTTAATGTTGACCCTGCTCTCTCCCGTGTTTGCAGAGTGTAGACCTTGGTGTTGGTGTCCGTCTCCACAGTGTACAGTCTATGAGGATTGCTCAGGCGTGTAGAGGGGTGTGTGTGTCTGTGTGTACAGTCTGTCTTTATGTGTGCAGTAAGTAAGAGTTTGTCCAGGTTGTATAAGCCACGCTACATTGAGAGATGAGGTATTCCCACCCATGAGAAAAGTGAGCCAAGACAACAACACAAACCAACATTTAACTGCTTTGCACAAGAGGCTGGACCAACGCACTGTCAAAACACCAGGGCTACTCCTGATAATTAACCTTTCGGTGGTTTGTAATCTGAATGTGTAGGATTAAATAATTGAAACGAAGCCAGACTTGAAGCAGACTAGATACTCACAAAAAGATGCAGATGCATGCGCACCCTCTACAAGGAAAGCGCACACCTGTTATAAAATGGTTTGAACCTCTCCGTCCTCCCAGGGGTTTTGCATTGCAGAGCCTATATATAATCATAGTAGGTTACTGGGCGTGGTGGCAAACAGCCTGATTCATGTCACACACACACACACACACACACACACACACACACACACACACACACACAGTGTGAGCACTGCAGTCGATGTGCATTAAACTATAGCTGCAGAATTAAAGAGAGAATTTTTTCTCTTTTGGGAAAACTTCAAAAGTCAGTAACAAGCGTGAAATAAAGAGGCGCTCAAATCTCCATGTGAGGTTGAAGAGAAACAGATTCATCAAGATATTATCCCAGTTTCAAGATGTCAAAAAATAATAACTGTTAACTGTAATCATAGAGCTTGAGCTCCTCTCACAACTAATTCAAGAACAAAAAATCCTCTGTTTGGAGAAAAAAATTTAAAAAGTACATCCCTACATGCAGAATAATCTTACTGTCACTGTCGGTGTTGTGGTTTGGACTGAATAACCTAAAAAAGTTAAATGATCCACATACAAGGTGAGAGTTTTTCTGACTCCGGTCAGAAAAAAACGACTGCAGAGGAAGAGATCAAAAACATGAACTTGTTGCAAACGCTTTTAGTTTATTTGGGATTTTCAGATCCTCCTTCAGGCCTCCAGAAAATTGAACTCAAATTTAAAATTGTGACGTGGCATTTTGATATTCGCCTTGCTTACTAGCTGATAAGAGCCACACACTGATAAGAGCCACACACTGATAAGAGCCATGATGCAAAACATGATAAACCAGAGGCATATATTCATCATGTGTAAATAATAGGGTGAGTTGATCCAAAGCAGCGGTGGCCTGATGTCAACATTTGTAATAACAGGATCCATCTCTCACACACACACACACACACACACACACACACACACACACACACACACACACACACACACACACACACACACACACACACACACACACACACACACACACACACACACACACACACACACACACACACACACACACACACACACACACACACACAGAATGAGAGTGAGCCTGTGTCATCAAGAGTGAGTGAGTATGTCTCAGTGTCGTTCCCAGCTGACTGCGTCCTGAAGGCACCAAAAGTTAACACGTTATGCGACAGCTTGTTGTAAATGGAAGAAAGATTTGAACAAGCCAACGGATTCACGTTTTCTAGCAGCTGTTGACACCTTGTGATTAACATTCACACTGTGTCACCTGCAGGATTTACTGATGAGATACAAAATGAAGTCAGTCTGAAAACACATTAAAAATATTTGTCTTATTTTAACATCTCAGGCCAAATGTCTGCAACTGCATGTAAACTACAAATCCTTTATGTCAGAATCATAAATTGTTGCTTCCGTGCTGGCTATATGCTCAAAACACAAAACAAAGACTGAAAGTTGGAAGAAACAAACTCTTCAAATGACTTATTTCTCCTAAAAACTTTATAAATTGACTGTACACCTTCCTCAAATAAAATACTTTGATTATCTGGCAGGTTTCTGTAATGACTGTATATTGTAACTGGGCACATTAATCACAAGTCCAGTTAACAGTGAATCAATGTGGTGTGTACAGTACTGTATAGTAGACTACAGGTAACCACAGCAACTGTTCTTCTACTTCAAGCTATAGTAGATCATAGTAAAATTAATCTTCATCCCTCCCAGCTGTTGCCATGCCCCAAACCTATCTTTGATGAAATTTTCGAACAAATCCGTCCGTAACTTTTTGAGTTATCTTGCAAACAAAAACAGACATATTAAACCGATCACTTAACCTCCTTGGCGGATGTAATAAAAAGCGACAGCCAGCTGCTATGTATCTTAACATAAAGGCTGGACACAAGGGGAAACAGTGAGTCTGAAACCTGGCTCTTTCCAAATTTAACAAGATCTGCCTGCCAGAGGTGTTACAGGTAATAATATAATATAACAAAATAATATATCAAAATAAGGTTGTAGGATGAGTTGTAACTTCATAGCTTGATGGCAGGACTAAATCAAACATGGATGTGTACAGTAGGTTTGGGCACTGCTGTCAGTACAAGCAAAAGGTAGTTTGTGAGAGAAGAACCACCACTGTGTGGTGTTTCTGCAGTTCCAACAAAATTCAACAGAGAGAGACATTTTAGCGTCTTACATCATCCATCGACAGCGACCATGATACATCCTCATGTCAGGTTTGAAAGTGATGACAGAAAAGAAATGTCAACAGGTGGTGATGCTGGACAAGCTTTCTGGATTGTGAGTCAGAGGCTTCATCCATGTTTGCATCTCAATGAGCAGACTCTGAGCGGGTTGTGTTTAATTCTGCCAGCCTGACAAAGTGTCAAAGAAGCACATTTCTCCTAATTTAATATGAGACACTTAGCCCAAGCATATAAGGTTAAAATGAGAAAAGGAAACGGGTGGACAGATTAAATGAGCCAGGGAGACAGGTGCATGACCTGGAACAGACACGGTGGGTGCGTGGAATAAAATAGTTATAGTAAAGTAAGAATAAATGGGTGTATATGGGTATAGAAGTAAAGCGTCACATCAAAGTACTGCTGTGGGGGAAAAAGTAAAACGGTAGAATACTAGAAAGTAACATGTGCAACATTAATATTGAGAAAAGATTACACTTTAATGTCCCTCGTGGCTAAATAGGAAAAGAAGAGGTGAAGAGATTGTGAAAAGAAATTAAAATCATTCCATCACAGAGGCCTGTTCCGGCGTCTGGCCTGCTGCTTCAGACAGCATTTCCTCGGTTCCTTCAGCTCCCTCCGCTGCAGTCAGCTGGCCAGAGAAACCGATTATTGTGGTTCCTATACAGCCCACAGTCAGATGGGACATTACCCTCCCCAGCCTTCCACCCAGTGGGTCTGTGTGGGTGGGTGAGAGTCAATTTGTGGGGAGGTGTACACCAAGGAGCTGGAAATGCTCCAAGGTATCACTACAGCACCACTTCCATGGCTGAGAATTTCCCTTTTTTATTTCCTAATATCCTTTTTCTTCTTCTTACACAATCGAATTATCCTTTTCCTTCCTCTCTTTCTCATTTTCTCCCTCTCTGAGCAGCTCTCTCTGCATGGTCACGTGTGAACACCACGACTGAACATCCCTCATGTCTGCATGATACTTCAGTGTTGCACCGCGATGCAACAAATGCAAGGCAGCAGGAGCTCTAACAGTTACTCTGTGGTTTTGAGAAATTGCATTAGCCTGCAGAGGCAAATGGAGCGCGGCTATGAAGGGGCCGCCTCACAGCACACTGCTGAAATAAACCACATCCTTTCAATGTTGCAAACAAAAGTTGGAATAAGGAAAGCAGATTTGCCAATTTAAATAACAAGCTCATGACGACGAATCAGCCCTGGACTAATGTCTGCTGTTGACACTGGATTTGTGTGCAGTATATTGGTTTATACCTGAAAGCAATACAACTGAATATGGCCCTTAATTCTAAAGCCCTGTTAATATTTCTATGTAGATTACCAAGGCAGAAGTTGATGACTATATTACATATCCACATATGTACAATGTATGTATACATCTACAAAAAAAAATTACATCTAACTGGATTTTATTCCAGTTTCTATGCAAATTACTAGATTTGAAAGGAGGCAGGGCAGATGGGAAGAGAGAGAAAAAACGGTTGACTTAGAAACCCTTAGTGCCCAACAGATTGCATTAGGTCTGCCAACATGACCATATTTGGGAGAGTCAGTTCAGAGCAGATGATGGACGTGCTGGACAATTTGAACCCTGTGTGTGTGTGTGTGTGTGTGTGTGTGTGTGTGTGTGTGTGTGTGTGTGTGTGTGTGTGTGTGTGTGTGTGTGTGTGTGTGTGTGTGTATGCATTTGTGCGCGTGTGCTTGTGCATGTGTGTGTGTGTGTTTGTGTGTGTGTGTGTGTGTGTGTGTGTGTGTGTGTCAGCATCTTCCCTCCACGACATGTGTTGTATGGCCATCCATATCTGCGTATGACTTCCTGTCGCAAAAAATAACAGCCAATAATAAGAGAGCAGGAAGAGGGAAATTGGTGTGAAGGAAGCGGTGCCTGATTGCACTTCAGGAAATGGGCCTGTGCCAGTTCATCTTTATAAAAAGCCAACTGCCAAACTCCACAGTGCCTGGATGGGTTGTTATATTGAAAAGCAGACCAAGCCCACCGTACAGTGGTGTGATGTCTAGTTGGTCAGTCGGTGGTCTCTGAGACTGGTCTGAATTAACAGTAGGTGGCTTGGAACAAGATCAATATTTCAGGATTATTTTGTACTGGGCCATGCACACATATGCAGAACATGGTTTTAAAAGAGAAATGAATGGAGTGTATCTATGGAACAAATCATTCATTCACACTTAGAGGCACACACTCACACAAAGATTCACACACACGCTCATGCACAATCGATTTGCAAAGACACGACATGCACATGCCCCAATAACAGAAGTCGTATACAGTTGTGAAGTGACTGACTGGCACTACCAGTGAGCTGGTTCATGCTGATTCATGTCTGTGACACAAGCACTACACGTCTCCATTGTTTTCTTTAAAAAGATGATGTGAACAGTGAAGCATGTAAACAGTCAGAGCCACAAGAGGCACAAGTCTCAAGTTCACGCCCCCTGCACACCCTATCCAAGCGAACACTATTTCTGTGACCACGTGACCACACACACACACACACACACACACACACACACACACACACACACACACACACACACACACACACACACACACACACACACACACACACACACACACACACACACACACACACACACACACACACACACACACACACACACACACACACACACACACACACACACACAGTGCTGGTCAGTGGTGCGAGGGTGAGGTAAAAGCAGGGGAAGAGACAAAGAAGAAAGATGATGGTGATGATGCTAAAATTAGCGCTCGTCGAGAAAGTGACAGATGACCTGATGCTGGCTTTCACCTCGCTTTGCCACAGCAATCAGGTCATCTGGCGGGGTCCTATATCATCTCCCTCCCTCTTCCTGCTTTTTTTGGTGTCTTTTTTCTCCCTGGTCCTTTATCTCTCGCTGAAAATGTCCACATTTGTCTTTTTGTTGGATCTAAAATTGTACCATGTAAATGGTCTTCGGAATGTGTCATTGTCTACCCGGCATGTTGGCTAATGTGGAGACCAGAGGAAGAACATGAAGACAAACAACAAATTTCATCTTTAAAGGTTCCTGATCAGTTTATTTTGTAAAAACAAGTATTAATCTGATGGATATTATTTCTTTGCAATAAAGGTCTCAGGGCATATCCTTTCCTTTCTTCACAATGCAATAAGGAAGTACAACACTGAAACCTGTTCTATCAGTCACTGCATATTGACCCTTTCCTGACCACACCACTGCGCCCACACACACACACACACACACACACACACACCCACATGTACACACAGACTACATATAATTATCACCCCACCACCTTCCTGAGCAAAGTTCATTGCTGATGGGAGCGGCGTCATAAAAGTCTCAGAATGCAGCAGGTATTTTCTAGGGGCCAAGACGCCTGGGGAAAGGCCAAAGCTACTGACAAGACAATGGCTTATTCAGCTCCCATTGCGATGCTCCTTCCTGTATTATGTGCCACTCAGCCGTGTCCCTTGAGGCAGAAGAAAAGTTCAATCTCCATGTAAAGGTGCAAGAATAGAAGCAGCTCAATATGTGTGAGACTGTGTGCACAAGCGGGTGAAAAAAAAAAGGAGACAGTGGTCTATAGGTTTGTGATGGTGATGAAAGAAGTCATTAGCTGCAGGAGTAACAGAGATGTGTGTGTGTGTGTGTGTGTGTGTGTGTGTGTGTGTGTGTGTGTGTGTGTGTGTGTGTGTGTGTGTGTGTGTGTGTGTGTGTGTGTGTGTGTGTGTGTGTGTGTGTGTGTGTGTGTGTGTGTGTGTGTGTGTGTGTGTGTGTGTGTGTGTTTCATTTTTACATAAAGAGTAATCGCTGACAGGGCAGCTAAGTGAGGCTGACAGAGTGCCTGGGAGGAAATGGACGGATGGGAAAAGAGGAGAGGAAGGGAAGAAGTGTTAGCAGTGAGTGGTGCCCGGCCCATCAATATCTTGAGGCAGTTTCAGAAGCTATTAGAAATCTCTTTTTTTTTTAAGTCCTGAAGTAGCATTTTATGTACACGCATGCAGTCCAACTGCATATATGAGGTGTTGTTGTTTTTTGGGTTTTTTTCTTACACCTAAACAAGCTCATAGCCAAAGAATGGGTAAATCTCTACTGTGCACTGACATTATTAATTGCTCACAATGGTATTAGATTATTTTTGTGGAAACGGCAATAAACACAGCTCTGCTCTACTGAGAAGCTTTCCACATGATGATGGTACACAGATGCAATATACATATACTATAGACGTGACAGAGACAAGAAGGTGTGTGTGTGTGTGTGTGTGTGTGTGTGTGTGTGTGTCAAACTGTCAGACAGAGAGAGAGCTATGTAAGGTCTTCTTTGGTCAAAGAGTTTAAATAATATTGTGGATTCTAACACCTCGCTGTTCACTGTTCTTCAGACTCTCTTCAGATACCGATTAGTTAAAAAAAAAAATCACTTTCACACTTTTAAAACTTGACAAAAATTCTGGTCAAGCCTTCAGACCCTCTCCCATTTTAGCTACACGTTGCCCAGCAACGCAAACGCCAGAAACGCTCGAGGCTCAGGAACTAAATTCCATGATGTTTAAAATAGGACGACTAGATCAAAATTAGCGGAATGGGTAAATAAAGAACTTTTGGTATTTTTGGTTTGAGTATACTTGTCATATATGAAAAAAAACAGTGATCATGATCGTAATGGATTACTCTCACCATCCATTACTCTCAGGCAACTTGTAGGGTGTTATACTTTATATAGTTTAGCAAGGGAATATGATGTGATGGATGAGCCATAGGTGAAGCCACAACCAAAATAATATTGGCCAACTATCAACAATATGAATTAGAAACTTCAATAACCACAAGCTTAACGCTCTTAACAGCTGGACCACAGTCATAGGGGGACGTGGGGAATGATCCGATGGACCATTGGTTAGGGTGCATACGCCCTGAACTGCAGTTTCCTGGTTCAAATCAGTTGAACCATTGTCATGTCATGGCATGTCATTCCCTTACACTCTCACCCTGTTTCCTGTCCGTCTTACTCTTTCATTATCCAAAGGAGAAAACGAAAGCAAGACAGAGCCATCGCATGCAATGCTATAATGAAATAACTTTGTTGAGCTTTGCTATTGAGAGTACAATGGACTTCCGCCACACTAATCGCTCATCCTGCCCCACAAGTTCTTTGATATTCACCTTAGAATAATGCTACAGGTTTCTCCATGCTAAATGATTTAAGGAATTACTTGTGAGACTTCAGACTGATCAGGACACATGATGATGGTAATACTTGGAAAAAAGAGGTCACATGTAAAACTGTGGTATAGATTATATGAAAGTTTAAAAAGACCAGAGAGGCCAATAGAGAGACATAGAAGCTCCAACCAAAGGAGAAGTTCAGATTGTTTTTCTCGCTTTCCTTTTTCTTCTTCTGTACTTCACTTTTTTTTTTAATTCTTATCTCTCATTAGGAGATTACCGGGATCATCATGAAATCCTCAGAAGATGTCTGATTAAAGATGAGTACCTTACAGCTGAAGGAACATGCAGTGGGCTCTGATCTTTCAAAGAACAATGGCCCAAGCAAATACATTTTTCGGGTTATTTAAAGGACATGGCTCTGAATCGCGTGTGCCAAAAGAACAGGAGAGAGACAGTTGGAAAAAAAGCGCTAAATGGATAAGTAAGTGTATGAAAATAAAGTGACGGAAACTGGGCATAGTATTTGACGTTTGCTGGGGCATGAATAAAGCCCAACAATGGTGAGCAAAGACGATTATAAAATCTAAATAAAGAGAGGTCTTCTACTTACAAAGCCTTTTATGACTGTTTGAAAAATGTCCTCATCATTACACTCCACTGATGATTGGATCAGTTCAACAGTCTGCCTGAACCCAGACTCCACTCCTACAATAGAGCATAAAAGCTTGAAGCTGTCATCTGACCTGTACTATTAAGGGGAACATGGTCATGTTTGAATTCATAAATTGTACAGTTGTAGAGCTATTTAACTCAAAACCACAAATTTGAACAAATAAATCAGGGGATGACCAAAGTCCGTAGAGTTCCTTTCCTGGAAACTGCAAATGTCTGCACCAAATGTTGTGCAAATCCCTCCAAAAGTTGTCGCGACAATCAAGTCTGGACCGAAGTGTTCAATAACCAAATAACAAAGGAATGCCAGTACAAAATGTGAAATTCAAGTCATAATGTACTGCATAAGCGGCAGCAGCCGTTTTACTGTAAAATCAGTAGAGGAATCTCAGTTAGTGAAATTCATTCACCTATCTAAACTGTGTATAACCTTCCCTTTTATTAGAATAATAAGAACCACTGCATCCACTTAATTTAACACGAATTGAAAACAATACATCTATAAGAGATAAACTAATTCTTAAACCAGACAAATTGTCACGTAAAATAAGCAGTATTTCACCTGGGGGTGTGCCACATGGATTCAGTTGCTGTCTTACAACTGAGTAGCTATTTAAATTAAATCTACTATCTCTTGTCAGAAGCAAATTAAATATGAAGATCGATGGTGTGTAATTTTATTGTCAGACTGTCTTAAGCTAAAAGTTTAGTCATATTGTCTGTCGTGTGAAAAACAGAGTTTGGTTTGATTGCAGTTGCCATCCTCAGGGTAGTGCATAGTGTACTGGATATTTTTTCCGGTGTCCCTATGAGTCACGTGTTCGCTTAAAAACAAATGCAGCATTGCACTAAAACCCAATATCCACACAAAGAAATGTGTGTGTGTGCGTGATGTAGCCGTGGTAAGACACACGTGTTTCATTTAGCAGAATGGAACCGGGAGCATGGAACCTGTCAACTCGCTATATCACTGGTGCTGGGGACACAATGAGAAGTAGTAAAAGAATGAGTAAAGACATAATATGAGAAGAAGAAAATTTTAAAAAATAGAGGGTTATTAGCTGAGTGAAGCACTCCTGGAACATTTCAGGTTCAAAATGAACAGTGAGCAACAATTGGGTTTGTTGCCTGTTCTCCTGCCCAAAGCTCCAGATGCGTCTTGCTGACATATCCTTCCTCTCTAATGACAACTTTGTTCTCATTAGACAATGTGCTCCATCAGCTTTAATCCTCAAAAAGTGCAGATTAAACACAGGGATGATAGGATACAGTCGTACAGACTTGCAGTAAACAAGGTGGCAAGAGGCTGTTAGCTCGGCTAAAAGACGGACACAGCTGTCCACTTTGTGCGGGAACCCAGGATTGCAGGGAACACACTCTCACACACACTCTCACACACTCACACACACACACACACACAAGTCAGCCGTTGCCTTTTCCAAGTAATGACAGGAACGCCTCTCCTGCCTGAATAAACAGCTCCAACACCTTTTTTCCCCTCAGAAAGTATAAACTGTGACTCATTCCTGAAGGGCAACTATGAAACGCTGACTCACAGTGTAGTCAACAACAAGTGCTCTTGTCTCGCTCTCGGAGTCTTACTTGCTTTTCAGTGAACCCCCCTAAGCACAAATTAATTCTCCGTGATTCAGCGTCATCCATTGGGGGCCTGATGTGAAACAGGGATCCGTCTTCAGCGTGACAACAAGAGCCTGTGGTGTCATTAAGGAACCAATGCCAAGATAAATGTTTCATCTGCCAGTCACAGATAATCATAAGAGAAATCATGTTTCCACCTTACTTTTAATCACTTCATCTGTTTTATGATTTGTGCCACGAACAAGTTTACAGGAGGTGGACAGCACAATAACAGAGACCAATCAAATTCACTTTCCGTTGAAAAAGAAAGACTCTAATCACATCAGTCTACAGTAGGATTTTCTATTCAAGTATTTTTAAGCACTAAGCACAGACGGCTTACAGACATGAAGAATCTTTCCCTCAACGGATTCATTCTCGTGTGTTGGAGTTTATTTCCTGTTGATGGTTTGGAATTTGTTCTCAGTCCAAACAACTGACAACTGTTTCCTTTGGAGAACACCGAGATATGATCCGAGGCATCTTTGAGCATCTCAATGGATCCTGGACTCGTGACCATATGTAGCTTGGTCCTCTGGGTGCACAGGCACCAGACCACTTGAGACCTTGAGGGCTAAAATACCATCTCATCTGATTTTGGGAGTTCTAATGTGTAGACTACCGCTCCTTTCCTTTGTGTAATGATTGTGCTTGTACCTTAGTGGACGCAAACCCCCCTTTACACAGGTTCAGCAGCCTACATCATCTTCATCACCACCTTTTGTTTCTATGCTCCTGATATCCTGCGAGTTTTTATCGGATTTACAAAATGTTTTGTAAACCCAACAATCTATTGTAGATTTCAAAAGTACATAAAAAAAAATACACAAACAACAAAGAGGTTTTATGACAAACTCGTTAGGTTGGTTAAACCCTTCCAGTTAGTTGAAATGTCAGGACAGAACGTGATTATTTTCCCCATTTACCTCTAAAAGCCTTTCTGTGCATGCAAAGATTAGCATTAGAGATGAGCTGTATGTTGATACTGTTTTAACAGCTGGGTCATATTTTGCCCACACACACTGCACACTTCTTTTGAGAAAAAAAATAATGTTTTTTTCAAATGTTTACAATATTACATCAGCTTAAAGTCACTTAAGTCTCATCTTGTCTTTGTGCAAATGGATTATAAAGCATTTTGCAATTTGTGGCAGGATTTACTGGGGCATTCAGATGATAATAATAATAATAATACATTTCATTTATAGAGCACTTTTCATTGCTAAAAGCAATCTCAAAGTGCTAAAATAACTATACAGGAACAAAGGGAAACATTTAAGAAGAGAATTTGAAAATGATTTTCAACACAGTGTGAGAGGATTAACTATTAAAACACAGTCAAACGGAATTTGAATAAATGTGTTGAAAAGCAACTCGGAACTGCAAAACAATAAAAGAGACAAAATGTCAAGTATAAGCATTAATGCTATATGAAAATCCCTCGGTATGACATTATGGTTTTGTGGTTTATTCTATAAATGTGTAGATCATTAACTTACGTGCTACTCATCAACAGTATCATTGTTCGATCCAAAAGGTGTGCTCCTTTCTGATCTAGTGCTCAAAATAACTCCAGTCCACTGCCGTGAAAAACTGTGTATAATCATTAAACTGAACAGATTAAATTATTTAGTGTCCAATATGAGGATCTGTGTAGTTTTAACGAAGGTTCTCTGTGGCAAGATGTAAGACCATACGAGCTTATGGGCTGATAAGGAATTCAGAGAACTGCTCCCCCCCTCTTCCCACCAAACACAACACAATCTTATCAGCATTGATTTATCGATCCTGTTAAATTAAAGTGAAGCTTACAGACACAAGCAATGTGAGGTGTGTAGGGACGTTTCCAAGACAAGAAGCAAAATCTTTCGATCATGTCCTCGATAAAGCAACTGTCCGGATAAGGGGATGTTATCAGGCCTGCATGTGCGTCAGCTAGTGCTGTGATTCAGCCTGTGTGTCAGCCAATCGCAAAGAAAGCAATGGATACTATGAAAGCAATACCACAACACATGTTCATTTTCAACCTGTGCTCAGCTTTTGCATCTTCTCTGACTTGCAAAAGAAATAATGACCTTGTCCCGTGGTCTTGCTTGTTCAGTAAAGTTTTCCATTTTTCCTCTGAGTATGTGAAACATCCTGCCTCTGATAATATAAATATTTTCTGTGGTTGGAGCTGCCGGAGAGTCTCACATTACAAGTTTAACAGCCACAAGTGGTTGCTTTCATTTAAACTCTGAACTGTATTGGCTGTTCATTAGTGCTGCCAACAATGTTTGCAATGATCCCTCCCTGGACACGTGAGAGAAGTGATCAATCGCAGAGCTTCAGTTAACGATCCAGTTTCTCAGCCTGTGATTTTCACCGACTTTCGGGTAAGTTAACAGCTCAGTCCACAATGTACGGGACTAAATACAACTCATGCAAAACAAAAATGTTTTCATATCCTCACACAGAGAGGTTTACTTGGTGTAACAGACCACGCAGATTTGAGTACTTGAGCTTTGTGAGGGCTTAGCAAAAGCTTCAGAGAACAGAACATTGTATTAAATGTATTATGGGTTCAGTCTTGCGGCCAAAATTTTTCATGCCACAAGAGCATGCTGGGATCGCGAAGACGCAAGACCCGGTAAATTCGATTATAGAGGAGACAGTGTGGGTACAAGGCATCCAGTCTCTCAGACAATGACGACAAAAAAGGTTAACACAGACAGCAGTTAAACACGGGGGGATACAATCAGACCATGTGTTGACTGGCTTTTCATTGACAACCAAGAGAGGGACAGAGCAAATCAATATTTAGTGTTTAACTCTGCTGCCCGGAGAACAGCCCTTTTTCTTAGACTCACAAGTGAGTGTCTGTTCGTGTACATGCATTAATAGTCACACGCATCTCCTATTGTGGGAAGACCCGGGATCACGTCCAATAATAGAATGCCTTGTAAACAATGAGCCCTGAGAGCTGACAGAGAGTACAAGTCGTTTATTGTTTTTACTAATTTACAGTTGTTTTTTTTATTGCTCCATAAAATTATAAATCCAAAAGTTATCACGTTTTGATTTCCATCCTCTTCAAAGTATTTCAACTGTATAGAAATACAAATTCTTGAAATTCCCACCACTATCTCTGTTATAGCTAATATCCTTGTATAACTGAGGTCAAACAACATCTCAGCAGTTGGCCAGCCTGTGTCATCATCATAAAGTGAGAGTCCACATCTGTAACTGCATCTCAGCCCACTCCATTTTTCCTCTGCCTTTTGTTCTCCTTACAAACCCTTCACAAGCTCTTCCATTAGATAATGCCATTATCACAACAAAACTCGGGGCAATTAAATGCAGATTATGCTGTAATTCAGAGCCTGGTGCATTAGTCTGTGCTCCATCATAGAGCCATCTAATACACCTCTAATGCTTTCAGACAGTAATATCCCTCTCTAATCCTTGGTAATGTTTGGTGCTGCATCTCCCCATGGATTAACCAAACCCTCTCTGTTTTAAGAGCACTCTGATCCCTACCCAAAGTGGCGTGTACCTCTGGAAGGTACACCTTTTACAGACTTAAATCTATGTCTCTCAGAAAAGCAGTATTTTTATGGATCTGCATTATTCCCTCAGGAATAGTCTGCAAGGGGTAAACTCAGGTCAGTCAGTTAATCATCCATTTCCGGGTGCAACATAATTTTTCGTGGTTGATTTGAAAGTGAAGAAAGAAAATAATTTTCTATTAAACACAACGGTTCTTATTGATGAAGTTAAAGTTGTGATGATGTTAAAATGGAAACTGTTTGGATTATTTTCGCATATCTCCTTCTCTTGTTCAGAAAGAATAAACATCACCACAAATAGAAACGTGAAGGGGATCGATATAGGTTATGAAAACAGAAAAAGTTATGAATGGGAATGGGACTAACACTAAACTTGTATCAGTGTTCTGCTATAATTTCATTAAAAATCGATATATCTGGTTGTAGACATGACATGATGTAGTCTTCCTTTACAGACATGAATGCTGCACATTTTTGATTAAGAATGAAGACAAAATGTATGCAGAAACTCAGCACAAATCTGTTGCTTTCCGTTTACACTGGAGCATTATTTGTTTGCTTATGTTTTCATATAATGAAAAAACTTGCAGTAGTGGCGAACAGTAATATTGTAGTGGCAAACAGTTTCCTTTGCCCCAAAGTGTCTTTAAAGACACTTCACATATGTAATGACAACGGTCAAGAGCCAGAGGAATTCAATTGATATTCAGCCAGAAGCGTTAGCAGGAGCCTTGTTATGATTTCCAATGCTCGTGTTACCTCTGAATCACAGAGCTATAAGCATGATGAGTATAAACAGAATGACAGAGAGATTAACATACATACGGGGGAAAGTCTACCAGTTGTAAATAAAAGGCTCAGGATTCATTAGCTGAGAGAGAAAACTGATTTGCCAATGCTCATCATCCAACAGCACAGCGGCCTTACAGCTAATGTAGTATGGCACCTGGTCTGCATCAGAACCAACACAAAGCATGCATGGCAAAAGTATTACACAATCAGAAATGAAAGCGGTTGATGCTGTGATACCACTGTTTTAGTATTATGAACTATATCATCCAAAAAAGCTGCAATTCAATATCTACACAACATGTCACCAACATAGCTTCATGTATTTATTTAATTACTGTGTATCTTCGGTTATGCAACACGATGTCCATCCTGTGACTCAACTTATTAAAATGTGTTATGGGTTATTCTAGGGCCATAGGGGGGGGAAGAGAGAGAGAGAGAGAGAGAGAGAGAGAGAGAGAAAGAACGATTCATTTCAAATGTAAAATTTTTTGCCTGCAAATAAGGGAGGAAAGGGTTCTCATAATGAAATGGAGCAGCATAGGAGCTGCAGCACTTCACCCGTAAGGAAACTGGGGCCCCCTCCTAAAGCCACAACTGGGATGTGACCTCACTGCAAGCACCTTGACCAACGGGGCCCAATCTTCTCAACCGAAAAAGACTAATAGACAGGCAGAGTAGAGCCACTCCTCGTTCATGTCAAAAAGATGCAAGTTGAGATGACTCGAGCATCAAATTAGGATTCCACCTGGGTACCCTCCTTTGGAGGTTTTCTTGGCATATCCAACTGGGAGGAGATTATATATTCAATCTGGCCAGGCTGATCTCTGGATGCCCTAGGAGAAAAATGCCGCTGGAGAGAGGGATGTCGGGTATACCCTGCTTAACCTACTGCCACTGTGACCTGACCTCGGATAAACGAAGGAAAATGGATGGGAAGGCCATCAGTGTGCTGGAGTTCTTTATGAAACTGTATCGTCTGTGACGCACACTCAGAACTCACTGCTGTTCTCATGCAGATTTCAATTTTTAGTGCATCTAAAGCATGGGAATGATGGATACTCCTGGTTACTCCACCCAAAGAATGATTTGCGTGATGCTTCCATTTAAAAGCATACAACTACATGCATGTATTAAAATCTCCTATTGTGTATGTGAAAAGAAGCATGACATCTATCAAACATTGTAAAGTTTCACAGGTTCTTACAGGGGTGCACAAGATAAGAGTAAAACTAATGATACATATGCGTAAAATCACGGCTGAAGGAAAAAACATTTTTTAACAAACACATCATAAACGAGCAATGGAATAAAAATCATAAAATAAGTGAAATAATAAAACAACAATGAGAAATCAAACCATATGCTCTCTGTATGGATTAAGTTGTCAGCCATCGGCCCCCACTTTAAGGGAGCAGATGTTGACATATGGACACTTTCATGACTTACAACCAATCTGCTTGTGTGACCGAGTGTATGTGTGTCAGTATGAGTGTATGTGTGTCAGCACGTCATCGCTGCATTTGTTTGTGTAAACTGGAGCAAACTAATACAGCAGAATGGACAACATACTGTGCATTTGGTCGCAAAGGCTTAGCGACTCATACGCAGCTGTAACTACTGGTGATGACAGAGACGATAAAGCTAAATGAAATAATAATCAGGATTATTTGGTAGTATGTAATCCATATGTGACTTCAGCACAATTCATGGCAGCAACATGGCACTTTCACTGTGTTGTAATGTATTGGGGGAGGGTAACGTCACTCCCGATGTTCACATTTCAGTTTCATGTCACTCACAACATTCCCAAGAATGTGCTTGGGTATTTGATTGATTAAACCTGTATCCTTCTTTATTAATCACAATAGTCCATTACAGCGAAAAGCTTGCGAGACACCAGATTACACTTGTTATTTCATGAGCTCAGTAAATCAACTATAAACACAAAAAGGCAAGAACAGACAACAGAATATTTACCACCCCGGTCTCTACAGCTGCCAGGAGGGGAGAGAGTAGAGGCTCAAAGTCATGTGGTCCAATTTTACTTCACCATATTAAGAGGAATATGTGAGGGTTGTACACCCATTCATACAAATAATTCAACCCGCACATCAAATAAAAACACATGGCACTTCAGTTCTTTTTGATTCAGCCCACCATACATATATTCATTTCCCCGTTTGTTTTAAACACCAAGACCCTCTCACAATGCCGCTTCTAAGGATTCATCCATATTACTTCAGCTTTGTTTTCAGTGTTATAATATCGACTGGAATTAAAACTGATGCGGTGCTAAAACGCTGGTCTGGACAGAGTTCGTTTTGGTTTTAAACCGCCATTTTAAAATGAAAATGCAATGGTATTCCCCACTTTGAGTGTCTTCATGTCTTGATCTCAAGCCTCCCT
Source organism: Scophthalmus maximus (assembly GCF_022379125.1). NCBI lineage: Eukaryota > Metazoa > Chordata > Actinopteri > Pleuronectiformes > Scophthalmidae > Scophthalmus > Scophthalmus maximus. The sequence goes on along the minus strand of NC_061522.1, from coordinate 15,178,293 downwards.
CCCCTATAAAGCTGATGAAATGAGAGCTATTGATTAAAGGTCAATTCTGTACAACCTGCAGCTATCGAACCACAATGATATGGAAAACCAATACTGGTCGATAAATCCTAATAGATCCTGGTCCTGAGATGTTAAAGCCCCCGGGGATCTCTGGAGATCACCAACCATCAATGGTAAAACTGAAGGTTTCATTTAACTGCAGAGGCCAACACGAGGTCTGTGGTAAATGGCAAGGGCCGACAATCTAGTTTAGGGACACCGAGGACACCGCCGTCAGCCCCAGAGGCCTATTTTTATACAGACAGACGTTGTGACTTGTCAGTGTTACAGCATAGACTCAGGAGTGCAGGGAAGAACTGCTCCCTGTTCCTCGCATCCAGCTCAGAATTTAATCCCAGTGAGTGGGCACACATCCTTCAAGCAGATGACAGAACAACAGGTGGTTCCATTCACAAAAAAAGAACGGCTGAACGAGTGTTTCAATTAAGTAAAAGCTACCATTTGTTAAGCTCCCATTAAGCACCGATGATACCATTTTGACCAAAAAACATTACCCCCCAACCATCTAAAAGTAGATTTAACAGTGAAACCATAGACATGGCTTTAATTATCTAAATGGATGATGTTAAAAAGCATTACGACTGCTGCAGAGGTCAGTTTAATAGGTCAAAAGTTGCCTATGTACTACGAATTGCTGCATTCTGAAAGGACACAGTGTCTGCAGGGATAATGTGTCCTGACATTACCTTTATGTTGGTAACACTCGTGATTTCGAGTTACCGCTCTGCTGTTTCCAGTGACCCACAGCATGTCTCATCTCCTTTTAACTCAGTTATGTTCCCACACTTCCCTGAATGCTTTTTCACCAACACCCAAAACAAATCAGCAAGATGGCTGCATTATGTGTAGGTAGAGAGAGCGACATAAAAGACTTTCTGGCCAAGAAAAAACAAAAGTCACGCAAAACAAGTTTCTGGCTGTGTTGCATTATGTTGCACAGTGCACTGGCTAGTGTCCTATTCCATAACGTGTGTTGCACGCAGGGTAGTTCAATGCTGCTGCAAAACAGTGAGTCATAAAATAAGCCAATTCTATATTAGTCCTGGGAAACACTCAGGTCTTGCTGATAATGAACAAGTGTCACATATTTTATGGCTGTTACATGTTTTATGGGTGTATATAACCAAAGATATTACAGCCCGGGAACAAAACACTGAAAATAATTTCCCATGATAAATATGACAAATTTGTGTTCGAGCCCTGTCAAACAAGCTGCACACTATAAATATCAACCGTATAGACTTTAGACGAGTCAAAGGGGAGAAAAAACGCTATGAGACTGAGACTTTGGCTCAACGTGCTGCATCTGCACGGCCTCGCCTGAGTCCATTGTGACCAAGCTGCCAAACGCTTCCTCCTGCAGAAGCTCGAGGGTCCTGAGCAAACACAGAGCAGATGCCACAAGTCAAAGCTGCTGGCAGGGTCTTCACTTCCACCTGACTCTAAATGGGTACACCACTCTCCACGTAGGGACAAAGTCTTCCACATATATCCATACGTGCGTACACACATTCCCACCTAAAACTGCTTTACAAGTCCAAGGATGGAAAATTGGGAGTTTAATACATATTAAATGCTCTTTCACCAAAAACGAAATCGGGGTCTGTTTTTTTTTTGTGAGACGAAACTTGATTAAATAGTAAGAGAGTGCAGAAGCCAACATGGACGTTTTAACAGCTGTGACAATACTGGATTGTTGCATTCTGGTTTAAATAAAAATGTCACACTCCAACGAAGGTTGATGAACGATACTCCACATGGTTCACATTATCCCAACAGTGTGTCAGTGGAACAAAAAACATCTGTTTGTGTTACACTGACACAATGTCGGGATAACCTGACTGTGTTTAGGTTATTTTAGTTTCAGTTTTCCCACATTTATGTGAGTGTGAAATCCACAGTATTAATAGCAGTTAGTTGTGCATGTTTTGCATACTTCCCTGGACTTTTTATTAAACGAAAACAGTGAAAGCACTAGAGTCTGAACACCTGCATGTGAAGGTTTGGAGAGAAAATTTGTTTATATATATGACCGTTTTGCAAAGCCATCTGTACAAAAAATGCATGAGAAAATTCAAAATATTATGCCATCTTTATGGTTCCCATGAAAGTGTACAGGGATAAAAAAAATTTAAAAATAGCTAAACTTACTTGCCCTGCTCTGGGCAGAAAGGTCAAATCCAGTATTTGAGGGACCTGCCCACACAAATAGAGGACAAATATGTGTATAACTCAACTGGTATGTAAAGATACACTCCAAGTTGTTTTCCAGAATTCGACACGTTGCCATAGCTGTGGCTTTCAGCCAACAGCAGGAGACAGAAAAGTCTGGGCAGTCAAATTCCGTGTGACATCAGCATGGCAGCAGGAGCGCGGACGTCATCCCACCTGGGATCTTCTCAGTCAGTCCCCTTCCTGCACTCAAATCCCTGTATCAAACTGTGAAACAGATTTGGGCAACATCATGACAGCATGCAATCAGGAACTGAACAGGGCTCTATTATCTCATGACAAGCAGTTGTCATAGGATGCATTTCCCTCCAAGCAGGAACCTTCCTGTGCCAAGAGAAAAGCAGATTTGCATCAACGTATCGTCCGGGTCTCCATGGAGGCCCAGAAGGTAATCTAATACAGTCTCCGAAGCATGGAGAGAGGCACTGTTGCAAGGGATTAACAAACACCACAACACAATTTAAAACACTGACATATTTGACTCTACACCAGTGCTCGGTTAAAAGCGAAATCTATAATGAATGCTCATTCTGTAAGCACCGGGATTTACATATTCCAACACATTCCCTCTAGGCTGACAAATATGATAAACAGCGGCATTTTCCTGTGCAAACACCAGCGTAAGCAACGCCAAACACACAAGCGATATGAGGCACATTTTGAACAGCATTTCTCCCAAATCCGTAGTGCAAATTCAGCTGATAAATAATGCAGACCCCTATGATGGATTAGTCTAATCTTAATGCAGCTGGTCTGCATTGTTTGTCGAGGAACAGGAAGAGAGGCGAGAGGTTTTCAGGGAAGTCCAAAATGGTCCTACACTTTACTTTGGCATTTCTGCCTCTGATCAGTAACGAGCTGCGAGCCAGAACCTCCGATTCACCAATCCTAAATTATAATCAAGGATTAATTCCCCTGTGGCTTCACGACATAAGCGACATAAACTATAATGCTTGACCATGAAGTTGGTCAAAGGGGAAATAAGACTAGTTGGCCACAACAACTCCTACATTTTTAGTTTTATCTGCAGTTATGTTTCGATTCACACTTGTGTAAATCAATAACACATCATCATCTGGTTCACATTCATACAAACATAAACCATTGAAATGGGTGGAGTGGCACTGCCAGTCTACAGCAACACAGCACCTAAATAGTGCAGGTTGATTTTTCAAACAAAAAAAAATGGATTTTTGTCCTTGATGACTACACTGTATATAATAAAATATAATCCGCTCAATATTTTTTTCTGTAAAGTATACATTCTTTTGTGCGCTCATTGTGATTTTTCTCATTGACTTACAGCCTGAGAATACAGCCTGTGCCCTCCTTTGATTTATGTGTCAGCTGTAAGCTGATGCTGCTGCCTGCTGCCCATATTTATCCAGTGGGTGACCGCTGACCGGCCACACAGACATGAACAACACAGATTTAATGAGGTTTTTGAGAGCTATTGTGGCTTCGAGTGCTTTCGCTACTGTTCATTTTCGTCTGACAAGCCCTCGTGTAAGTTCCCCGCCTCTAGAACTCTTACCACGCTATCACTACCAGTGGGTATGACTCGCTTTCCCATTAATGTTGACTTTACAGAAATGTTCACAGCTTTTTTTCTTTTACTGTTCACTGACTAGACAGTGCCTTGCCAAGAAAATAAATAGAAGCTAGAAACTGTTTTAACTTAACTTCCCGTGGTGAACATGAATTCAGAGTGGTGAGCCTTTTACAGCCGGGGGGGCTTTAGGACTGAGGAGTTTTAATGCTAGGGATTCGCTGGGGTAGCATTAGGTATTATGGTCCCTGTCTGCGAGGTCATATATCTCCCTATGTCCCTTTTACAGGCACCGAGAAGCACTGCACAGGTCATGATCACAGAATACGATTTTAAAAGTTATCAATCAGTAATACCAGTTGTACGTTCTACAAGGCACAAGATGTTAACACCTAATAAGGACAAGGATCACACCGGTCTTGTTATGGTGATATTGTTGGTTTATACTGGTCTTTAACAGCCTTATCTGGATAAACATTTACTATGTTTTATGGTTTTGGTCAGAATGAAACTCTTCAGCAAATAAACAGTATGCGAGACCTTAGACTGTTGCTGTCTGATGTATCACACTTCACATTGTGTAATTCAGCTACAGGCTCTAAACAAAAAGTGGTAACAGGCATTTTGTCATATTACTGTCTATCATATTGAAAAAGTGTGAAATTAGAAATTTACAATAAAAGTTACTACATGTTCTTCATTTATCACATGCCAATTAGATGCAATTGTTTTATTCATGGGTAGTCCACTGTCTTTTTACTTCTTTTTTTTTACATACAAGACAAATAAATATCTCAAAAAAAGTACAGTATCAGTAATGAACATCTTCTATATTTTACAAAAATACATTGAAGACAGAAAAATTGATTTGGTTAACCTAAAGCCAATGTGCCGACATTGAAACAACACCATAAAAGTTCCCAAATAACCAGCTGACACCTGAAGTGACTTTTGTAGTACCATCATCTGACAAGTCGGGGTGTTATCTGATTTCTGTTTTTGAAGAAGAAAATAAAGAAGCTGAAAATCGTGAACCAGCCACAATGAGCGTGGCTCGACCGTAGAACCCTTCCCAACTCGACTAATATGCCCGTTCCCAGACAAAGGCCTTATGTAATCACACAGTGGCCGTCTAAAAATGACACAGCAAGTGTCCTCCTATAAACAGAACCAACGCTATGCATAGCAGTGCATCTCTTCAGGGGATCGGGAAGCAACTCTAAATATAGTTTATGGTGAACTCTGCCCCCTTCCCTCTATGCCTCATAAACACACATGTGCACACACACATTCACATTTAGGCCATGGGGCCTCTTCTCTGCTCTGCTTCCGTCAAACAGTTTCAGTTTGGAACTTGATGTCAATTGAACTTCGGGCCAAAACAGTATCCAGATTAAAGCAGCTGGATCGTTTTAACCAGTGAGAGCGTATCAGAGGGAAAACCCAGCACAATCCAAATACCTGACGGCTTAATTTCTCTGTTTCACCAGCAGGAGATGACAGGACTAGATATGCGAGGGTGTTTGTGCAGAAGGAGAGAAACAAAGTAGTTATAGAGGAGCAACCACATGAGCCGACATCCAGGGCACGGTGCACGGTGGAGGGCAGTTTTCTGGCAAAGAGCCCAAGAAAAGACAAGGGGACAAACAGAGAAACAAGCAAATAAAAAAAAAGCTGGTCGTACACAATACAGAATTCAACTGGTCAGCATCAAAGCTGTCAGCCTTGAATCTGTGTCTTTGTTCTAAGAAGAAAAAAAAGGAACAGAGGTAATGGCACGAACAACAAAGGCACGGCGAGGCCGCAGAGGCCGCAGAGATAAAGCAACTCGTGTAGCAGGGTGGTCTGTGGTTTCATGACCAAGACCGAGAGCTTGCGAGAATCCAAGGACGACAGTGAAAACAAGGGGGGCTTTCATGTCTCTGTCACAACTCTTTCCTCCGCAGAATCTTGAAGGTCCAAGTGATGGGATGAAAAATCACATTATAAAGCCTTTCATGGCTGAAATTACAGAAACGGAAAAAGATGCCCTGGCTCCGTGCTTCCTTGTATTTGTGTGGGTAAATGAAATGCCTGAACAAATAGCTACAGTAACTCCAGAAAATATTCTGTGGAAACTTCTCTGCATGCTTTGTACTTTGATCTTCGATTTTGTTTTCTGCTTACTGCTATTACACTACTAAATTAACAAAACTGCATGGCATTTGTCACAGGACACAAAGCACACCTCCTGAAAAAGAATTGTGGCACTTGCACACGTAAAATAAACAACTAGTGATTATGCTTTTTTATGTCTTTAGTTGCCAACTGAAAACGCGCTAAATATCTTCTAGAGTACACTATTATACTGCTCAAGTATTTCTCACCAAGACACACATCAGCGTTTATTTCAGGGCACATGGTCTTGAAATTGTAACGCTCACGTTTTCTGATGAAAATATAGGCAAAAAGGAATCCTGTGTAATATGACAAAAATGTCATGTTCCGATAACGATTCATATGGTTACTAATTCCTTTCTGCCGTATAGTGTGTTGTGGGCAAAAGCCTCAACACAAGCCGGAACATTTGAATGTGGGGTTTGTGTCGAGCACTGGACCGGGCTTTAGTGGCTCTCCGTCTTAAACTGTCTCTGTAGACAGGATTCTTGAGTGGCTGGTTTAAGAGTTTTGTGGTGTTTGAGTCTGCTGTGAGGACCAGTCTGTGGCATATTACACAAAGAACAGTCCTTAAGGTCCGTGTCAGACTTTTTGTCTTGGCTGGTCAGAGTCTTTCTCCTGCTCGGATTCACCAGGTTCTAAATCATGTTCACTCTCCTCCAGGTCACTGTTATTTTTTGATTGTCTTTACAGAATCACAATCATACAAATGAACTATTGGCTAGGAGGCTAACATGGCTCCAAAATTACATAACGGGTCAAACCTTCATAACCATTGACCTGTGCATGCCCTCACTTGACATGTATGGCTGGTCATCAGGTAGTCCTCTCTTTTGGGAGGCAACGGCTAAACTCATTATTTTCTTCTCTTGTTCATTAGAGAACATTGGAAACCCTAAGGTGAAAATCAGTTGTCTATAGTCTTCCGATAAACGTCCAATCCACCAGGGAACTCGGAGGTCCTCCTCAAGAAATCATTAGGAGAGTGTACACTGCAGAAATGATCTGCGTGACGAGGTGTACTGAGGAGGAATGAGAACTGATAACCCTTCTGAAATTACCAAAAACAACATTTTTTAGTTTTCTTCTCACATCTTAACTAAATGTCCTTTTACCAAGACATCTAAGATGATTTCCTGCTTCACATCTATGAAGGGATACAAGATCCCGAGTTTGATGGACTAAAAAGCATATTTCATGCACATTCTACATTCTGGTAGGCCTCAGTTATACTGCCTTTCCAGACGCATATACTGACACCAGACCTGTGGGGTTTTTGTATTGTACTCTGCTTTAAGTCCACGTTCCATCCATCCACAGTAGATCAGCATCTAAATGTTCTGAGCATGCACACTGCGAATCAAATCAAAATGGTGGCATCCATGCAAGAAGAAGAATAGCTGCTTTCTGTATAATACTGTACATTGAACTGTAGAGGTGACGGTTGCGACAGACCTCCTAACACAGCCTCTCTTCGAATTCAGCGTTTTTGTTTTTCAGCTCAACAGATGTAACACTTTGTAGAGTAATGGAGCTCATGTACAGTTTGTAGCCAGTGGAGCACAGTTGGTGCCAAACTGGCGGGACACGGACATGCACACAAAACCTCACACAAACCCTCTGATGACCAAATGTACGTCGTTCAAACCCTTGCGTACTCTTAGATGAGTCAAGTATAACACTGGCTAAAGAAAAGCCATTTTGTTGCAAAAATCCTGAACTGGCTCGAAAAGCTGGAGCCAGGAATGAATATTACTCAAACATTTCTTTCAGTAAGTGTCTGCACATGTGCCCTTGAAGCACGCACGAGACCCCCAAACACTTCAGGCAGGCTGCTCAATGGCAAACAAAAGACTGCGGCTAACTATGAATGTGTTTAGCTGAATGAAGGTGAACCAGGTCACGGACCACGGATCAGATTAAACTCTTGTTAATCAGATCTTCAAGAGACGAAATACAAATGAGAAAACCCTCACCCCCTGACAGCAAAGCTCCCAAAGCCTGTCATTCTGTCCAGGATTCCTCCTAAGTCGTGATTTGAGATACGTTTCTGCAGGACCAGTGGCAGGAAGCCACAGTCTTGAAATATGACTCTACAAGAAAAGTTGCCCGGAGACGACAGACAGATTGCTCACAATGCATAAACCATCTAAAAGGGTGGTTGCTGAGAGGCTCATTTGTTTCCACAACATAAACTTTGCTCTAACTTGCAACTTTCATTGCGAGTGTCATGTTGCGAATGGTTTGATTTTGAAGATCGTGTTCACGTGTTGCTCAGTGGACGATGCTCACATCTTCCGCTACATCCTCACATCATATAGTACAGTACAGTATCACCACATCCTGTACTCTGGAATACAGGATCATTCTTAGTATTATTAGTACAAATGAAAATGATTTTCATTAAGCTTTTTACTTCAGTTGGCAGGGTGAGCACTGTCGCCTCACAGCAAGAAGGTCCTTGGATCAAATCCCGCTTCGGACCAACCGACCAACCAGGACCTCTGTGTAGAGTTTGCATGTTCTACTTGTGACTGTGTGTACTGCATCTATTTGGTTCACCCATACTGGTGTGAAATATCCTAAATATTGGTGAATTGGCTAGGTTCCACTTTACTTCTGCACCCACGCTTTTTTTCTTCTCGGCCACAAAACAATGAGAGCAAATCCAATATTAGAAAAAGTTAGTCTCTGCAAGACTGGAAGAATCCTAGCAAGCTAAACTACACTGGTGACATAACACTGTCTGTAACTACTCTTCCTATTCTTGGAAAAGGGAATTTTGCAGGGCTGAAAATGAAATGCCACTCTCCATTATCACTATCATTTTCAAGTTTTGACTGTGAGGCTCTCTTTCTCTCCTGGAGGAACTGACCCTCGTTTTGTTGAAGCTAAGGTTTAATAATTTATGGCTAAACAGATATTGTGCCATAAATTGGAAACCTTTCGCTCTTCGAATAGCTGCAGTGTGAACAATCACTTTCATCCTGATAAGGCAGACATTATTTATTCAACAGGTCCAGACATGGATTTATGGTAGAGGAAAAAGAGGTGGTCAGTTCTAGAGTGTGGTGGACGGCCTCAGTGTTCGACAAACAGGGGGAAAAAAGGTCAATTTCGAAACCTGTTTTATGCCACACTGCTTTCTCTGACGTTCTTGTCATCAGTCAATTCATCATCTCCTGTATCAGAGGCAATAATGAGGCAACAGAAAAATGAAAACTTGCCACTAAAGCAGGAGGAGGGGGCTGGCAGACACGCTGGTGAAAATGTCAGCTTATGCAAAAACATGTTAAGGTGTCAACACTCCGACACCTTGGACTGACTCACTGCTGAGCCTGGTTTCACCCGAGCGGGCTGCGTCTCACCTCTGTGAGACGACATCACACAGACGAGTGGGTGTTGGGCTACGGATGGATTTACATGAAAACATTTACCAGACAAAGGCCCTGACATACATACGAGACACTATGAAGTATGTGAATGTGTTTGTATTATATGTAATTAATTCAGCAAAGACATCCGTGTCTGTGACACTCGAGCGAATTGAGATCAAATGTGTTGCACGGCAAAGTGTTTATCTTTAAAGGTAGAGACACACCAACACGACGTCAAACAACTCACATCCACAAAGCCAGATTGTTCGCGTTGCATAAGTCTGGGCAGGCAAACAATTCAAATCCTGATATAACATTGAAGAGCTGATCATTTAAAATATTAATCCAGAATGGCTTTGCATTTTTTTGTACGGGAAATATTTGGATTGTAACACAGGTAATATACTCTGTACACGCAACTGGAAAATCCTACAACAACCTAAACATTTCAAAGTTGTACTGTAAACGGTATAAAAGTGTCTACAACCTACTGAAACACCTGGGCACTCACATCCCGAGTAAGACTTTGGCAAACCCAAAAGTTTCCACATCAGATGAGGAATTCATAGGGTTGATGCATGCTGAAACTCAAAACGGCAGGTTGATTGAAAATCCACCTTCAGCGTCAGGTTGGCGACTGGGGAGCCGGATGCGAGCCGCGACATTTCTCCTTATTTGTGCACTCTGTACTGCTTCTCTCTTACTCTTTCTTCTCCTCTTTCACTTTCTGTTCCACTTCTCCTAAAACACCTGTCACCCCACCATCTTTGGGTTCCACAGTTGATAACCAACAAACACACACTGATCCCTTCCAAAGGTCCTGTTCTTAATGGGCAAAATGCTAAAGATAATACTACCACATTTGATTTGATTCATCCAAATCTAGTACCATGAGAGATGTCCTAATATTTGACCAAGCAAAAGCAAAAATCCCTTTCTACACTGTCAGCTATAAAATAATAAAATACAATGTTATTCGAGGCTCACTTCCTTCTGGCCACATGATTAAAATGACTTCACACGGGTCATCAAACCGCATGCATACACTTTGTATATCCGTCTCTTATGTAAGCTTTAGAAATGAAATGGAGCTGGTGTCTTAGTGGCGAAAAAAACCATAGACACAAAATGAAAAATGTGAAATGTTACAAGAGTCACAACAACAGAGATGCACACAGCTCTCATAATATTTGGAACGAGTCAGATGTCAGTCAGTCAGTTTCGTTTTACCTTGGCACTGGAATCCTTGTTTTCCGAACCCCCTGTGGAAAGAGAAAAGACAAGAATGCAGAATTCAATAGTTGTTCTCTCCATTTCTCCACTCCGTTAATTCACACATAGACGCGCCTGTTCATTCCAGGGAGAGGATGCAGCTTAGCACAACTACACAACTGTAAAGCTTTAAAACTTTCACATTTTGCCAGAGGCCTTTTTTTTCTCATCTTCCCCAAAAGAAACCAATAAAGGTAAATAGATTTTTTAAAAAACACATCTTTAAGCTTAACATTAGTACAAAAAAAACTGTGGATACCTCTGTGGTTTTCATAGCTTGAGCGATGCTTTCTTAGTTCCAGTAAAAGCGAAATCTTAATACATAAGACACTAATATTTTAAGGTTTGACTATGCAAAACGTCAGAAACTAAATGAAAACGCTCTTTTGAAAATGACACAGTGTTAGAGTTGAGTTGCTGCACACAGTGAGCTTGTGCTTTGCTAAGAGACAGTGTTGGGGAGGGCAGAGGTCGAGCTGTAAAACTGTCGAGGTCATAAGCCACCAGCAATAAAAGGGTGCGACACTCCCACCTGCACCAGCAGAGGACAGCGAATGTGGGGCCAACTCTGGTCTGCATACCAGATATTGATATTTCTGATATTCCACTAGAAAAACTGCACAACAACTGACGAGTTATTTAATGAGTCTCTGAAGATCAGAAAACTGCTGGCTGATCAATATGTTACAGACTCAGAGAGGTAACAAAATACAGACACACACAAGTGTATAGAGATGTGAATGTGCTCTGAGACGACGTCGACGTGTAACACTGAGAAACTCTGAGCTTTTTCATACTTTCCAAAATATGTTTCTGTCTCCCTGGGATATTGACGGAAAGAACTGCAGCACTCCGCAGGTCAGGTCACGTGCGCCTCATATTCATGTGCATATGCTGGAACGTTTCACTGCACAAGTGTTTTTCCCACTCCGCCTCACGCTGCCAGTAAACTGCAGAATTTCTGAAGGGTTTTCTCATCAATAAACACTGGAGTGGTTCTCCCCCCCCCCCCACAGTTAAATCCTGTGGCTTTAGATGCTTTGAGAGAAAGAGGAAGCTATTAGTCATCCAGAGACCCTGACCAGGTCCAATCTCAGCGTGTCAGTAGGGGAATCGCAACAGAAACAGTGAGACCCTGAACAGGAGGAACTAGTCGCCTGTAAAAGAAAAAGTGTTCACTTATAATTAAGCACAATTCAAAGTGTTCTCTCCCACATGGATGCTAGGAATTTTCTACACAGTCCCACACAGATAACAAAAAAAAAGAAAATGACTGCTTTCATTTCACTTTGTCTCACTGGGAATTTTGATCATGAGACACCACACACACACACACACACACGCACACACACACACACACACACACACACATGCAGTGATCACTGAGACACCACACACACACATACACACATGCAGTGATCACTGAGAGACCACACACACACACACACACATGCAGTGATCAATGAGACACTAACATCACACACACACACACACACACACATGCAGTGATCACTGAGACACCACACACACACACACACACACGCACACACACACACACACACACACACACACACACATGCAGTGATCACTGAGACACCACACACACACACACACACACATGCAGTGATCAATGAGACACTAACATCACACACACACACACACACACATGCAGTGATCACTGAGACACCACACACACACACACACACACACACACACACACACACACACATGCAGTGATCACTGAGACACCACACACACACACAAACACACGCAGTGATCACTGAGACACCACACACACACACACACACACACACACACACACACACATGCAGTGATCACTGAGACACTAACATCACACACACACACACACACACACACACACACACACACACCGCGCGCGCGCAGTGATCACTGAGACACACACACACACACACACACACACACACACACACGCAGTGATCACCGAGACACCACAGCAGCGGGACTCCTCCCATGTGAGACTGTTGGACAACAGTCGGGATAAACCACCGACTCGGGCGGGAACTCTGCCCCCTTCCAACTGTGGGGAGCAGCTCGCCCGGTGTGAGGAGGTCGAGGAGGCAAAGTTCCTTCTGAAGTTGTGTTACATCATCGTGCTCGGCTGAAGTTGTCCGGTGTGCAACAGGCGGCGGCAGTCGGGGGGGGGGGGGGGGGGTGGAGGAGGTGGAGGAGACTCACCAGATGAAGTCGGTGCAGTGGCTGCAGAAAGTCGGCTGCTTGAAGAACCGGGCGGTGAACTTGTGGTTCTTCACCTCGTGGACGTTCTTCTGCCTCAGGGCGCCTTTGCGAGCGAACCTGTTCGCCACGTCCGCGGTGGACGACTCGTTCGAGCTGCCGTCGGCCATGTCCCCCCCCGCGCTTGGAACTAAAAGTCAGAGCTTCTTCGGCGTCGCCTTCGCCCGTGTCTTGGTTCTCTCAGCCCGTGGAGACGCGGAGCGGCGGGTCCTCGCTGGAGACACCGGACTGACGGACTGACTGAGGGCTCTCCCCGCCTGGCGACACCACTGGGCTGCTCCACTGACAGCTCTGCGCGCCGCCAAGTCAGCCGCACTTACGTACAACTACCACTTCCGGCCACACCTTCACAGTAAAAGCCCCCCCCCCCCATCCAATTTCTCCGGCCTTATATGCTGCAACATGATTTCATAAGCTCGCAAGGTTCTGCATGGACCTGCAGCAGACTACCAGAAATGATTGTTGTCTATGAACCCGGAAAGCCCCTCAGATCCTCTGGCTCTTTTCTTCCAAAAAGCAGAACAGTGTTGTGATTTATAATATTATGGTTTTATCATTATTATTTATTCTATTCTATATTGATTTACTTAAATTTCAGTGTTGATCTTAATCATTTATTTTACTATATTTAACTTTATTGACCTTTTGCTATCTTAGTGTAACTTATTAGTAGTAGTAGAACTAAATAATTATTGTTGTTACTGGTTGTTTTTAGTTTTGATTTATCCGGTTGATTGGACCACAGTTTGCCTGAAATGGTTCGACCAATAACTTTATTATTTATTACAGGTTAATGTGCAAGAGGACAGTGGCTACAATTGCAGCTCCCACCACAGAAGATATGGATGGGGGTTAATTTACTCATATTAAAAGTTTATAGTTAATCAGTTGCACTGTAAGGTTGTTACTTGATATTGATTTAAGTATTATTTGAGTTTCATATGCAACGTGCAACTGCAACTTTTATGTAACAGATTATTATTATATAACCTACATCATGTTCAACTGTATGTCCTGCCATTTAATACAATAGTTCAGTTTATATAATGTCATGTTAAGCTCTTGTGGAGACTGTTATGACTCTTTGAGTGCCCTCCCTCCGTAATAGTGTCCAGTGAGGGGAAACAGTGAGAGTCACCTCCCAGCATAGTGCAGAACAATTCAACAACTACTCTAAAACTTAATCATATGAGCTTCACAAAAAGGATTTATGGATTTAGCCTGCTGGGCCACATTAGTTTTAGCGAGTTGTACTTAATAAACTGGCAAGTGATTGTAAAGCTGGGTTATAATTTCAAAAATCCATCCAAAGTGCCATTTAAAAAGATGCATCTGTGCTGCTTTTCAACCCCGTCACTGTCACAGAGGGGTTCACTGGGCCCTTGGTGTCAGAAAATACACAAAGGCAAAATCCACAGACTTTTTAGATCATCAAAAAGTGATTGACAAACAATGTTGATTGAACATTGTGGATATTTCGGTTGATTGGAGAAGATTAACGAACCTTTATCCTAACACTCAGATCTTAATCTCAAAGACAGTCAGACGACTACCGTTCTTGAGTTTTACAGGGGTGGTTCTGTGAGTTTTTATCAAGTTGGTGAAAAGGGTATAACAACATAAAGCCCAAGAAAATCTCCAGTGGGTGTAAAATCTAAACGTGAGTTTATACCATCCAAATTAAATATTCTTTTAATGTAATTATAGCCGCTTCATATCAATCAATACAGTGTTATTTCTAAATAAATCCTGTAATCCCTTGTAGCTGTGGCATTGTGGTCTCTTCAGGGCTTACTTTTTATACCGTTTTACTTTGAAGTCACACTTCCTGGTCGTGGCATCTGTATCTTTGTGTGACTCGACGCCTCTCCACTCCCCTTCCTCCTTGTCACTATGGCTGATGTCACACCTCAGGAGCCTCTGTGTGAGGGAGCAGGCCCCTGGTGCCGGTCCCGCTGCGGGAATGTGGGATGGGGGGCGCCATCGTGTGGAAAAGAAGGAGCATTACACATATTTTGAACTCTCCTGTAGAAGCAGTTCATAAATCCAGTGTGTTTGGGTTGTGTTGTGTTGATTGGCTTCCGATTTTTTGTTTTGGTGCTAATTTTATTTTCATAGGTTTTCATTAGGCAATATATTGTCCCTGTTAATCACCTGAGAGTTTTATATCAACATTTGACAGGAGAAAATGCTTCTTTTTTTTCTTTTTTTTGCATAATAATATTTTTTGGGAATTTGGGAATATTTTATAAATCCATATCAGTATGAGCCACTGTTCAGATGCATCTCCCTCTTGGACTGTTATTCATTATTTTCCATTTAGGCCTGCAGTGTTTGTCCCTGATTATGTGCTTGTGTATTTCAAACTGTGTGAATATGTCCAGGATTACTTACACACACCACTGCTCCTTTTTGCCTTTGACATTTGAAACATTGTCCCTCAGGTAGGTTCACCAGGTCTTTAGAGTTTACCAGTTCAGGTTGGTTCACTGACCAACGGAGCAGCCAAACCGTCCCAGTCCTCTGTGAAATCCAAATATTTGAGAATTAAATCAGGTTAAATAAACCAGATTGTTTCCCTGAAATCATATGACACTGGGCTCTGTGTGTGTGTGTGCGTAAGTGCGTGAGTGCGTGCGTCTGCATGTGTGTGTGTGTGTGTTTGTGTGTGTGTGTGTGTCTCTTTCATTCTCATTATTCATGAGTTCATATCATGCTGTGTGTCCGCTGCTACCTCTTGTACCAAATCAAGGTTATCGATCATCACTGAGTAAATATGCAGGACTTCAGACCTTTGTCCTCGATCAATAGGAGCCCACACTGGCATCTGATTGGAGCACGCTATCAGGGACCCGCTACCCAGCAGCCCTTACGTTGGCCACATCCTCCACCCAGATGCAGGGGATACTAGGGCGACTCCACTTTCAAGATGATGGCTTCAACTTTGGCTGTGTTGCTCCTCTGCCAAACAGTTTTGTACACATCTGTAACATCAAAGAAAGGTAAAAAAGAAAAGAAAAAACGGAGCAGGATAGTTGCTTGTTTGCATTTGAGCATGAAACTAAAACTATTGCGCGTATTGGCAATGTGCTGCAAGTCTTCCTGTTTTACTCGCTGACAATCACTGTCCTTTTTTCGTTTGCATTTTTGCATCTCATGCACCTTATGCATTTCGCCGATGGTGTTGAATCAAAAGTAATGCACAACAATTCGCGGTGTTATAATCGGCACGACAAAGTCTGAGTTGTCGAGCACTGTTGGTGTGTTAAGTCAGGAGGATGCTGCAAAATATAAATGTTGTTGCTGTGAATCATTGCCTCAAATTATTTCTTGAACTAGTTTGTGGCCACCCACCGACCACTGACGGGATCAGTGAGTCGACCCTGAAGCTTGTGTACGAGGTTGGAGAGGAGGTGACCCTCACATGCGAACAGGGGTACTTGCCCTCGACGACGGCCCCTCGGCGGATAAGCTGCACCGCCACAGGAGAGTGGACCCAGTCCAATTTGGCATGTTCCCGTGAGTCACGCTGCACGTAGATTGTGTTGACTTGCTGTTAAAGGTGCAACTGTCGGAGAGGTGTAATTCTTAAATTGTTTTAACCATCCAAAAGTAGACTGTGCGAGTAAGGTAGAGGCCAAAATAGGCTTAAAAATTCACAGTGATTCTGCTGACCTTTAACAAAAGAAGCACATAATGTTTCCCACAATCCATCAGAGAAATTGTGTGCATTGTGTGTCACATGATGAGGTCTAACTGCTCTTTCATAGGATTTTCCAGCATAAAATGAACGAAATTGTGGAAGGATCATTCACAATATATAGATCAGGGAACAGTCAATCTATAGACACGAGCTTAAAGTACAAGTTTTATAAAAAAAAAAAAAAACTGCTGTATCATCAAGATGAACAGTTTCTCTTTTTAAATGTCCAAGACCCAATCAATAATAAACTTTATATTGTTCTGGTGTTTATTCCAATCAACACTTTAACTTAGTGTGTCTAACCAACCAGAGATATGATTCAGTGTTATATCATAATGTCTTATCTGTTTCCTTCAGCTAAGATGTGCCCGATCCCCAGACCCCTGCAGCCCTTAGCGATGGGCAGAACTGAAGCTCCATTCAAGAGTGTGCTCAACTACACGTGTGACGATGGGTAAGGTGGAATGACAGCCCCTAACAGAACAACTGCGACCTGCGTCTTTCAATAATAATGTATACGTCAGAATAATACAAACTTTTGTTCGCCAGGTACGTCATGCTAGGAGCCAATGAAAGCAGCTGTTTACACAATGGTACCTGGAGCGATCCACCACCTCTCTGCAAAGGTACTGGAGGAAAACATACATAATGGAAAATGGTCTTGGACTTTATCAGTGTTCAGCTGAGAGCAAACGCAAAATTCATTACACATTATGTCAAGTGTAAAAAAAAAAGAAAAAGGGCCAGAAACAATTCTGACTTAATACGGAAGCTGTTCCCCAAATTTGATTGATTTCTGTATATTTTTGTTCATAAATTTTCCATTTGGAAAAATATTTTTCCTTGTTTATTGTTAGTAGTACCCCTGTATAATGCAACACTTTTCAAAAGGTTTCGCCATGTGTTCCTAATAAACTGCTCACTGACACTAGGTCCAGTGTGGATTTTGCATTCTACAAGCTGACAGTGGGATTTTCTTCCAGCGGTGAATTGCCCTCTGCCCAAGCCACTTAGAGACGGAAGAATTGTCCACGATAAGCCAGTTACTGGAGCCACCACCATGTATGGCCAAGGCTGGACGTATGAGTGTAACCCACCGAAAGCACCCAGTTATGAGAGGGGATCCTGCATGGCGGACGGAAGTGCCTCTGAGCCTCCAGTGTGCCGAGGTACACAGATGCCTGTGAAATGCATATTCTCTAACCGTCTCTCCCTCTTTCATGTGTTTCTCTCCTCTGTAATCCTGCCTGGATTACAGACACTACAGGTAAACAGGATACAGTTCAATACTAATAAACATCACATATATGATTGATGTGGTCCAGAATACCAGATAAAGTCTGCAAAGCCTTTTAAAAATGTCTTCTCTCACTTCTCTGCACTACAAAACACCTTCTCGCGTGTTTGACCTGGGTTTTTTTTCCAATCACCCCAGAGGTGAGCTGCACCATTCCGGTGGGTATCCCAAACGGCTTCATCACCTTTGCTGTGATGAGAATACATGGCTACAAGGAGAAGGTTAAATACGGCTGCAATGAGAACTACATCCTGGACGGCGAGGCAGAGATACAGTGCCAGAACACGGGACACTGGTCTTCCAAGCCGGTCTGCAGAGGCGAGTCATGGGGAAACTAGATCTTAGAAGCCGCCCACGGACGAGATGTCCGTATTCATGCCTCGTCATTGTAAAAGATTCTCTATTCATGCAGTAGTCAATTAGTTAACCAAGCGTATCCGGAGTAAGTTGGTAAAGGGAAACAACATGTCGCTCTCAGGCTTCAGCGCTGCTTCAATGCAAATGTAGACGTCGAAAAATTCAAATGTGCTTCAAACCAGTAGGGATTTTAATAATCTTCAGACTGGATTTGCACTGTCTGGTGAGACGACTGCTCTGATTACATTCCCATCCAGCTCCCTGCAAAGTTGGCATCAAACGAGGCCGCATTCTCTACAATGCCAAGAAGCTGTGGATCGCAGACCTGAAACCCAACAGGGTCCTCCACGGAGAACACGTTGTCTTCTATTGTCTGAACAGGGCTGAGAGGTGTGGCTATCCCGTGGCCAGCACCTGTCATGATGGAACCCTCCCCCTCCCGGAGTGCTTCGAGGGTGAGTTCTTGCCAGCTCAATAAATCAGCGCTGACAAGTGCACAACTTTCCAACACAGACGATATGTTTCTAACCATAAGTACTTGTACAGGTGCAAAACTTACATTTTTTTAATACCTAAAATTGTGTTGAATTACACATCTTTACCTACAGCTTTTTTATGTTTTTATACTGAATATAGTGGGACGAGCAACCATTAGACAAGAAATGTCCTTCTCCACATGCACTGATAGCAGTGCAGTGCTTTTATTTCCACTAAACAAATGTTAGATAATAAGCCTGTCAGATGGCCGGCAGATGTCTTTGGAAGAGCTGATGATGTTTCCATGTGGTGATATAAAAAATATTCTAAGTAATACAATATAAGTAGTATATCTGCCTCTCTTCTTGTTTTTAGAACCGGGCAGGGTGGAATACACCTTAAGGCCCAAAACCCTTCCGTCTGAAATCCCAGTGTGCGCTGCTTCACCCTCTGCCAGCACCACGAGCCCAGCAGGCCCTGCCAGACCTGCATAACTCTGACCCGAGACACACCGACCGGATGTGATTGACCTGATCTTGGCTAATAAATCTGTAAAAATATATCAACATCTTCCTCTTTTTTTTCGTATAACGATGTGGGAATTCTATTCATGTATTAAATGATGAAAATTCCTTTTCGGGTAAAATGGTGGTGTGGAAACAGAGAGTTGCTGACCTGAAGATGGTCTGCAGAGGGATACGCTCTATGTACATACATACATACCCAGTATACTGTAGCTTACAATAAAAACTATTTTGAACAATTTATGCTGGCATTTGACAAAATGTATCCATAAGTAACTCAAAGTCCTTCATAGATTGGTAATTTAAGCAAAAGCTAGATTCAACAACAGCAACAAAAACCTTCTAGAGTATCTGTCAATCGCGTAGGTGCACTATTGCTCCTTCTTGACAAGAAAAAAACTTCCTGATTGATAAAAAATGTAGGTTTTTGTCAGATAAATATTATATAGTTATATACATCAGGAGAAAAAAAATCTTTAATTGCATTCTGTGATAGACAGGTGACCACTGTAGCTGATTGAGAATTGATTTCTAACTGGTTTTAACTGATGTGGTTTGTTTTCATCATTATCTTTTAGGCTATATTTCTTAAGGAACAGGCGAGTGTTTCGTCAGTTGAACGAGAGAGAACAGGGTTGCATTTTTGACTGCCCTATATGTCCTTGGATTTTTTTTCCTCATGTTAGTATAATGAGGCTAAATACACTAAATCTGCACATGCACGAAATCTTTTGTTCCTGTTTCACAATCCTGCTGCAATAAGGGAAAGTCCGCTGCTGCAGTTTCTCACTTCCAGTAGCATGTCACATGGATGACAATCTGCTGTTGAAAATAGCAAGAAAGAAAGCAAAACAAACCAAACAGAGATCAGCAGTGAGAATTGACTTCTCGCTGCTCTTATCAGTTCACCTTTAGAGAGACAGAGAGCCGTGAGATTTAGTATTTGAGCCACAGACCACAGGAAAGAACCGAGGACTGTCTTTTGCTGGACAAGAATGGAATTCATGCTGACGTTGTTTCTGCTAAGTCCATTTGTATTTTCTACCGCCGCGACAGACGAACCAGACAATGGTATTTGCTGATGATCATTTTTTTTGTTGTTGTTGTTGTTGCTTGTATTGCATGAATGCACATTCATTCCAACACTGTTCAATATCAATATTTTTCAAGGGAGATTTTTGAGGCAGTCGTAGGTGTAGAATGACGATGATTTAATTTAATTTGGTGTTTTAAATGGCGAGTTTAGGTCAGGAATAGATTTTGAATATTCATACCTTGTGATACTGATTCTCTGTCAACTGTTGCCATGTATCTAAAGGTTTAATGGAAACGTAGATGAGACGGGTGAGCTTGGACCATATGTCCCTTCTGATTAATCACCCATCCTGTTTAAATAGTGGACAGTGATTTGCAATATAACTTCCATCGTTGTAGACTAAATGTGGTTGTGAAGAGTTTTAGTACATCCCTTCAGAATAATCAGTTTCCAGTAAAAAGGCAGGTCTAAATTAGCTGCATTAAAATATTTTAAAGTAGATTTTCTCTGTTCTCATAAGTTTTTTTTTTAGGAGAACCAAATAAATATGTGATAACTGTTAACTGTTGACTAATAGAGTAAATCCCTTTGGCCATGTAAGTCAGTGTTGAATTACAGTAACACAACATGGCCATCATATTGATGACAATACTATGTGGCTGGATAATTTAAATCTACTGGTATACTGTATAAGAATATTTTGTTTCAGTGTCAGAGTCTAAACACAATGATCGTTCAATCCATGTGTCCCTGCAGTATGTTTCAGACCTGACCTGGCTGCCAACATTGAGATGGATGGAGTCCAGAGGTACTTCAACCCCGGGGCGGACTTAGCTCTGTCCTGTAAACAGGGATTCACCCCCATGCTCGGCCCCCGGAAGATTGTTTGCACTGCGAAAGGAGAATGGACAAAAACCCGATTCATGTGCAGACGTGGGTCTCCATTATTCTAGTGAGAAGTTAAGGTCTTGTGACAGAACATCCTGTACTCAAAGTTTAACAGCAAATTCTGTTTTCATCATTTGTAAACAAATGTAGACTTTTAATAGCAACATAGTGGACAGTAATGTAATTATAATATATAATAACGTTCATAATTATTTCTATCACTGATAGATTTTCCAGTTTTAAGATAAATGAAGTCAGTCTAATTTCATGTTATTCCGTTTCACCTGTTGGTTCGATATAGAAAAAATATACTGCTTTAGGATTTTGGGAGGAAAGTAGGTTATACACATATGTACTTCTGTAAAAAAATTCATATAAATAATAACTGTGAAGCAGTGCTGTTTACACTTGTGCTCTCTTCTATCTTCTCTCCTGCAGCAAAACTGTGTCCCTATCCTGATCAACTGTCCAATGGAGAAGTGTACTATGAGGATACTGTGTACCAGAGTACGATCAACTACACTTGTCATGAAGGGTAAAGCAAGAAAATCTATTTGGATGTTATTGTGTGACACATTTCGTAATCTTGGGGACAATCTGCCAATAAAGCTGGAAGAGGTTCAGTGATATGTTTATAAAGTAGTGGCAGCTGTTTGGATCTGAGGTGCAGTTTGAAGCCACATTTCATCCTTTGACCTCTCAACATAATGGTAAAGCATGTCGCAGGCTACTCGCATTGTTTTGTGGATAAACTGTGAAGATGAACCTTATAAAAATAAAATGCTGGCATTGATTACTAAATCTGAAAGTCCTGAAAACAAAAACCATGCTCTAAAAACAATTATTAGTTTAGTCCGTTAGAAATCAGCATCGCAAGAAGCTGCAAGTTATTTCGACATATATATATATATATATATATATATTTTTTTTTTTACCAAGACACTAATTATTAGTGTCATTAATAATTAGGCAGTTGACTCTGACAAATGAAGCATAAACAGAGTTATGTGCTGTAACCAGATTACTTTATTGCCTCATACTCATCACACATAACGTTTAGGTATGGTGACCAAGTCATAATAATCTTTTCAATTATTTTGCATCTCACATTCCTCGACAGTTGGCTCTAAATGCACTTAACCTGATCTGAATCAACTATCAAGTATTTTTGTGGATATCTTCGCAATCTAAGCATGAACGGACTTAATGGTGTGTCTGCTCTGCTCAGGTATTCCTTGACTGGGGCCAGCACTGCTGTGTGCCAAGCAGATGGAACATGGAGCACACTGGTACCAGAGTGCAAGCGTAGGTGACGAACACATCGTGCTAACAATCTAGAAATTGAGCACAACAAATCTTTCACTCAGTTTGTTATAAATCTAAACAACCTATTCATAATAACATATGTTATGAAAAAAAAACATCATATACATATAAACTGGCATATTGTCTCTATCCTCTAGCTGTGTCCTGTGACCTTGCTCCGATCCCACAGTTTGGTATGATTATCTATGACAAGACGATAAGAGGGAACACCACGGATTATGGCGTCTCAGGGACGTACAGGTGCCTGCCGCCGTACGTACTAATTGGCAATTCGAGAGCAGAGTGCACTGCCAGAGGCACCTGGACCGAGACACCGGAATGTCGAGGTACGAACATACATATCATCCTTTATGGTGACCAACTATCTGAGACGAAGATGTGACATTTCTGATTGTCAGACTTTTTAACAGTATGGTCACATTTTCCTATTTTTCGAACAAACATAGATAATCACACAATAGAAATTCTCCTCTCTTATTCCAGTGAACATTTAAATATAGGTATATGTATTATTTTTAACTGAAAATGTAGGTATGTACAACTTTTAACAAAGTAAAATATTCAATTTTTTGTCATACCAGTATAAAAAAATATATTTTCAGATTTTCCTCTGAGCTCCCTGGCTTCTCTTTGCTCTGATTAAAGAGTGATGAATCATAAATCAAGAGAATTCTAGTCAATCCAACACCATGTGATAAGCTGCTCCAATACCCCAGAGAAAACATTTCATTTACCACACAGAGATTGCTGATCTGTGAATATAATTACAGTTATAGATAATGAGGTTTTGGTAGAAGTATTCAAAGGTAATCTCTAGGCCTGCATCAGATTATTCCAAATGGTTCAGTTCATTTGATATTCATCATTTGTCTGTCTCTTTGGAAAAGACTATGAGCAGAAAGAGATCTGGTTGTCAGGGGCAAGTTTGTGTAAAAAAACCTCTACTCTACTCACTCTACTGTGGGGAAGAAAACACTTAAAACAAATTAGTTGTGATTTCACCGTATTACGAATTTTTCCAAATAAACAAAATGGGATAATAAGCAAACAATTGGCAAAGACAGAAAAAAACAACATGAAATCTACATTGTTATCAACAGTGTCTCTATTCAATGAACTGAACCTGTTGATTGCAGTGGTGACGTGCCCTCCACCGGAGAACATTGACAAAGGCTACTTGTCAAACAACGAACAGAGAGACTTCGACTTCATGGAAACAGTCAAGTATGGCTGCCATGGAGATTTTGTGCTGGAAGGAAGCCTGCAGATTGTTTGTCAGAAAGATGGGCATTGGTCTGAAAAGCCATCCTGCAAAGGTAGGACTAAAATATCATTTTCCCAAATATTTCCTGAAAACAATTGGTTGAACAAATAGTCAAACATCATGAGCCTGACTTAGCTGTCAGATAAAAAAAAGAAAAGATTTATTCTCTTTCCAATTATCTCAACTGTGACCAATAGGGAGCAGAGTTTTAAATTTAAGAAAAAATTGTTGATCTGTCTTGTTACAAATTCATAAAAATAGTGGGTAACACTATTCCTCCAGTATGATGTTTTTCTTCTCATTGTGACTTGCAGCTCCTTGCGGTGTTGGCATAGAGAGGGGGAGGATACTTTACAAAGGACAAAAACTCTGGATTAAAGACCTGCTTCCTCGCAGAGTCTTACACAAAGAAATTGTCTCAATCTACTGCATGAACAAGGCCAGGGTGTGTGGTTACGCAGTGCAAACGCAGTGCATCGACGGAAACCTCATAATACCTGGATGCTTTAAACGTAAGGAATATTTGATTAAGGAGCTAAATACATCATTAAAAGCAGTTTATTATATTTAATCTATTTATGTGTATGCACTACCAAACAAAGGGTTCAGAACACTATTTTCAGTATTTTCTAGGCAGGACATACATATCATATCACCAACGCATCTAAAATTATATGCTGCAACACACACAGCCATTAATATTAGCATAAAATATATGAATCACTGTCAGGCCATCGCTTTACATATTTACCTATTTTACAGAACCACCCATCCACATATTCAGCAGCATTTTATTTTTGCCCATTCTAACCTCTTCTGTGTTTCTCCCTCTCTCTCTCTTTCCGTCTTTTTCTAGAGCCCACCGCTGTTGATTACAACCTTTATTCAAGTTCGCTTCCATCAGAAATCGAACAGTGCTGAAACAGCAGCAGGGCCCCTCTCTGACAGAGAACCACTGTAATATGGAACAGGTGTAGGTGTGTTCTACGCTCTGAAATGAATAAACATGGCAAAGCTTTCTTCCTTTTCTTTTTTGCAATGCACCAGATTTCCCACAAATGTAACACTTCAGACCTAATGAATAAAGTTTATTATTCTGCTACTTCAACTCCCAAATGTGAATTTTGTCCTCATCAAATAGAAAATACCATCAGTTGTTTAGTGCCTTCCATCCTCGTGCTAGACTCCATAATAACAAACAAAATGTCCTCCCTATTGACCCAAGCAAAATGTAGAGGTCAATGCAATGTGCTAGGCAACATCTCAAAAAGAATGTAAATGTCCGTCATGAATCAACGTTATAAATCTGCAACCTCTTTGCAACACAACAATTTCAGCAGTGATAGCAGCTGTGTGTTGCATTGAAGTAGATGCTTCACCTTAGTGAGTCGGCTACAGGATAAAAACTCAAGACTGTCCTGGACACAAACATTTCTTTATTGTGATGTGCAAAAGCTTATAGTGCAGTGAGTGCACATTTCAGAACATGTCACAAATTGTTCAACCCATAGATTTGTTGGTGTGTGGTTTGTATGAATGAGTTTAAACATGTTTACCCACTGTAAAAACCACATTTTTCAAACTGTGTGTCGTCGAACACTCACTTCCTCGTCGCGCAGCGGGAGATGTCTGTGGGCGGGACCAGCAGCCGCGTGGCGCGGCGAGCGGTCTCGTGGTCGCGGCTGCCGCTCGTCTAGTCTCGCGATATCGCGCTAGCTCCGCCCCTTCTTCTCGTCCAGCATGGCCGCGCTGTACGAGGGGTACACGTTGTGCGGACTTGTTCCAACGCAAGATCTTTCAAACTCATGCATTCGGGGCATCGAGCAGGAGAGGGACAGCGACCATGTCCTCGTCACGGACTCCACCAGATCCGTCACGCTGTACAAGGCGAGTTGTCGCGTTTGTTTTGACGAGGCGCTTCCTAGCACCCAGGCCAGCTGATCAGTGCGACCTGTACAACTCGTGTCGGCTCTTTTCAGCAACTGCGACGAGAAGCACGAGACAAGACGAGACATACCTAATGGCAGCGGCAGTGTTGTGTCTCGCTTTCCTTTAAAATTGACCGTAATTTGTCTTCGGATTCAATTTGCTAGTTTACCAAAAAACAGGCGAGGCAAGCTAGCTAACGTTAGCCCCCACAAGGTACACACATCGTGCTAAATACTGTCTTCTGATTGGTTGGCTCAGCGTGCTGTTGGCTAATTAACCGACTAATTATTACCGTGCATGACAGCTAATTACTCATCTATAGCTGCATATTTAAATATCAGTGTTATGAATTACTGTACCGAATAGTTTGGATAAAAAACAACAACATTGCAACTTTGTTGGAACAAGTTGTGTAACTGATTTGAGTGTATGGGATGAGGCAGCTACAAGATTACACCTCTGCTACTTTTAAATCAGACGTTTTTTTTTACCACAGGATCAGAGATAATAGTTAACATAGGCCACTGTAGACCACAGTTTATTATTTGGGGACTTTGTGGTATTATCAACTTGTTTGAAATTTGTAGTTGTGGTTATAGGTATGAGGGGAAATTGTATGTGTAGAATAAAACACACTTTGAGAGAAGAGTGTTCTAAATTCTTCCTCCCATCTTTGTGGCTTTGATAGGTGTCGGACCAGAAGCCGCTGGGCAGCTGGACCGTCAAACAAGGTCAAACTCTGACCTGTTCAGCAGTCTTCAACTCACAGACCAAGGAATACGTGGCCGTCTCGGACAACAAGGTAGACCTTTCTAGCTATTCTTGAGGTTTATGTTTTTGTCCGAAGCCCGGCTGACTTGCTGTCCGATTGCATTTGGCCTCAAATGAACCAAGCAAGTTAGTTATTTTTCCCTTTTCATGCAATTAAAGAAGTCAGTGAACTCCCAGGCACTATCATCGCAAAGTTTATAAATTAAAAAAAAGCAATGAAGAAGAACTAACAGTGTTAGTGAGGTTACTTTTTCACTTTGCATGGCTTCATTCTCCCATCCATGTTTTTCCCCCCACCAGATCCATCAGTTTTCTTCTATATATTGTTGCACGGATTCACCCAACAATTGTAAATTTAAAATATTGGGTCCTTTAACGTAAACAAATGTGTATTTTACTTTATCGCTTTAGTCCCCAGATGGTCTGTGTAGATCTAAAGTTTCAGGAACATCTGTTGCCTTATAATGTCTATTTTTTGTGATTTGTTGTTGTCTTTCAGATGATCAGAATTTGGAAGGAAGAGGACATACTCTTAGACAAGGCCTTCAAGGCAACAGTAAGTCTGAACATGGATATTCATCTCGTCTGATTGGAGACAATCACGCCAAGGCTGTCTGAATTTTCTTTTCACACTCTTTAGCACTTTGCCCCTTCTCCACAGTGATCAACCTAGGTTACAGATACTTGAAATTAAAATTATTTCTACTGCTGACACGGTACATGGTGATTATTTAACATTCTAGACTATGGTGTGCATGTCAGTGGTATTCCTGATTGTTAAAGAAAATGAACACATTCTCATTACTACCTCCTGTACATATATTCTCTCCAGGTGTCATCGGATATCTGGAGGGTTCAGAGTGTAAATGGAGGGGAGCCTGTAGTCTTGTTCCAGAGAGGAGCTGTGAGACTGCTGGACTCACTGCTTTCTGCTCCTCAGCAGCCCATAGAGGAAGTTCTGGCTCAAGAAGAGGCCATTAGGTCAGTATCAATATGCCTCGAAACCCCGGTTAATCCCTGGTGTGGTGTTACAGTCTTCAGAGGAAAGAAACAGAAAGAATATGCCCAGCAGAGCAACGTGCCAGATTTGTGAAACGGGGCCATGGACGTTTTTTGAGTATAGATAATCATATGTCTAAAGAAAATGTCCTTGTTTTATTTTTCTTGCTGCCACGTATCAAGAATATGGCTACGTCTGTATGTGAACAGCCATAAGGAACCCTGTGTTTTACCCTATGCTAATAAATTAGACCAACTTTATAGCATGTCTTTCAAAAGTTGTCCTTGGTCTTGCATACAAGTACCAGACTTGAGTTTTGGGACTGAGGAATAGCACAGATAATGCATGTTTTAGCCATTTGGATGCGATGATTCATATTTTAAAAAAATATATAGATTTGGTGTTCTTGTGATGACCATGAAAATAAAAAAAAACAATGAAAATACCTGATTGCTGACTTTTTGATTCTTGTAGAGTGCTTATGCGTCTTATTTTTGTCTTTAGGTGGAGCACCAACATAGTGGCAGAGACGCAGCAGTTTGTCATCTTCACAACTGAACAGGTAACATCATTTTTGATGTTTGGCTTTTAATTGAGACACAGAAGGCAATAATTCATCTCAATTAATTCAGTGTTTATTGGACTTGTATCACAATACGAAGACATACAGACAATTAATTCAATGCTGATGTGCCAACATGGAAATACTCGTGAGTGACATGAAGATTAATGACCCACCTACCAAAAACAAATTTAGTCTGTCCTTGTTTTCATGGTGGACACCCACATGTTACTGGTATTTCTAAATGCTTGTTTGCCCTCCTCTCATTGTCTTCCAACAGAAAGGAGATAATTTCCTCTACCTGCAGGGATTGAACCCTAACACCCTACAGCGGTACCGGCTGGAGGGCGAAGAGCCTGGTCTCATCCCGCTCAGCTTCTCAGCCTCCTACAGGGATAAACACATCTGCCTGCTTTATCTCTGTAAGCCAGAATTTCCTGTGAAAATAATTTTTGTGTCACTGTTTAGCAGCACAGGCAAGTTTAATGGACTTGGTTGTTCAAAAAAAGGGGAGGCCTCAACATGACATGAATTTCTAGTAATAGAAAGTTAAAAAAAAACACCCATACATATATTGCTGACAGTGATAGCCGATGGCAGCAAATCTACTACTTTGTATGTAAACAGTGTGCAATAAAGAAGGACACATGAAAATTTGAAATACCCTGTTTGCACTGGGTAGGTAGGTTTTCCAAACTGTTTAAATTCAACACACTGGTACGACTAATGGAGATTAGCCACAGACAAGTCGCCCTTCGCATTTCAGCATAACTGTAGAAAAAAGGGAATGATCCTTGTTCAGTTAATCTCCAGACATTGACATGCCTGCTAATGGCACAGACAGGCCAGCAGCAAGTTAGTGGGCGCATGAAAAAAATATTGCTTTACTTTACAAATCCATGAATGGTTTCACAGTTGTGAGATGATTAAAGACATGCACTGATTCCGCACATTTTCCGGACCTTTTCCTGAGTGGCTGTCCGCAAATGTTGCTTCAGACACTTTTCTTGTGAGAATACAACAGGAACATTTATGGAAAATTCACAGCGAGCGAGTGGGTGTGTTGATGATGGTAAACAAAACAAAAAAACTGCTTTCCTCAGCAGAACTATCGCCATGTCCTGCATGCTGCATGCTCCCAGATGAAGTGTTGCATAAACAATTCATTCATTCGTTTAGTTTTTCATATTTGAACTTACATCCACTCCCTGACTTTTCTCCCTCCTTTTAACCTTTTGTGCCTGCTTGTTTTCTTGCCACCCAGACCCTAACGGTCACGTGTACCAGAGTGTAGTCCCCGTACGAGGCCTGGGGACTGAAGAGGGGACTCACGCCCTTCCACTTCCCCGTAGCCTGCAGATGGCTCTTCCTGTTGGCGAGGGCCTACTGGAGGCGGCAACAGCACTCGTCCTCGATGAAGCCCACGTAGCTGTTGTTGGGGTTCCACACCCTTCTGCTGGAGCTGGTAAAGGTAACTTCAGTTCATTTACCCCGTCTCTGATAGAGACAAGTGCTCTACTCAGACATACAGTATCTGTCTGAAGATTCAGAAACAACTAGCCTGAGGGTCTGGATGGCTGCTTCAGGATTCACACCACTAAAATTACCATTTAAAGCATGATGTCACACCTTGATGGAGTCTCACATAGACACACGATGAGGTTTTCAGTGCACAGTCAGTCAACATGCACAACACCAGGGCTGTGACCCAAAGGTTTTAAGTGTGAGTTCACATAAAAGAATTCAATAGAGTAGTTATACAGGTTATTGGCTGAGGCTGCCTGTCTCTTCTGTCTGGATTAGCCTGTTCAATAATGCTTTGTTTTGCATTGTATGAGCATGAAATTTAACCAATAATACACAAACGCACAAAACTCTGCTCAGGTCAGTCTTCACACAAAACATGCATTGACTCAAGGTTCATACACTTGTGTGAATGAGGCAAGCAGGAACCACTTGATACAAGTTTATGGTGTGGTCTTTTTGTTTATCTGCTATGTTTTGAAATGATTGATTCACTGACCTGAATCTGGTTCATATTCTCCACATTTTCTGCTGGAATTTTGTTTGTTGAAACAATGAATCGAAATACATTTTCAGGTTCAAATTTCAGATTTCAATATAAATTGACCGGAATGACGACTGTGCCTAAGTGACTCCATAGTCTGATGTGAGTGTCTTTGTCTGTCTTTGATGTTTCAGACTTTCTCTGCATCTGGAATACCAATTTCCAGACGCTTCAGGCAGGAAAAGAGATGGCGGGTAAAATCTATGGACAGGTAGGGATGCTGTTATTGAATTCAAATAACCCACCAAGCGGATGGTTTTACATTGTTTCTGTTTTATGATCAGTGAATGAAAACAATGTACTGATGCTGATTTTCAGCCATGCTGTCGGCAGGGCCTCAGAGCTCATACATGACAGTCACCAGTGTGTACATAATCTTTTTTGTGATGGCGTTAAGAAGTATGAGTGAAACCCCCCCCCAAGCTTTCCTCGTTGTAGCTGCAGGCCAAGGTTCCCTGTCCTTCCAGCTGCTGGGTGCTGATGGAGGACTGTATGACCTTGGTAAAGCATCATGTCTGCTCTCCACCGTGGCAGGGTTCACCGTCCCTCCCCTCAACTTTATAGCAGTGAACAATCCAAAAATAGATGTATAAAAAATGTAATGAAGACTGCCCAAATAGTCTTGTTTGTGCCATTGATTTGTATTTGTTTTCTTTTCTCTCTGATTTAGCTATGGTGTTATTCCAACAAGTTATTCATTCCACATGGGAAAACCCTCTCTGTTATACCCTTTGTGTGCCCCAAATCCTCCCTGGCCTCTGCACTGGGAAAACTAAGGCAGGCCAAGACTGAAGGTGAGCTTAAAGAATTCCATAGTAGGGTGATTATAATGATCAAACTTTTTTTTAACTGCAAAAAGCAAATGACATACACAAGAAACACACCGTTTTGCCCCATTAAGCACAAGTAATTGATACAGCAACACTGTGCTGTATAACATAAAGTACAGTATATAGAAAAATTATTGTGTTCACTCAGTACAGTTTATTTTTTATGCCAGAGTCCAAAGCTCCCGCTTCTGTACCGTCTTGGAATAACATTCTGCACGAGGAGAAAGCTCAGCCCTCCAGAACAGTGGAGACCAGGAAGACGGTATGTTGGATAACTGTGTTTTAAATAAGTTTACAAGGAAAATAAGGGAAATTACTTTGTACAGGAAGACCAGAGTTATTTATTTTTTGCTGCATAAATTTCTATTTTATTCACCCCTCACTCTTGCCTTGAAATGTTCTCAGTGTTTCTCAGACCGACAGTTTATCTGGAAAAGCACTACCTCCAAATTAAAATTAGTTCTGCCGTTTGAAATGGTGGTGCGGCATTCACAAAATGTTTAAAAGTTATGTAACTTGGCAAAGGAATTTCTTTATATAATACACCCAGGGTTACTGTATTGTATTGTTTAGAATTTGTTACTTTATTTGTAGTTTTATTGATGATGACAACTCATGTGGATTTGATGCTTCTTTCCACACAGAGATCAAACCGTAAAACTCAATCAACACCTTGTCTAACAACTGATCAGGTTCTGGAGTTCATCAAGGTAACAATGTGATTTTTCTCTTCTTCATGGTCCTCTTTGAATTTACTAAATCTCCATGCTTTCAACATAACAACATTGGCAAATTCTGACATTTGATAATTGACAACATATTTTATGTGGAACACAGACGGCACCAGTAGAAGATGTCCAGAAGGAAGTGGAGGGGCTTCTATCCAGATCAGACATGCAGGACTCGCAGCCCTCAGTGGGGCAGTTGGTATCGATCCTTGTGTCCCGTAGCCTGAGTGATCCGGCCTTCTACACCCCGAGCACCCTGGCACAGCTAGTGCAGACTCAATGCCTCTGCCACAGGTCAGTAGGGCAAAAAGTTCACAGGAAGATTTAAAATGTTTCACCTCAAACCTACTACGTTTAATCAGTTTTCATTCTACAGAATGTATTTGTACTTCAAATACTAAAACTTGCATTTGACTGTTGTAAATTCTGACAAATGTCACCCTTTACCACCCTTCATTATCTTCCGCAGTGTGTGTCCTGACTTTGTACTGTTGGCCCTGGAGAGGAAGGATTACTTCCTTTGTCAACTCTGCTTGCAGTTCTTCCCTGACATCCCTGAAGCTGTCACCTGTGCCTGCCTCAAGGCCTTCATCAGGTAAAATATAAATTTGATTAATTACGTTAGCTGGTGGTTCTGAAGCGTAGTTCAAAGTACTTCTGTTCACACCTGTATTAGAATGAGTCTCCTGTGACCACTTGTGCTCGGATCTCACTTACCTGCTCTATATCCAAATACATAAATCATTTCTCTTCGCAATGACCAAATTATGTTGCTTTAAATATTCACCCGTGTTATTTCGCAAGCGGACATCAGTGACTTTATGAATATCTAGACACTGATCATTTTTCGCGACATTGTGTCACGCAAATTTTCGCATCGCCTGTTTTGCCAGTAGACGCAATTTTGCGTCACTCACATTACCATTATGTAATCTCAATGTGCGAGAAGTTTGCTTTCATTTGGTGTGATGCAGATTCAGGTCTCTGATGGTGATTTTGATGTTAAGTTTGATGCAGCTTGTTTGATAAAATATGCTGCATACAGTATAACAGAAGTGGTTCATCGATTTGATAACTGCTGTTGGTCTTGCAGCATGCCAGACGTTGATGCAGAGAAAGCTAGTCTGGACCCTGACAGCATCTCCTTCATGGAAACTGTCACCTCGAGGGAGCGTGGCCAGGTTGGCCTGCAAAATGGTTTCAACTCCACCTCCTTGAACGAGGAGAGCTCAGATGGCGTCAGTGGAGGTGATGCCATCACAGAAGACGAAGAGAAGCCCTCAACTCGATCAGAACAGAACTGTCCAGTGGGATTACACAAGGCTGTTCTACTGTATCCTCCCAGTGCACAGTCACTCAAACACAACAATTCACTAGTCTGTGTGAAGCTGTTTCCGTCATGAACTCCGGACAATGTCCGGTTTGCCATTCACATATGATGAACGCAGCAGGAGATTGTCTGAGGCAGATGCCTTTACAACAGCAGGATAATCTTCAGAAAAGTCTGTGGTGTCTGGGTAGAGCAGCATGCGGCAGGACAAGACGATAACACCGCTGCGGAAATCAGTGTTTTTGTTTAAAGTCATCAACACACCCACTCACTCTATGAGTTCTCTGGAGATTCCCCTGCTGTATTCTCACATGGGCTTGTGCTGACATTCTCCAGAGATTATACTCGGGGGGGCTGGCAGGAGAAACTCAAGAGAAACACCTATGGATATTGGTGTTCTCACATACAGCCCTTCCTGAGAAGTTCAGGACAGTGTCTGGGCTTAAGTGCATGTTTGAAAATAGCTTATGAAGCAGCCATCCACATTCAACTGAATGTTTTCTGTCAGATATTTTTTTATAGTTTGTATCCTGAGTTGCTGATACAGTAGCAGGGGGAAAAAAACACAGCTCAATATAAAAAGATTGAAAAATGTTGATGCAAGGAACTTTAACTCAAGTTGCAAAGAAACGAGGTCTTGCAGACGGCGTACAGTGACTCGTTCCTCCTCCCACACCTAAAGGATCTCTCCTCCCAGCATGTTGTCGTAAGTATCAGATGCACGTACAGTTTACAGCTCTTCAGTCTTTATCCATAGTCTGACTTTAGTCTGTTTTATCTTTTTTGTTCACTTTAAACTAATGACAATAACAAAAGATGTAGGAAATGTAATGTTAAGAATCTAATAGGGAGTCCAAATATAGTTGCTTGATTGTGTTGACATCTTTCTCATCCATTCAGCTTTTCCTCCAGTACCTGCAGTTCCTCTACCTAAAATATTCCCAAGATGCTTTCCCACAGACGCATGGATTGAGATCACCAAGTCTGGCTCAGGTCTGTATCAATGTCTGCCATGATAATCAGCGTGTCAACACTTTACTTTATGTGACAAATCTGGAGGCAGACAAATGTATTTGATCACTCTTCTGACAGATTTTAAAATCCAGATATGGTGGTGGTATTTTTAAAATTTATTTTAACCTGAGCTGTGTGCGGCTTGAAATCAGTTCAGCCACAGTACATATGACTATGTCAAGAGACTGAGAGATATGTTGAGATACATTTTTTTTGTAAACATCTAATATGTAAAAGCACTGCCATAATGATATACAGGATTTCTCAAGATGAATGTTGTTATGCACCCAATGTCTAACTTGCTTTTTAAATTTTATTTTTTTTAACATTTGATTGTAGATCATGGATTGGGTATGCTTGGTGCTGGATGCCCATTTTACAGTTCTAGTGATGACTCCAGAGGCCAAAGGCTTATTGCTGAACCTCCACAACTATGTGAAGTCACAGGTAATCGTCTCCCCTTCGGAACAGGTTGCATGTTGGTTTGATAATAATCATTATCTGGGGAATAAGTGAAAACCAGAAAATAAAACGATTTGCTGTCTTGTGTCCCCAGGTGAGACTGGTGTCTGAGCTTGGAAAGATCGAAAGCAGCCTCCAAGCGCTCCATCAGATGAAAGTGAAGAAAGACGTTGGACAATACTCCATTGAAGTCATTGAGCTCTTTTAGAATATGTACAGAATGCTTTTAACAAACCTTTGGGCATATTGTCTCCTTCAAACGTTTTACCTGAAGGGGCTTTCAGGGTTGTTTGCATGTCTTGACTGGTTTTATATGTGCTTTTTGGCACAGATGAGGGTCATCAGAACTCAAGTTG
Source organism: Scophthalmus maximus (assembly GCF_022379125.1). Taxonomy (NCBI): domain Eukaryota; kingdom Metazoa; phylum Chordata; class Actinopteri; order Pleuronectiformes; family Scophthalmidae; genus Scophthalmus; species Scophthalmus maximus. Next base: position 15,143,450 of record NC_061522.1, on the reverse strand, counting down.
AGTAAATTATACTGTTAAGGTGTTGAATTAACATGCAGATACATTTGAACAGCGTTTAAAATATGTATAAGCAAATGACAATGTGCCCATTACGTTGAATTCAGCTGCGTGATTAAGTTACACTGTCAGCTTGGTTAATAGGTTTGTAAAAAAAAATACATGCAAAAGCTTCTTAATACAGCAGTATGGTTATGGTTTTAACATTCATAAAGGGACTCTGTATGCCATTGAACACTGAACTGGGAGTGATTGGTTGTATTTTGTATTTCCTAACAGAGCTGAATGTCTAGGTGTCAGCTGTAACTCTTCAGGATTTCCACAAGAAAGCCTTTGTGCTGAATACAATTATATAACAATGAGAAAACTGTAAATCCATATGTGACTTATTTTTTATTAAATGATCATGGTCTAATACAACCACAGTTATTGTTGGATGCACTAAAGTTCCTGTTTTGATTTCTGTTAGCTCGTGGACAGACAACTAAATGTGAGCAAAGCCAATCTAATAGTCCTTTATTAGTATTATTAGGTTGTTGTACAAAACACTGAGTCATTGTAAAGCACTTAACATCTGGAACAACTGGTTCATGGTCTCCGCTTGCTGGACAGGAACACATCCAGATTACTTACACTTAAATATACATTTATTTTGTATCTCCGTTTTGTGTTCGAAATAATTACAATGCATTTAGAGTTGAACCAACAGTTAACGAACTGTACAAACAGATGTTGATTGTGTTTTTTTAACATTACAATAATGTTATTTAGCAAACCAAAGAAAGCATGGTGTCACATGGTACATTGGCATCTGTCGTCTTGCAAAAAAAATGGTTTCATCTAATTACAAAAATTCGTTGATTAGTGTGTAGTGTTGGTTATTTCCCGCCGAAACGCAAATATTTTATCATTAAAAATAACCAAAGGATGACGACGTCGGCAGAATTCGAACCTGCGCGAGGAGACCAAAATGGATTTCTAGTCCATCGCCTTAACCACTAAAAGAAAGATGGGGCAAAGGGAACTGCTAGGAGGGGGGGAGGGAAAAGAAAGAAAAGGGGGGAAGAGAAGAAAAAAAAAAAGGAAAAATGGGAAAGTTCGATCCCCGATTGGAATATTCTCACAAAGTACTATGAATTTATCAAATATCGCTTAAAAACAGATACAAATAGGATTGGTAAGAATAGTAAAGCTTATACATACGTTATACATACATTTTTAATTAAATACTGATTGGGCAAACAAGGTGCACACTCTTGCCAGGATTTGCACCTGGATCTTCCACCCAAAGGATGGATGTGTTACTATTACACAAGAGTTGTGTTTTTTTTTTGTTTTTTTTATAACACAAACACCAAAGGTGTATCTATATATTTTTTTTATTTTAAAGAACACAAACACCTCTAATAAAGAGTATAACACAAACATCTCCAATAAACTTAACTGTGGTAAACATAAAGATAACAAACACTTTGAATAGAAATAACACAATGTATGGGTTTGTTATGGAACATCAAAGTGCAGGACAATTATAAAAACAACTATATACAGTACATATGTATTCTATAATGAGCTCTTCCACTCTGCGATGGTCTGTCCAGATGCAGGCCAGTACCATTTCCCCCGTGACTGTGTATGGCCAGAAGGTTTGCTTTATGACTGACCACATATTTTACACGAATAGCGGTAGCTTTGGAGCTGGGAAAACCTACTGTCTCATAGACTTAAACATTCACCCTGAAGTCTACTATTATAATAACACGTACGTTACCGTGTAATGATACCTGAGCGTCGATAAAAGTCTCTCTGGCGCTCTGGAGAGTGTGTGACTGAACGGTGGCCATCCAATCAGCGACGAGATTCGCAGGACAACCCTACGCTGTATGATGGATAAGGTCACTCACCAATCGGACAACCGTGCGTCGAGGAAGCAATTGTTGATTGTTAGGAATCGTTAGGAGAGTGTTAGGATGTGTTTGGATGTTTGGCAGTCCTACTGCTGCCAAAAGAAATGTTCGTTGTCGGCAGGATTCGAACCTGCGCGGGAAGATCCCAATGGATTTCTAGTCCATCGCCTTAACCACTCGGCCACGACAACTGAAGCTACTCGACATCGCATCTTATCAATAGAAACTTGTACAGTAAATCATATTATGGTCATGACATAATGGCCAAGCTGTAAACAGGTCTTCCTCCGTTTCAGCGCTAAACTCGGCTGAAAAGTGTCTGTTGCTGAAGTAGGTGGCCACAACTGGGTTAAGAAAAAGCAAAGGCACTGACGCAGCTCGGGGGACGAGTATAAATCCTAACCTTTGTGAGACATCAAATCAAATGGGGTATAATAAAGTCCATTTTATCGCCATGCTGCACCTTTACCACAGGTCAGACTGGGGACACATCGATACGACAGAGCAGATAACACATTGTTGAGCTCAGCGTCGCTGCCGCTGTTATTCTGGTCACTGGCCGATCTGAATCAATGGGGTCAAATTTCATCGGCCATTATTCGGAAGTAAATTAAACTTAAGCAAAGTGCCTTTGGTTACGTGTTAACCAAAGAATGTGTAGCTGTCAACTTTTACCACGACTTATTAGCGCTCGGTGTCGGACGTGTGCTCATCGTCTCGCCTCGCTCCGCCGTGACGACGATAGCGACAGGCCCGACACGACAGACGTCCTGCTGCATCGCCGGGCACACTTGATCCACCTGTGACAACAACAAAAGAGGCACCCGACAGGACGCTAATAACGTGCGACTGGTGGACAGCGTTTGCACGGATAACTCGTTTTTTTTTCGAACCAGCAATTGCGTAGAATAGCGCGTCACGTGAGCGCGCACCGACTCGGGCACTGTGGTGTGAAGTTAGAGATGACAACACACCGCCGCCCGCTCTCTCACATCGAGCCCGTTAACATTCAAACGTTTTAAAACTCGTTTTGGGGTCGTTACACGGACACTGCCACTGCCACTGGTGAATATGATTGAATGAGGTACTTGTGTTATGTTCTGTAAACCACGGGGTTTGTCATTGTTTTCATTTTTGTGCGATTGTGGCCTCGGTTTTACTTTGAAGGAGAGGCGCTGTACTTCCGGCACAACCGACCATTGTGCGTGTGGCTTGACGCAGCTCTTGGGCCTGCTGTGTTTTCAACGGAGGGAGAGCCAAGAAGAAAAATGGCGTCTGCAGGCGACCCAGAGCGGGACACCGGCCATTCAGTTTGAGCTTTCCACCCTGGAATCGAGACCGGGGCCTGGCGGAGACTTGGCGGAAACCGTCGCTGGAGCCATTAGTTTTTTTCCACCCCCTTTTTCCCCTGTGTGCGCGGCTCACTCAGGCTCCGAGATTGAAGCGGAACAGCAGAGACTCTCTCCTACGATGAGGGGGAGAAGAGGAAGGCCGCCCAAACAAGCAGCCGCGATGCGGGAGGGTTCACCCGGGCCAGTCCGCGGCTCTCGGGGCGGCAGGAGCAGAGGGATGCGCGGACGGGGCAGGGGCAGAGGTCGGGCCAGGGGACGCGGAGCGAGCGGTGGCGTCTGCGGCACTGGCTTAGCGGAAGTGGATGCAGAAATCTCCGGCCGAGAGAACTTTCATTCGTCCCGGGGCCGCAGGAAAGTTGGAGCCTCCATCGCGGAGGCGGCCGCGGCATCGCGGAGCAGAGGCGGCAGGGGGAGAGGCAGGGGGTCGAGAGGCGGCCGCGGCAACAGAGGCGGAGTGCGGCGGCCGCAGAACAAGGTGGTCTACGACGACAACAGCGACGAGGAGGACGACCATTTCAGCTACAGGTCGGAGGAGGACGAGCTCCTCAACGACAACCCCTCGTCGGACCTCGAAGAGGAGGAGGAGGAGGAGGCCTTGGGAAACGAGTCCGACTATCTGGAGGAGCTGCCGTGCGAGGATGACGCCAGCTACTGCACGGAGAGCAGCTTCAGGAGCCACAGCACGCTCGGCAGCGCCCCAGGTACGTCCGCCTGCAGGTGCACGTCCTGCACAACCCGCGGTGTGCTCGGTTCGTGGAGCTCGGCACAGAGAGCGAGCCGCATTGTTCAAAATGGAGCTTGCACTCGGAAACAGGCCTTTGTTTACCGCTGGCGGGCGGATCTGCCTTCCACCGGCTCGCACGTTGTTTTCAGTTTCTTGTCGGATCAGCACATTTTTGTTTTGCTGTCAAATCATAATGACCGTTCCATAGCTTTTTCTTTTTTTTCTTTTTTCTTTTTTTTTTTAACCAGACTATTTTTTTTCTTCTTCTCACGCGCGGATGTTCTCCTGCAGCCGGGTGACAGGTGTGCTCGCCACACTTCATTCATTCACACGTTGTCACACACGCGTCTGCTGTCTGACTGTGTTCACGATGCTCCGTGGAAACGCGCAGCTCGTAAACATCGCCTCCAACTGTCCTCGGTGATATTTCCTTTTTCTCAGTGCAGTGAAACCAACGACAGCTGTGTCTCTGTTTGTCCACACGAGCAGCAGATCTACATTCACCTCTGCCAGCTCGAGTATTTCACAAAACCACCCAGCTATACGTAATGCTGCTCCGCGAGTTTTGAAGAGGGCCGCTCTTTTTGTCCACTTGCTGCGAGCGTCCTCGTTACAATATGACGCGGTGCCCCGTTGCCATAGTAACCCCTCTTGCGGCTCGTCAGGTGGCCACGTTGCGGCCGTCGCGTCCCCGGCCATCGGCACTCATGGTGACCATGAATGAGATGGGAAAGTCAATGGACACAACATGTGCAAAGTCAATGCACTGGGAGGGATGGAGCAATGCACTGGGACCATTTCTAAATGGGTTTGGAAAAATAGTCCTCGGGGTCACCCAACTTTCTTTTTCTGTCTTGGGGGGGGGGAATAGTTGTCTGGAAAAACATTTTTTCATCATATTTCTCGATTGGTTTGCCCTGTGACACCTGCAACACACTACCCAGGCATGGTACACACACACACACACACACACACACACACTCAGCTCTCAACTTCCAATGGCCGGAGAGTCTGCCTTTTTCTGCAGACACGTGAACATATTGTGCAGCTGAGCGTGTGGGGTCTTTCATAAGACCAGTGGTGGCAGACAGACATTACGGTGCTTTCGCTGTCATTGGCACGTACATCCATGATGCTTTCAAACGCACTGCACGCCCATACACATAACACATTCACACACTAAGAACCCTGTCTTTGATGCCAAATAGTGAGCCCGCTGTCAACCCCTGTCCGACCCTGTCGCACTACACTGCTGTCGCAGGTTGATCCCAGGCCTTCCCCATTCACCAAAGATCCATTTCTGCTGCCGTAGTCGTATCTCTGTTAACACATTCACGGCTAAACCGCAGAATCGTACTAGTTCTATTACAAATACATTTGCTAAAAAGTAAACAATTTCTTATTTATCAGCTTTAAATACAGTGTTTACAGCAAAGGTACAACACGGCGGAGAGTATGGATGGATGTGGTTGTTTATAGGATTAGTTAATTTGCACGCCCTATGAAAAGTTAATGCAGGTACCTAAACTCTACAGCAGTGTTACACAATCTGTGACATTGAGAAGAGCTCATGAGAAAGCTAGCAGTGCACAACAGCATCTACTATGTAATGTTGATTTTATAATGAGTGAATAGTATCGGGGAATTTATGTTTATGATTAAACATAAAAATCTAAGATTCATATCTTTTAACTCCCCTTATTGTAAAGTGTACATGGGCAGAACACAGTGGTTAAAGTGGTTTATACACAACTCTCCGTATAATTTGTCCCCTTTTATTTATGTGTATCCCTTCTCTAATGCCTCACCTGACTCTTTTCCTCTCACTTCTTACAGGCCCGAGAAGGAGTCGGGCTTTGCAACCTCAGTCTCCCATCCTGGAGGCAAAAGACATTCCTCCCTTGGAGCTTCCCAAGTCGTCTGAGGACCTCCCGGTTCCTACCTCACAGCTCCTCAATGTATCTGCTGTCTACGAGGTCCTCCGCAACTTTGGCTCGGTGCTGCGGCTCTCTCCGTTCCGCTTTGAGGATTTCTGTACAGCACTGGCCAGCCAGGAGCAGTGCACACTGCTGGCTGAGACCCACATCTCCCTGCTCAAAGCTATTCTCAGAGAGGAGGACACTTCCAACACCACATTTGGCCCGGCAGACGTGAAGGACTCTGTTAACTCCACTCTGTATTTTGTCGATGGTATGACCTGGCCAGAGGTGGTGCGGGCGTATTGTGAGAGTGACCCGGAGTACAGGCATATTCTCCCTTTCCAAGAGTGTGAGGATTACCCGTTTGAACCATTGGACAGCAAAGTTAAAGTTCTTCAGTTTTTGGTGGACCAGTTCCTGGCAACCAATATTGCCCGGGAGGAACTATTGTCAGAAGGGGTGGTCGCCTACGATGACCACTGCAGGGTGTGCCATCGCCTTGGTGACCTGCTGTGCTGTGAGACATGTTCAGCCGTTTACCATCTGGAGTGTGTGAAGCCACCATTGCAGGAAGTGCCAGAGGACGAGTGGCAGTGCGAAGTGTGTGTAGCACACAAGGTACCTGGTGTTGCCGACTGCATCCCAGAGGTTCAGAAGAGCAAGCCCTTCATTCGGCAACTGCCAGTCGGCTATGACCGACACCAACGCAAATATTGGTTCCTGAATCGCCGTGTTGTTGTGTAAGTTTACCATTTTTTTATGTTCAAAGATTATTGAAAGGATTCGACATTAGAGGTCTTTGTGTAGGTGACTCATAGATATGTCATTTAAAAAAGATATTAGTCAAAGAAAAATACAAATATCACTCAAACATTTTATTAGGTCTGTTCAATTCCTTGCCCAAAATTTGATTTAGTTACGATACATTCTCAAAGAGTTGTACCAATTTCCATCACTTTATGTTTTCAAAGACTAATCGTCTTTTGGCTGTGAAGAAAATCAGCAGAAAAGCATTCAAAGCAGCTTAATTAATTTGTTTGTGTACAACTACAAATCACGCCACAAGGAGGAGAGATGTGTCCTCAAATCCAATTTCCATTCTACTCATTCCTCTACTGTGATTGGATATGACACAATATACACTGTGCTTGGCGTCTGTGCCGCTGATGGTTCCATTGTGGGTCAGTTTACATTGTTCATTCATTTATGAGCTCTGCGGCTTAGACTGTGAAGGTCATGGGGGGTCTGGAGCCAATCCTAGCTGACATTGGGCGAGAGGTGATGTACATCTTGGACAGGTCGCCAGTCGATGACACGGCTGACATAAACCTATTCATTCTCACATTCACCCCTACAAGCAATTCAGTCACCAATTTACCTAACCTGTCTATCTTTGGACTGTGGGAGGAAGCAGGAGTATCTGCAGAAAACCCATACAGGCATGAGGAGAGCATGCAAACTCCACCAAGGTCTAGAGGCGAGTAATGAAGCCAGGTCAAGTGACCTGCAGTGACCCTTTCAGACTGACTTAATATATATTAGGTTGACAGGTTTTCTTACTTACTGGACTATTGGAGAGCCCTCTTCAGTCCAGGAGCAATGTCAAACCGAGTGAATGCCCATCCAAGGTTCGCTCTTGTTATTCCTCGGTTTCTATCGCTCTCCTTTGGGCCTCGTTTTCTTGTGCTGGGTAGTTTCCACGGTTACTCCAGTTGTTTTACAGTCCGCAAGCTCTGCTATCTAGGGAAAGCTTCCGATTGCTGCCACGGGAAAACAAAAGTGCTGCCCTTTTCCTGTTTTGGTTGCAAGATGGCACACGCATTTTCTTTGTGCCGTTAATCAAGCTTTGGTTTTGTGGGAAGATTTTGGACGCGGGTTGCAGACAGAATTGCATAGTGAACATGGGACTTATAGGAAACAAATGTAAATGCAGATGGTGGTATAATTTTCTATAGCCATTAATTTAAGTTAATTTATTTGATTAAGTAAACAGTTTTTCAGACAATCTGGAAACAACGTACAAGATTGTTTATTTTGTCACTGTTGACTATTCTCCGTTAGAAGAATTCAGTTCAGCATAGTGGTGGTAAGTACCAAAAATGACTGAAATCCCTCCATGGGATTAAACATAACCTTGACCATCAGCAGTATTGGCCCCTATACGTTAGCAAATTATCTTAGTTTTGAGCAGTCACAGATGTTGTGTGTGTGCGCTGGGTCAGCAGCATCAGCAGAAGGCCTGCTACATAAACCATAAAGGAGCGTGGATCACCTGAACAGTATGAGATTTAAGGGGTTAGGTGGCCCAAGGTTTGTCATCGCTGCATTTCACTCTCTCTGCTCACAAAATTGGCCCCAGCAGGTGCTCTTCAATCTCTCTTCAAAAAGTGTGAATGGTTGCATTTACACACAGAAAAAAGCAGTCAAATATACTGCCATTATTATTATTATCATTATCATTATTATTATTATTATTATTATTATTATTATTATCATTACTAATTTATACAGCACATTTAATATCATAAAGGCAGCTCAAAGTGCTCTACGAGAAAATGTGATAATAAGAAATAGATGCTTCTAAACAGAGCACTTGAAGGATACATTAATATATACATTTTTTAATTATATGATCCAGCCTTACTCTGCATGATTACTCAAAGTGTATAAGATATATCTATTGTTTCATTAGTTAAATAGGGTACATAGCAATTAATCAATGATAACTCTCTTCCACAACATGGACAGCCAAGATGATCCTAACAGCCAAGTGTGTGCACTTACTTCAAACTGTTTCTGGGGGAAAATATTTTAAATTTAATGGCTCCTAGAAATCACTCATAACCCTCAATCCACTCAGCTGATAAAGGTCAATTCTTATTGGAGAAATTTTAACAAATATTTTACAATTGCAACACACAAAATTACATTATGCTTCTGTAATATGCATTAATTGTGTTTTCGTCTAAATATGAACACCTGTTAACGCGCAACGTTTGATTGACATTTTTACAAAATGCAACATTCTTCAGTGGATTTATTGTCCAGCATCTCCCACCAGCACCTTGAATGTTTTGCACAGCTGTTCATACCCGCTCCTGTTTTTGAGTTTTGTTGTTGATGTGAAGTATATGTCGATGTTGTCGTTGATGTTAAGTATACAGCATTGTCTATGATGAGAAAAGACAGAATTGCAACACCATAGAGAGACTGAAATAGGTTTTCACATTTCCACAACAAGTCCACTTTGTTGATGATGGTCAGTCAAACAGGGGGTATCACAGACACGGACACACAAACACACTAGGGCTGAAACTATATCGATCCATAACCGATTAATCTTTCGATTGTTTTCTCGATTAGTTGTTTCGTCCATAAAATGTCATAAAATGGTGAAAAAAGATGTCAATCTTTTTTCCCTAAACCCCAAGATGATGTTTTTTTTTTCCACAGACCAAAGATATTTAGTCTACTGTCATAGATGAGCAAAGAAACCAGGAAATATTCACATTACAGAAGCTGAAATCATAGAGTTTTGACTTTTTTTCTCCATAAAAACTACTTGTACCGATTAATCGATTATCAAAATAGTTGGCGATAAATTTAGTAATCGATTAACTGTAAAACACACAAACACTCAACATGCCTCCGTTTGACAGAAGTCGGCTGCAGAACAAACCGGTAAAATTACCATTTATAATGGATAGGTTCACCTGGCAAAGTGACAGAACAGTAACTGGGACACCTCAGTAAATACCTGCTCGCATTATCAATTCTATTTAGCCTCTGATTATGTATTTGTCAAATGATATATTATTAGTTTATTCATCAGGAATAATACACAAAATTCAATGTGATATACGTGCTTACATTTAGGCAAATTGCTACAACCCCTTTGGAAAAAAGAAAGAGAAATGTATTAAGCTGCACCACAGGAAGCAAGCATATGTCCTACTCCTGCCTGCTGTCTAATTTTTTACTGATTTGTCTCCTCTCTCATTTCTCCCCTACAGTGAAGAGGATGGTGAGCAGGAGGACAAAGCCATCTGGTACTACAGCAGCAAGGTAAATGGCTTATCTTTTTCTCCCAACTACAGTTGTATCCTCTTTACACAATCAAAATGAATGAATTTAGTTTCTCCTTCCTTGTTTCTCTCTATTTTTTTCCCCTTTATCAACGTTGCACTACCATGTTATCTCTTTCAATTTAACAAAATACATCCAAACCTTCCCTGTGTTTTTGGCAGTACGGCTGTCCTAATATTGAGCTAATCTTGTGTTGCACTTCTTGAAACCTCCCTAAACTCTGTCCTTCCCAGGTCCAGCTGGCTGAGCTGATAGATTGCTTAGACAAGGAGTACTGGGAGGCCGACTTGAATGCAGCCCTTGAGGAGATAAGGGACGAGGTGCACACGCATATGGACATCACTGAAGACCTGACCAATAAGGCCCGTGGCAGCAACAAGTGTTTCCTCACTGCTGCCAGTGGTAAAGAACTCTGTCTCCTTTTTTATAAGAAACAAATCACCAGAGAATCCGAGTTGCATTCTGTCACAGAGTTTTATTTTGGATCTGAGTGGAAGAATGATCTCAAAGTATGTTTTCTCCTTCTCTTTCTCCTGCTCTCTCTGTTCCCCCCTTTAACCCGCTCCCTGCATCCTCCCCATTGCTGATGAATGCCACCCAGTCATAGATGGCTGGGCTATAGGAATCAACCCAGCTCTTATGTAACCTTACTCTGGTTGCAGTTTGGCTAGTATCCAGCTCTTGAGCTTCCCCTCAGTCCCTCATCCCTTCCTCTCTGTCTGCTGGATATCCACCGAATCCATGCGTATGTTTGTGGCTCGCACTGTTGGTGAAAAGGATCGACACATAGTCAGCACGTCATGTTCATAGCATGCTGTGCATTTCAAGTTCAACACAATTAAGCTGTGGGAAATGGTGCGACACTTCAAATGGTTCTGTGGAAAGTGTTTTTCACTTTTGATGTTGCAGGTTGACTGTAAACTAGCAATTCTAACAATTATCTGCTGTGCACGATCAAGTTAAATGTTCTCATTGACGACACTCTTTAACCTTTTTTTCCTCCAAGAAGTTAATGATACAAGCACAGAAAAAAAACATCACTTGAAAGAAACAGCATAATCTCAATGCTGCTCCTGTGGTGTGAGCTGTGAAAACCACAATTAATACAGAATACAAGTGATTTATTGATCAATAAGTTAGAAAAAGCAATGACTAATGACCTTATTTAGTTTCCTCTCACTTTTAAACAGTCACTTCATGGCTGTCACATATAAAATATGTGGTATTTCCTCAAATTTGGTGACAAGACTGGCGTTAAACTGAGGCATATATTATCATTTTTATATTATCCTTCTCCTTTCTTCCAGTTCCATGTCTGGTTAGGCTACAGTGGCTATGTATCAGTCCTCAGTGTATCAGTGTTAAATGAAGGGGTTAATTATTTCTTCGTACATTAAAGGACAAGCTATTGATTCCTTGAGTTTCAATGAAAGAAAAGACTATATAAGACTATATATATATATATATATATGTTTTTTACATGTCCTCTGTCACTGATCACATCCCTGAATTTGATTATCATGAAATCTCCCTGTCAATCACATCTCCTTGGGCTATTTATGGGCTCTGCCCTTAATTTCTTTTGTCTTACAACTATTGTATTTCCTTTGTTTACCTCTTTGTCCTGCATCCAGAGGAGATCCTGGAGCGGTTGCGGGCGAAGAAGGAGGAGGAGCTGGAGGAGGTGAAAAGACGAGCTGCAGAGGAAGCCCATAAAGCACGGATGGAGAAGGAAGATGGAGATGTCAGGCTGAAAGATGAGGGGCATCAGGATGGCAAGGAAATGACAGAGGAGGAGGAGATAAGTGAAGAGACCGCACAGGAGAAAAGGGATGGTTTCAAAACTGGAGGTAATTATGAGGAATAAAAACATGACCAAATATTCATCCCAAATAAATGATCAAAGTAAAAAATGAATCATCTAACATGAAAAGCTGTTGTACTCACTCTCAGTACCTCCACTCTATTCTGTTTTTGAGCCTTGGCAAAAGGACATAATCACAATGGAGTAATTAGTTATTGATTTAAGAATCAAATCTGCAGTTATTTGGCCATTGGATCCGCTAGAAATGCTGGGCTCTTTTTTAAGATTCAAACGCCAAATTTATCACTCACAAAGCACTTGTTAATTTAAAACATTGTCTTGCTGAGTATGTATTATCCAGTGCAATAAAGAGGCGCTGATAAAGAATAACTAGACATGTATTGAATTGGCAGCAGAACAAAACGCTAACATCTTGCAATAAGTGAGTTGCAAGTAAATCTTGCCGGTTTGAGGCATCTAATAAACTGTGAGTGCATAATGAATATAAATGTCTATATGTGTTCCCATAAATTCACGATTGAAAAGCTATTTTAAATAACTGTAAATGTTTAGATACTTTTTGGAAGGTAGCATATGTAGCTTTGCCAATGATGTCTAAAATTAAATGAAATACAATTTTTCACCTACTGGTGATGGATGTTATATGATTTTGATTTTTGCTGAAGCCCCACCCACTGGCCAAGAAGGCAGTAGTGGCAGTAACTTCTCAGATGGGCCGATACGTCCTGTAACCTCTGCTCCTACACAAACCACCACCGTGGGGGCATGTCTGGCTACTGAGGCTCCAAAGCCCCCGACCTCCACCGTAGAGGCTCGGATAGAGGGCTGTTCCCATATGGAGGCCTCTAACAACACAGAAGGTATACAAAGGACAGTTCAGGGTGAAGCTGCCCTTATTAAGCTCATTTTGGGGGATCTGCTTTACTGCCACAGTCTGCAATTCTACTGGATTGTGTGATGAATCTAAAACCCCATCACCTCCCGCCAGTGCTTTGGTGTTCCTTCTGACCATTTCCCAGCCTGTATCTTTTTTTGCATGTGGCCTCTCATTCCATTTGCTGGCTGTTGTGTTCAGTCGTCCAATGTGTTTCCAATTCTGGAACAAAATTGGCCATTCGGCACTTGTACTATTTTAATCCCTGAGAAGCTTATTGCATCAACTGATATGCAATCATATGACATTGTCACTGCAATCAGCAGTAGCCTCACCAAGCTTCAGTCAACTGGGGAAGAGATCGCAATAGTTCCTTCTTCAGCTTCTTGCTGTCAAATGGCACTAGAGCACAATTTGTTGTTGTGGTCATGTTGCTTTGCTTGGACTGGTCAGTCATTGCTTTGAAAGACTCAAATAATGATTATTTGATGCATGCATTGCACATGAGTTACCAGTAGAGGGAGCCCCAGCCTTAACTCTCAAAACTATCACTAGAAAGTTCCTGTCTTCACTAGACTGAGCTTCTTCTGGTGCAGAACTTACTGTTTATTGGTCAGCGTCAACAGCTTTGATACTACACTTTGATACTTACACCTGCTTCTTGCTTGGCAAAACAGTCCATGAAAAATTGCCTCAGTTTATGACAGCAAGAACCGCACCGTCAAGATTTGCAAATCTCATTTATCTATCAGTCAACACTGTTTGTGATTTCCTGTCATTGTTGCAGAACCCCCATCATCAGATTGTGTTAGTGGAGATGGAATCCCCAGCCTGACCCAGCCCCCCCAGACCAGTGAAGAGAACAGTAACGGCAGCATGGGAGCTGGGGCTCTTCCCAGGGGTCCCGAACCCCCAGACTTGGCTGACAAGTCCTCCCAGTCGTCCCTGGCGAGCTTCGATGACACAGGTATGATAAAGCATCATGAGTACGTCTTGTTTTGTTGTGTTATGAAATTACTGTCACAGGTTTTTTTCTTTTTTAGTAATCTCTGCACTTTGTATCACATTAGCTCAAGTACAGTTTACATTTGTGTAAGACATTGCCTTTTCTGTCTTTGACTAAACTGTCTCCTGCATTTTACAGGAGATGGTAAAGACTCGGCCAACGGCGAGACAACGGGTCTCAGCAGTAAGAAGTCTTCAGCAACTCGCATGGTGACCCGGCTGAGGAACCCGGACAGCAAGCTGAGTCAGCTGAAAAACCAACAGGTGGCTGCTGCTGTTCATGAAGCCAACAAGGGCTTTAAAGAGGGCAAAGAGGTGAGAGCAGTGGATGAAATAGATCCTGCTCTTTAGGCCTATAGGAAGCACTTTAGATTGACTATCCTCTGACTGCTAAACACCATTCATAAACTATTTTAGCCCATCTCCCAGAGGAACAACATTTAAGCAAGCAGTCAAGCCAGAACAAGGAAAGAATAGCTATTTTCAAGATGCCATTGATGGCATTGATGGGGGTGCGTATCTCATTCAGAGCAAACAGTTTAAATTATTTCTGATAGGATTTTCTTACCTCCACAGGTACTAGTAGTAAATGCACAAGGTGACGTGACGCGTGTCAGCACGCGCAGCAGCAAAGACGTGGTGATGAAGGGGTCCCTCAGTCAATACTTCAAGCTTGGCCAGGAGGGCAAGTACCGCGTCTATCATAACCAGTACAGCTCCAACACTGTGGCCCTGAACAAGCACCAGCACAGAGAGGCAAGTAGCAGGTCAACTCGTGGTGTTGCCATTTGAATGTTCATACACCCAGAAATAATGAATTGTGGTTCGGTGGCTGCCAAAACTCCCTTGGTTTGTAATTCAGATGGGTTGAAAATTATAAATTGTCCACAGTTGTGAATGTCTGCCTGTGTTGGGTACACTATAATCCCCATGCTGGTTTCCTGAATTCCTAACCTCAGTTCCTGATTCAAATCTACCTAATCTGTCTTTCATCAGGACCATGACAAGAGGCGGCATCTCTCGCACAAGTTCTGCATGACACCTGCAGGGGAATTCAAGTGGAACGGGTCCATTCATGGCTCGAAGGTTCTGACCATCTCCACACTGAGACTCACCATCATCCAGCTGGAGAATAATGTTCCAGCACCATTTATGCATCCCAACTGGGCCTCACACAGGTATAGATTGACTTGGAGGACTGGAATGTTTTATGTGTGCATGCATGTTAACTGTTTGGTTTTAACCACACAAAAATGTGCAGTGGGTATTGGTTCTATTGCTTTAGGTTGATGCCTTCTAGTAAATCTGGAATTTTTATGTTTTGAAAGGAAACCAGTGCCAGAACCGTGGTGCTCTTATCAAAAGTAAAAGCATACCACAACTACCACCACATGACTGACAACTTAAAGCCAAATGAAGACTAAATGTGAAACCACCCAGAGTGAATTGAAGAGTTTAAAAGTTTTTAAATGTCAATGCCTTTGTTTTGTAGGACAAATTGGATCAAAGCAGTTCAGATGTGCAGTAAGGCCAGAGAGTTTGCTCTGGCTCTGGCTATCCTGGAATGTGCCATTAAACCTGTGGCCATGCTGCCTGTTTGGAAGGACTCACTGGGCCATACCAGGTATTTACTATACTTTAATATACTATACTATATATATACATATTACATAATCATAAATCTGTGTTTATACTCCCTGATACAATTTCTCAAGCACACATATGCAAAATAATAGTTACATGATCCATACACAAGTTCAGTTTAAATGCAACACATTGAGATACTTTAAAAAAAAGTTCAAAACTCAAACAAGCATTCAGTGCATCGTACACGGGGGATGTGTGGTCAGTTTAGCCGGCTGAGGCGATCACAACCAGATCAAATCAAAAGGCCCACCGAAGCTGTGAGGCATAATATTTAGATTGCGAGTCCACTAGCAGTACCACCCACCTCTGCCTCTACTACTGCTTCAACACCACGGCGCCCCTTTAAAGAAGTGATTGTCCAAGATTTCACAAGGTCAGGCCCAGAGTGTGTTTATGTGTGTGACTGAACTGTGAGCATCAAAGTAAGAGAGCGCGAGGGAGCCTCAGGACAAGTGTGTGTATTTCATGGAACTGATCCAAGAGCAACTACCACCTTCTCATCTTTAATCTGGGCTGTGTACCCACTCAGTAAGCTTTCCAGCTACTCTCAAGAAAAATAATTATTAATGTTGCAAGGTTGTCATAAGGAAGGTGTATTTGTAAACTCCACAATAGGTCGATTTGAGGGCTGAAAATATATGAATGGCTGTTGCTAATTGACCATCATACAAACAAACAAAAATCCTCCTCACTCAAAAAGTACAGGCCCGTTTCTAAGATACTTTTTTTAGCTAATGGCGTACATCTGTCTTAGATGAGCACAACATCAGGTTTCTGTTTGGTGCTTTCAACAGACACTGCTCTATTCGGAGTCTCCAGAGATCAGTTAACGCAGGCTGAATGTTCTGTGTTGGTATATTGGATCACAGCTCTGCTTTTGATACTGTGGATCACCATGTCATGATGGAGAGGGTCAGGCAGTGGGTGGGTATCTCTGGAGCAGCTCGGTATTTGTTCTCCTTGCGTCTGTGAGACTGGACTTTCTCTTTCACAGTTCATGATAATGCGTCATCAACACAATCTCTGTTTTGTAGTGATCCCCGAGGTTATTTTCCTCTGCCCAATGCTGTTTGCACTTTTAACGGCTTCCTCTTGGACAGATACTAAGTAATTTTAGTTGTATATCCTACCATTGTTATGCAGACGACACACATTTAATATTAATGTTTCAAACCTATATGTTCTACTGCCTCATCTCCATAAAACAATGGCTGGCTGATTTTTGTCTACAGCTTAACACTGACAAAACAGTGATTCTAATTTCTACCAGATGGCTTTGTCCTGAAGGTGATGGAAAGTCTTGGCTCTCTATCCTCCCCTGTTAAACGTACTCTTCGTTATCTGGGTGTTTCTTTGGGCCTTGTCTTGACCAGCACATAAATTGTTATTTGGTCGGCTCCTGCTTTTATCTGCTGAAAAATTGCTGAACTCCAACCCATAGCTGCGATTGGCTTGATTACACATTCGTTCATTTCCTCCAGGCTGGTTCAAAATACTGCAGCCTGCCTCTGACCAAGTCTTCTGAAAGGTCTCACATAACTCTAATCCTCATTTCTTTATACTGGCTTCCCCATCCAATTCAGGATACAGATCAAGAGTCTTGTAATCCCGTTCAGAGCTGTGTACGGGCAGGCACCTGCCTACTTAAAGAGCTACTGTAGTCATATAATACCAGTAGAAATCTAAGGTCAAATGCGTCATTCCACAGATGGCCCAAAAATGGTTCTTTTGCCAAAAGACAGCTTTAAGCAATCACAAGTGTTGATGTAAATACAGTTGATTTCAGTTTAAAAGCAGCAGGCTACACTGTACGAACATTTTACATTTTTTTCTGTACATTCAGGTTAAATCGCATGACATCCATGGAGCGAGAGGAGAAGGAGAAAGTCAAAAAAAGGGAGAAAAAGCTGGAGGAGGAAGAGACGATGCTACAGGCCACTTGGGTCAAGTACACCTTCCCAATTAAACATCAGGTAGGTACATTTTGACTTTTCAATGGAAGTGGACTTTCTGGACAGACAGCTGTACAACACAAGATAATCCACACTGTATAGTGCATTGTAAGATGTATTGCATTGTAAAGGTGGCTATTGAACCGCAAAAATATTGACGTCTCATGTGCACCACAAGTGCTGTGGCAAGAGTGCCGATTTTCACAAGATACAACCATCCTAACTTCCAAGATCTGTTGTGTAGTTTGCCTCTAGTTTGAGACATTAATGCCTGGAAAACTGAGTCATTTATTTAATTGGGAACCACTCGCGTGTATGTTGTGAGTATGTGCATGAGTTAACCGTCAAGGACTCTTTGATGCAGCGAGTTGAGCTTTGCTGTGATTCATTTCCCTCAGCAATTAGTGATTTGTGTGTGAATAACCTCGAAACTTATAATCTCCTGCCTCATCGCTCTCTCCTTTCCCACCGCTCTTCCCCTTTTGAACCTTTCAACCCTTGTTGTTTCTCCGTCTGTATTTTTCTCATTCCACTTCTCCTTTCTTGTCTAATGTGAAGGTGTGGAAGCAGAAAGGAGAGGAGTATCGTGTTACGGGCTATGGGGGCTGGAGTTGGATCAGTAAGACCTATGTGCAGCGGTTTGTCCCCAGGCTCCCAGGCAACACCAATGCCAACTACCGCAAAGAACTGGAAGGTCTGGAACGGGACACTTTGGGGCCTAAAATGTGGTTTTTAGTTATTTGGACTTTGGTTTTCTTGGATTTAAAGTTTCTTTGACTCTGAGAAGGAATTAGTCTCTCATTTAGTAATATCAACTCTTTCATTGTGTGTTGGTTGGACTTCAATTAATCAGGTCACTCTTTTGATATGTCTATGGATCATTGTGTTGTGTATTATAACTTAAACCAAAGACCTCACACATAGTTGTATTCTTTATTATTTATTCACCTTTAACTGAATGTAAAAGACTGTCAAACTGCAATGTCCACTCTAATATTTTTCATCTCGGAGGATACAAGTTGATCCTTTTCAAGTTTACTTTATTCCTTAATCACTGATTATTTGTGCTCCTAAATCGACTGTTTAATAGGAAAAGTGTGTTTCAAGCTAGTTTAAAAAATAATGTCTGACTCGTGTTCTGTTTTCCAAAGATGCGAAACTTGGCAAGAAATGCTCCCTGTTGGACTTGAGTCGACGACCCAGTGTAGCCACCCCAGAAGCTCAGGGAGCTGCTGCTTCAGTCTGTGAAGCAAAAGATCAAGGCTTATGCAGCCTCTCCAAACCTGCAACCGATCATCTGCGGTCTGCTGAAGAGTTTGTGTCTAATGAGAGGATGAAAGAGGAAACAAAAGAAGAGGTGGATATAAAAGAAAAGATGGAGGAATCGCCTGTTGATGAATCACCTGCAAAAATGGAGGTGGACCCCACAGAATCAAGATCGGATGAAGAACAAAGTATGACAGAGTGCGACTTAGTGTCTAATAGCATTGTATTCAATTGCATTTACAGTATGAGAGTACACAGAGTGGTGCGCTATGTCCAATTTGTAAGATCGAAATCCGTCCACTTAGATATTGAGTATCTCTCGCATAAGCTTTTCAACTTAATTTGTCTGCCACTTGTTGAGACATGAAATTTTCATGTGGAAAAAGTATCTTATTTTTTATCTAAATCTAAATCCATTTCCTCTCCAGGCTCCAGTGTTCAGGAGGGTAATGCTTCCATGAAGGTCGAGCCAGCAGATGACCCTCAACGACCCTTTTACTACGATGTAGTGGATGTCAGCAACGGATTCCTCACCCGCGTAGCCTACAAGAAGATAGTCAAGACCTCCAAGCTGGATGGCTTGCTGGAGCGCAGAGTGAAGCAGCGCATTATTGAAGAGAAGCAGAGGCAGCAAGTGGCTGCCTCCAAACCCAAGACTCCTCCACCACTTTCATCTACTTCAACCCCTGCTCTGAGCACTCCAGTCCGGCCACGGTCACCACTCAAGCCCAGTACTCTCGCTCAGACACAGCTCGCATTGGGCAATGCTGTGAAAGTGGAGGAGAAATCTTCCACAATTAAAACCCCTGGTGCAGGAGAAGTTAAAGGGGAGAGTCGAGCTGAACTCTCTAAAACTACACAGGATATTGTAACTCCCCTTCCTTCTCCTCATCTGGACTCCACACCCAAACACAGTTGCAGTACAGGTACAAGTGGAGATTTGGCTTCACCACGAAATCAGACCACCTCCCTGCCCCAGGAACTGGTGGCAGACTCTGTGGAAAGGACTATGGGGCCAAAAGAGACCACTGCAGACATTTCAGGGCAAGAGGCTGTCAAACTGCCTGAAGTAGAGGAAATAACAGCGCAGAGAACTCACAGCTCTTTGGAGCAACAAAATGCCATTGTAGCATCAGATGTTACCAAGGCTGCTCATATTGAAAATACAGGATCTGAGCTTCCCAATTTAAAATTGGACTCGGTAAGGACATCTACAAGTGTACTTGACCCAAAAAGTGGTCAAAACACAATGCCCTCTAAACCTGTCCAGCAAAACCTAGAAACTTTAATCTCTGCACATTCAGGCACTGAGGAAAATGGCATGGGCCCGGGAGAGAACCAAGAAAATGTGCAAGAAATTGGACAGCATAGAACAAAAGGTATTAGCACTCCAGAGCTAGTTTCTCCTGTCCCTCGGGTAAATGGTAATGATGGCTTGGGGAGTGAAAGCATGTTGACTAAGTCTGTAATGAGTTCAAATAATGGTGTGCTCACCAACAGTCCCCAACCCAAGGTGAACAGCACTGGTAAAATAGAAGACCATGGCCTTGTTGTCTCGCTGAAGGACAACACGCAGCAAAAGCCTTTGGTGAATGGAGATTTGGCAAATGATTGCACAGAGATTGGGGTAAAAGATCCAGATCTAGTATCGAAGGTAGAGGTAGAGAGCAAGACAGCGATATCAGACCAGAACTACAAACCTCCAGTAAAGATACCAAGGCTGGAAAACAACTTGGTTGCACTTGGAGCTAATACTCAGAGCACTCTGCAGCACAAAAGCCCATCGCCGTTTCAGACCGTGGAGACCAAAGCCAGTCCTGCAGTCAAGATCATCAGAATGGCGCCATCTCCTATACCTTCAGCAGAGGAGTCCAGTCTGAGCGATGAATTTGCTGAGGAGAATAGTAACAGTGGGCCGACGGAGCCACGGAAATCTGTGGTCACCCAGGTAACCACAACTTCCACCACCACCACCACAACAGTAGTTTCCACAGAGAGGAGGATAGCCAGCGCGCCATCCAGTGGATCTGGAGGGTTGGTGTCAACAACAGAAAGCAGCGCAGTGTCCGCTCTTACAACCCTGACCAAAACGACTGTGACCAAAATCTGTTCCCCCGGGCTCGATGGTCAGTCTGAAGATGGCCAGGGTGAAATGGTGACACAAGAACAGAGGACGATGCTCTTGGCCTCTGTCAGTAAGTCAACAACTGACAGTAATGGTAAAGTCTCGGTAGCATCTCTCGCTGTGAGCCAAGAGGACTCTTTATCAACAAAGGGCCGCGTCCGCCTCCTCAAATTCTCCCGCACCAAGAAGACGCGCTCGGACACCGCTCTCCCTTCTTACCGCAAGTTTGTCACCAAGAGCAGCCGCAAGAGTATCTTTGTTCTGCCACATGACGACTTGAAGGTGTTAGGGAGGCGAGGCGGATTCCGTGAGGTCCCTGTGTTTAGCTACAATGCCAAGCCAGCCTCGGATATCTGGCCATATCCTTCACCCAGGCCTACGTTTGGCATCACCTGGAGGTAAGCTTGCTCTCTATCAGTGTGTCGTATGTATGTGTCACCTCATTGTCACTGAACACATTAATGCACTGTGTTTACTGAAAAAGTTAAAGTAGCACTTAATTGAATCCAGTGAAGGCTGGTGTATTGTTATTTTTGCTTCCAGGTCACGTTTCCAATATTGAGACATGAAAAGAATGCTATGAAAGAGATCTCTTTAGAGGAAAATCCTGCTTTTAATGCTTTTTTTAAGTTGAATTATATTTTGTACACACTTTTTTGTACACTTTTACGGCATTGCCCTTCTCTCTTGAACCAGTAGCAGGAAAAAAATCAATTTGACACCTGCATGTCACATGTTTTAGCTGTAATTTTTTTGCAATGCAATAGTGTAAAGGCTATCTCTTTTGGTAGCTGTGTGGTTGATTGTTAATTTGTTAACCACAGTGTTTTGTACCACTTTTTAAAACAATGATGGATTTATACAAAAAGAGGATTGAAGGTTAAAGATAATACTATTTTCTTCATTATCCTCCTGGTTTTGTCCGAATGCCACGTCCTGTTGATTTGTCATCCATTACGTTTACTCCCTCGCTGTCTGACATTCATGGCTGTGGCCCTGAGTGATGTTGTGGCTCTGAGTCGAGTGTCGCAAAGGGACCTCTGGTTATTTCGACCGAACCTCAGAGTTCCAAAGCAGACATGAATCATCCAGTGGTCGGAGAAGTGTCAGGATGTTCACTCTGTGCAATGAACCCAACCCTGCAACCGATGGATATTTTCCCACCTGTGGTTACACATGGGAAAAGGAATATCTACCAAACCCCATAAACACACAGCTCTGTGATGATCATGTTTTTGTAGATGTTCAAGATACTTTGAATGACCAGGTCCTAAATGCCAAGTTCATAGCTGTAAGCCCCAGCCATAATGATGCACGGAAGGAATATTTCTTCTTAGATGAAACTAAAGGAATTTTATCCATTGATGGATGTTGTCCTCTCATCTAATTCTACTCTCAGAACAGTCTGTTACACCCTAAAAAGAACCAAATGAAATATGTAGAAGCTTCAACTTTGAACTTGAGAGTTAAACATTTTTGTTTTATGTACTCTCTTGGTCAGACTGTATCTTTCCCTCAACCAAATGAGCATTTTAAAATTATTTATTAATGATTGCAGCCAGTTGCTCTGTTTCTTTCGTGGAAATGGTCATGAGGAGACAACAACATCTCCACAAGCCTGTTTTTAATCTGCCTCTTCCTGTTCCATGATGCAGAACAACTCACTGGTCAGTGGCACTGCTGTAATTAACTGCATGACACGGGGCAGTGGACGACGGCCAGCAGCCCTCCCATTACCCCACAGCTGTTTTTTCTCCCTTTCAGTTTTCAGCAAAATGTACACAACAGATGTTTCCATTTTCCTGGGGTTTGTTCCAATATATGGCCATATTTATTCCTCTATGAATATGCCGACGGCCATCCATACGCCTGTATGTTCATCCCATTCTCATAACCATGACATCACGGAAACGCCTTAAGGATATCCCTTCAAACTTGGCACAAGCTTTCACTGGGACTCAAAGATGAACTAATTAGATTTTGGTAATTAAAGGTTACTGTAATCTGTGAGCACAGTCATCTAATCTTAATTATGATGACACACTTTCAGGCAAATATTGAATAGGATAAAATGATGACATCTTATTTGAAGAAAGTCAGAGGTTCAGCAACACTAAAACTGTGGAACAGAAGATTGTGATATATTTCCTGCCACATGACTATCTGGTGAAGGTGTGTAGCCGCAAGACGGTAATTCTAGCTGTGATATTTTTTACAGCCGTATAGGTGTGAAGATTTAATCATCACACCACTCTTGGGAAAGTTGTTTACATACAACCACATATGACTAATATTAGAACCTCTGGGTTGTGTTGTAGATATCGCCTGCAGACGGTGAAGTCTCTGGCCGGTGTGAGTCTGATGCTGAGGCTGCTGTGGGCCTGTCTGAGATGGGACGACATGGCCGTCAAACCATCCGCTGCCGTCGGCACCACACGCACAGGTAGAACCCACTGTACTCGCCCAAATCATCAAATAAATTTGTTGTTCATTCTGGGAGCAAGGGAATAAAATGCTCAACAAGTCTAAAAGTAAAATAGGGTGAGTGTGAACTCACCAGCAGCTTTGAGGGTTGAATCAATTGTGTTGTTTGATATATAAGGTATGATATTTACTGCTTTCTTACCTATGAATTTAATGAATTTTCACTTGTATTGTGGATGGATGCAGCTGGTGTTTCCCCAACAATTGAGTTACTCCGTAGAGATTATCAAAGCCCCCTGTTGTTTTCTTCTTTTCGATTACTTAAGATATATATATTTATTCATTAACTTGGGCTCTCATCCTCACCCCCATAGAAACAGGTCAAAATGTCCGTCTGAAAATGAAAGCCTTCAGTCTCATTTGGGTGCCATTGTGTTTATGTTGGAGTGCATTTCCTCCATTTTCTCGGGCTTTCCTCCTCCTCACCATACCAACCCAGCCCTATCCCCACTCATTGCTACAGAGACATCAGATACTGAAATCACCACCACAGAGATCATCAAGCGCCGCGACGTGGGACCCTACGGCATTCGCTCAGAGTACTGCATCCGCAAAATCATATGTCCCCTCGGAGTGCCTGAGACTCCGAAAGGTACGGTGTTTTTGTCATTCTTCACACTGGGGAAAATAGAGTTCAAGATATGAAATACGAATTCAGTGAGGTGTTACATGTCTATCCATCAGTTGTCACGCTCCTTTTTAAACATTTAAACGTTAAAAAGTGAAACCTGTTGTTGACAGCAGAAATATCCAACTGACACGTTTCCTGCTCTGGCTCTCTCAACCATACACAAACATTCAAACCGTTTATTTGTCTTTTAATTTATTAATCTGTCCACATCCCAGAAACCCACACCCCTCAGAGGAAAGGGTTGCGCTCCAGTGCCTTGCGCCCCAAGAAGCCTGAGCCTGCCAAGCAGACGGGCCCAGTGGTGATTGAGACGTGGGTGGCTGAGGAGGAGCTGGACCTATGGGAGATCAGAGCCTTCTCAGAAAGGTCAGAGGTCCAGCATGCAAATGCATTTTAGCATCAATTATGTAATATGTTAGAAGAAAAATTATAAACGGGTTTCACTGCATAGTCTGATATGATCAGGGGTGGAGTGTTAATATTCTTGTAGTGTGAAATGATGCTCAAATGTTTGTTTTTTTAACCTGAGGAAAAAAATGAATGAAAAATATTTTAGGCTGCTGAATATTTCCTTATAACTAGTTTTTGTTGTGTTTGAAGCTTGATATGTTCTTTTTTCTTTTACAGGGTGGAGAAGGAGAAAGCTCAGGCAGCAGAGCAGGCCAAGGCAAGTGTGGTTTAGTTCACTAATCTTTCCACTAATAGCGCAATTTCATCAAAGGCACATGTGTTCATTCTTTAATCAAGATTTTTAACATAATTTTTTTTTTATGTTTCACGTAAGGCCGTTTTCCCCATAGGAAAAAGCTTGGTGGACAATGTTCTTTCTGTGGGATTTACACAATCTTACATTCTTGAGCACTTCATGGCCAAGACAACAGACAATTGATTTATTTCTACTCAATTGGTTGGGCAGCAGACCGGCAAACATCTCAGTCTTTACCACTTCATTGCTACACAAACCAGTTTTTTGGTTCCTGAATTAATGCACTGACTATCTTATTTACCTTTTCAGAAACGTCTCGAGCAGAAACCTGGTTTGGGCACAGCTACTCCAACAGGGACTCCCGCAACATCTGCCATCACACCCAAAGTCATTATCGGTTCATTGACAGGCCAGGGCACGCCCACCACCAAGGTGGTACTGTCCACCAAGATGGGCACCCCCGTCACATTCCAGCAGAACAAGAACTTCCAGCAGTCGTTTGCCACCTGGGTCAAGCAGGGTCAAAGCACACAAGGTAAATCATAGAGGAGGAGGAACTGTAAGCATTAAAGAGACAGGAAATCTGTTGATCTTTTTCTCTTTCATTAAATTTGCAGTTTTCATTCATAGTATGTGAATGTGTTTTATGCGGCTCTGCATGAGAGTATTGGATCAGTTTGGTGATCACCATCGCCAGCGTGTCGGTGGTAGTCTTTTAAGTATTTGTTGTAATGTTTTGTTTTGTTTGTTTGCTTCATTAGGAGCCGGCACTGAGACCACCCTGGCCACATCTGGTGGCCACACCTTCCAGATTACGGGAACGTCGGTGGGTGGAAAGGTATTGACCACGAAGCTGCCTCTGCCCGCCAACAGCAAGATCGTCACAGTCAACGTGCCAACTTCACAAGGAGGTGGGCCAAATTTTTAATAAGTTGCCCTTTTGAGACAAACAGAGCATAAGTTACAGATTTTCAGTGTAAACATGTATTTCCATCTACAGCTGAGACTTTTCAAATGTGTCAAAAGAGCTATATAAGATCTTGCTCAACAATTGCATGTCATTGTTTAAGCAATTTACTGACTACACGCATGGCGCTCTAGAATGACTGAGTGAGCTTTTTTTTAAAATGTTGTTGGTACCAGCTATTGCATGCCCAAATATTTTGAAATCTACTAATTTAACACAAATTAAACAGTCCCCTGTCCTTCATCACCACTGTCAGCGAGCCAACTACACAAGTACTCATTTTCAAATCGCCACATCTTAGACGAACTGTAGAGCTCGAGTGTGCAGATGCTGGCCTCGATTTAACACACTGCTAAATAGACTTTTACTGAATCAGTCACACAGCTGTCACGGTTAGTTTTACCATGGCCCTAATGCAGTTGTGTTTTTCTTTTGCATGCTTGAAATCACACCCGATTTTGAAGCACTTCATTTAGCCTTGTTCCAGACCTCAGAATCCAAGCCCACATCCCCGATTACTGAAGTGTTTTACCACTGACCTCTTCTGTTTCAGTTTGTCTTTAAGTGATGTTATGAGGATACCCTGAAACATAATTAAATCATAGAATGAATATAGATAAAAATGATTTCAAGGCCATTCATAATTTTAAAATGTATTTTTCTAATGATAAAAATTTAATTTTAAAGCATCAGGACCTGGTGCTGTCTGCTGTCTGAGCAAGACAGGAAAACGAAGGAGACAATGACATCAACCCCAAACAATAAAAATGTAAAGTTGAGCTTAGTAGTGCCCAATTATAGTAGTGAGCTTGTGCTTTTATTGAACCTTTTGTCCCCTCTGGTCGCAGAGGTAAAAGGTGCTACGGTCTGAGAAGCAGCCAGTCCTTCGCTGTGTTTTGTGCTACTGTGGCAGAAGCATGCTCGCACCGCCCCTATTGTGGTGCCCATTATTTGCCAGCCTCATGAGTCAGCAGCTTAGTTTGGCGTGACACATCATGTCTGGTTGTGTCTTGTCGGCATGGTAATCTAATAGAAAACTGTTATTTTGGTTGGATGGTTTTGGGGGTGGTAGACTTGTGTAGTCTGAGGTTCTAAATCCGGACTGCGGATTCAGAATTGGAGAATCTCGAGTGAGGTGCTTTTTAACTTTTTCTTTTTTGAATTTCAATATTGACACCGCAGATGACGGCGAAGGTTTGTACTGAGCACCTCCAGGACTGTCTGTGGTCCTGTCAAGTTATCACAAGATGTATACTGCTCAACACATGTACTAGTTGGTCGGATATGTTGACAGGCTCCATTAAAGCCACTGACCATTCTTGTGTGGGTCAGATTCAGTATTTAGTAGTTCAAATATAAAAAAGCTGCTTTTTAAAGACAAAATATATGTCTCATTCAAACTTTGACAAGAAATACACTGAATATGACAGTTTAATCTGGACATTGCAGAACCTTTCAAGACGTCATTAAGTTATATATATATATATATATATATATATATATATATATATATATATAGATTCATTTTGTACAGGTTTTAACCCTTATAACTGCTGCTTTCCTGCTTTATCCTTTTTTCATGCTAACTGAAAAGAATGAAACGAAAGGTGGTGCCATTAATAATAGTTCCTCATCATAACACAATCAATGGATTGTTTAATACATACATGCAGTCACCAGATAAAGAGAAAGATATTCACTATGGATATGAAGAAAGTGACTTTTTTTCTTACCTTTGAAGTTACTATGAAGGAGAAACTAAGTTCAGGTGGAGTGTAGCCATTTAATGGACATGTGTATTTATCCAGCATGACTGTTGGGTGCCCTGTTTGTTTTGGAAGGGCTTAAGGAAGTTAGGGAGGAAAACAAGTTTACCCTGAGGTCTGCTTCCCAGACAGTTAGCCCTCTATAGTGGGACTCCATTTTTCTTTTTTCCCTCCATTTTTTTTGAATCAAAGTAGACCTCTCCTCTCACCGGAGTCCCAACTCCCCGACCTCTCCAAACAGCCAGGCCATAGAAACAAGTGTTTGATGTGTGTGACCGGAGCAGCTACTCCCCAGGTCTTACGACTGGATTTAACGTCCCTGTTTGAAGAGGGAAACCCTTGATGTATAGGTTTACCTGCGTGGTTGCGGTTGAAAAACCGCAGCAACAAGGCAGCAGAGGAAAAAGAGCTTCACTCTCTTGGTCTTCATTTCTGCCATCAGCTTCACGTGAGCTCATGAAGGCACAGAGCCTGGTGAACAAATATGAAACGCTCCCTTTGTCCGATTTAAAGTTTTAAAAAGTAGGATCTGAATTCATGCATAATTTATGAGGGGGTCAGATATGTTGGGGGAAACCCAACTAAGCTTTCAGGGAGCCTTTGAAGATTTTGTTTACCTGCTCAACTAATATTTACCACTGCTGTGATCAAAAGCCGGACATCTAGCCAGGAGAGAAGCCCACAAATAATGTGTTGAGTTGTGTCAATGAAGGACCTCTGTACTACTGCCCACTGCTAACATGCAAGCATGTAATTGTATTAGAGGTGTTTGAGCAATTTGAAATGTGTTGGTGGATGTGTTTGCTGTAATAAAAGGCAGGTATTTGACGAACAAATATCACAAGCTCTGAAAATATAAGTTGACAAACTTTCCTACAGAAATACACGGTTGTATCTTTAAATTGCAATCTCAACCCTGTCAATTCTTTAAACTTGAAAGCTGCATGACCTCTCCCTTCCTTGCAGCATTGTCCTGTTTACCTCTTCCTTCAAACCACATCTGTCTCCAATGCCATTTTGTGTCATCGCTCAAATATTTCTCCTTGTTCTTTTCATATCTTTCTCCTCCAGTTATGAGTTAATCTTACTTGAGAAGCGGCTCCCCGTGAAGCCTTCCTTCACCCCACCCCTCTCCTCATGCGTCTTTCTTCACATTTCTTCACATTTGTTTAATCTGGTGTCTCTCTGCTCCTCTCGTCTTTGCAGGTGTGGTTCAGCAGAAAGTGTTGGGTATCATCCCATCCAGCACGGCGGGCGGCGCCCAGACCTACACCACATTCCAACCACGCACTACCACGCTCAACATCAGGCCCAACACCCCAGGCGCCCAGCAGCAGGTACGTCTGCCTTCTCTCTGTCTTGAAGTATCCATAAAGGAGCTTATATATGATCAGTGTTGTCATCCTCACATGCTCACAATAGAAATATGGATATTTCTACTTCCCTTCTTTTCCATCTTTTGCTTTTTTCTTTGATGTGGTTGTCATTGTGTTTTTCTACTGTTTGCAAAAATCTCCCTCATTACTGTTTCTGTTGCCTTTCTACTTTTTCTGTTCATTAATTTTTTTAACCATAGATGTACATATTGTGTATATTTGTATTTATTTATATAATTCTATGTCGAAAGCAAGTCTCTGTTTTTTTGTGTGTGACACTTATCATAGACCTCACTTTTATGTCAATCTGACAGTTTATGGAAGGACTTGCTGGCTTTGAAATATTACTCATAACATCTTGATGAAAATATCCTTCTAGGTTCTGACAACGAGTACTCAGATCCGTCCAGGAATGACCGTGATCCGAACCCCGATCCAGCAGACAGGACCCATGGGAAAGACGATACTTCGAACACCTCTCGTGGTCCAGCAAGGTAATGAAGAGAGTGCTTTTTATTTTAACAAAGCACAACTTACCCACTGGCAGCCAATTGAGTTGCTGCCATTTTAAGTGAGTATGTCTGTTTATGAGTGTCGGTGAGCCTCTATGGCTACATGTGTGTGTTGCTTGTATTTTTAATTTGCCACACCTCTCTCTTCCAGGTCAGGGTGGCCAGCAGGTAGTGACGCAGATCATTCGAGGGCAGGCAGTTTCCACTGCAATATCTGGTGCCAGCCCTGTTGCCACTGTTACCGGCCAGGGGGCAGCCAGCTCCGCTGGGCAGACTCCACCCGGCACCCCACGGGCACAAGGGCAAGGCCAGGTTAAACTGACCATGGCACAGCTCACCCAGCTCACACAGGTTAGTGATAAATCATTTTCAAATAAGATCAATAAGATCACTCTAAAATTACTTACGCAAATGACGATACATCACAATTTCTCACTTCAACCATTTTATTCTTTATTAAACTGAACTGTTCAGATTTATTCCCCTTTTAACAAGCTTCTCCTCTCCTCCCTGCCTTCCCTAGAAGCAGCAGGCCGTGTCAGGTGTGGATCGGCAGGCTGGTGTTGGTGGTACCCAACAGGCTCTGACGGTGATGGTTCAGGGCCAGGGCCAGACCACCGGCCAGCTGCAGGTCATACCACATGGGGTCACCGTCATCCCAGGACCTGGGCAGCAGCTCATGCAGGCGTCATTGCCCAACGGCCAGGTGCAGCGCTTCCTCTTCACCCCATTGGCCTCAGCTGCCACACCCACGTCAAGCACAGGTACAACACAAAACAAGCAAGGACGACCTGACTGTTAACCATTGTAGGACAGATTATCCAACTGTCCATTTTGAATACGTTGTTTCTACTGAGGGAAGTTTTGCTACTTTTTGCATTTGAAAAATCATAAAAAATCTGGAAGACCGCTGAGTTTAGTTCCCGTCACAGATCCAATTTTCTGAACATTCCCTCCTCGTCTTTCCAGCCAACGCAGGTCCCGGTCAGCCCAACTCCACCTGTACCAAAACCCCAGCCCAGCCTGCCCAGCAGGCAGCAGCCCCCATTCAGGCAGGGGCGCCTCCACTGGCCACCACCAGCAGCCCCACCTCAGCCACCCCACAGGGCCAGCTGCCACCTCAGACGCAGGCCCACATGCCCATCCAGTCGCCCACCTCGCTGCAGGTTAAAGCACAGGGAGGAACATCCCAGCTGCAGCTGCAGCAGACGCCTCAGCTCATCAGCGTGTCTGGACTGCAGCAGCAGGTACAGGTAGGATTAGCAAAGAGACGGTGGATCGTAGAAGTTAACCATAATCTCAGTCCCCAAACTGAAGAAGGTCAAACTGCTCGGTGTGCAGCAGTAGGAGACTTTACTGTGTCATGCACCGTCACTAGCTCTGCCGTAGTGGTCAAAATGCTCTCACTGATCAAACTAGTAAACCCAGATCATGTGAACTGCTAGTTGAATCTATCCAGCCATTCATAAGTTTCTTGTACAGACGATGTCTGGTCTTTGACCTATGATGTAGCTGACAGTGTGACCCAACCATCCAAATAAATGCTTTATATAAATGTACAAGCGATTTTCTTTTCAGATTTCTTACATTTGTGTGTCATGTCTGCAGGTGCTGGCCCAGCTGCAGGCCCAGCAGGGTGGAGGCTCTCTGCCACAGCACATCAAACTGCAGCTTCCTATCCAGATACAACAAACTGGGACCACCTCAGCTCAGGGCGGACAGGTAATGAAGCGAGCCTGCTAAACCCAACTGAACTTTTTATAAAGCCTCACTAAAGGGTTTTTAACACAGTAAAATCAGGGTACAACAAATTAGAAAAATGGGGTTTTTTTTGATTCCAAACAAAACTGAATCCTGCCCCTCCTGCTTCATCTCTACATCTGGTCTGGTTTAACTGCAATATTTACCAAAACCAGAAAGCGTTTCATTTTAATGTAGGCAATTTAAATGTATCCAACATTAGTAGAGAGCATGGAATGATCTTCTCTCTATGCTGTCTGCACAGATTGGGAACGTGGTGACCATCCAGGCAGCTTCTGTCCAGGAGCAGCTGCAGAGGATCCAGCAGCTCAGAGAGCAGCAGCAGCAGAAGAAGAGACAAGCCGCAGAAGCCAAGAGAGAGCAAGCCCTCAACTCGGCCAGCCAGAGCGACATCATTCAGAAACAGGTGTGTATGTGCATGTGCATGTGCTCAGGAAGCCACCGGAGCCCGGTCATCCATCTCTGTCCACAGCCCTCTGTCTCACTGCCATCAGTACATAAACAGTCACCATCCTCCAACATCCAACCCTCCACGAAGACTGGGTTTGTTTTAACTACCTCGCCCCGCGTCTGTTTGTTGGGTTTAATCTAGCCAATGCTACTGTGTGTGTGTACTTACTATACTACTGCATACAGTATGTGTGCATACAGCATGAGTGCATGTATGTTTCAGGCTTTTCTACTTGCATGTTAACATACTTTCAACTGGTCATATTTTAATAATAATCATATTTTATTGCTCATCCAAAGCAGCAAAGTCACCATTTTTGCCACTTTCTGATATGTGATATGAATATGGTCTTTATTCACCAGTATAGTCATTTCCTATCAA
Source organism: Scophthalmus maximus (assembly GCF_022379125.1). NCBI lineage: Eukaryota > Metazoa > Chordata > Actinopteri > Pleuronectiformes > Scophthalmidae > Scophthalmus > Scophthalmus maximus. The sequence goes on along the minus strand of NC_061522.1, from coordinate 15,111,736 downwards.
TAATGTTAATAACTTTTTTTCTGGAGTGACTCTGTAGCCGTATGTTTAGGGCGTATACACCCTGAACAGCAGGTCCCCAGGTCGACTCCGGGCCGGTCGGACCATTTACTCCTCTAATCTCTCACCCTGCTTTCCTGTCTCTCCTTCGCCGTCTCTAAGGCAAAAGGCCGAAAAACATACATGAAAAATATTGGAAAAGCTGTAAATATCTTTTCTTTTGTTAAACGCGGTTTGTTCTGACGTCTCCCTGCGTTGTGTGTTTCAGGTGGTGATGAAACAAAACGCTGTGATCGAGCATCTGAAGCAGAAGAAGACCATGACGCCAGCAGAGAGAGAAGAGAATCAGAGGTTAGTCTCCAAAACTTGTTGCTGTGAGTTTGTGTGAATATGTAGGCTTGATGTTTTGCTTTGTATTCAGAGGTTTATGCTGAAGGGTTCAGAGCCGTTGGAGGAGTTAGAGTTTCCTCACTGATCAGACTACACACACTGTGGCAATATGTTTTTGAAGCAGCAAGCTATAACGGAATAGAAAAGGTGTTTAGGGTCATTATCTATGGAACAGTCCTGCTTCTTTGAATTGATGCCGTCTTCATATAGAACTGTAACCTCACCACTCCTGTACACAGCCTGTACACTGTCCTCTCCTCACTCCGCTTGACTCCGGTTCAACACCACACTGGGAGGTACGACACAGCATGGGAACCTTAGGGTGTGTAACCACCCACAGTTGTACGCCCTCACTGTGACCCTACAAACATGAACACAAAGACAAATCATTTATCATTTATAAATGAGAGGAGTTGTACAATAAAAACCAAAAGAGGATCTAAAGGCCTTCACTCATTTGGGGAGATGTAGTAAGTAACATTTTATATAAACAAGCTTTCAGCTTGTCATATCTATTTTCTTTACTTCACAAATTAAGCAGTCTAACTTCTTCTATATCACAAGGATTGAATCTGAGATATTGATAGTCTGTGACATTGCAAGAGCCAGGACTTCTTCTTGTCAGTGGGCCAGGCAGGTACTGTAGTTCCCAAGACACTCGCTGAAGACCCAGAGTGATGGAGCCTTAATAGCAGAGATGTTTGTTGGCTCACTTTTACCATTTATGTTTTATTATGAATGAAAGGTTCGGGCAGCTCCTACTTCTGTAAACAACCAAATAAATGTATGAAATTAAAACAAAGTCTTATTCTGCTGCAGATAGTTTAGACTCTGACCTGCAGTTGACTCCGACAGCCCTTATGTCCACAGACGGTGTGTCAACACTGCCCATTCACACAGACCTGAAATACCAAACCCAGACTGCCGTGACATCACTACAGCCACTCTGTCTGCTGTCCGTCTCTCTGCTTACTTTCCATCCATTTTCCATTTCTTCATCAAAACACAAATTCTTATTACCTGGAACTCGTTTGCATCTCCTGTTTCATTTGTGTGTGTCCTCGGCGTGTGCAGTGTGTACTTCCTGTAGGAACCCTGGCCCATCTTTGACCTCAGCAGCCATGGGCGTGTTTGTGTGTCATTCACACAAACATGCCCTGAACGAGGCACTCGGAATGATTTTCAATCTTAGTTGTGAATGTTGGCGAACACAAGTGAACACATGGTAGATGTAGAGCCATAAGTTAACCTTTTTGTTACGTACAAAAACGAGACAAATGGAAGGGAGGGGAAAGAGTGGACAAAAAGGACGACAATGAGGCCTCCTCATGGCAGATTAGGACCAATGTGTTAGACAGTGTCTCGGTCTCCACCAGCAGCATCAAACACCAAGTGAGCAAATACCTTTCATCTCTCCAGGAGAGACTTGTCGGACACTTGTAGTATCAATGCCAAGGCCAAAGGTTTTTTGTTTTCATGATGGTAAAACCCCTTGATAAGACACTTTTCTCTCATTTGTATGCCTCATACAGACACTTGGTCTGTGTTATATGCATGTCTTTCTCCCATATTTTTATTATTCTTCTTAATATTTCTTTTACTATTTCCTTGACCACAACACAACCCTCAATCCCCCTCTGCATTTGTTTGTTTTGTTTTTTTTTGCTTGAGTTTGGGCGTGTATGACCTGTCCTCCTGTTCCTGTGTTTACAAGAACAGTGTAGCTTCACAGTCGTCCTCTATCTGTCCATCTCTCACCGCAGCTCTCTTCCGCCTCTCAGCTCCCAGCTACTCAACGAGTCTCATACAAATAAAGACTAGACGACCAAACAACCCTAACATCTGTAAGACAGGTGGCCCACTAACACATCTGGGGGGCGAGGAATGATGGCACAATTTAGTTTTTAGGAAGTAGCCATTGGATTTGTGTTCATAATTTGTTTTTGGAAGTTGAACTCATTTATCCGCCAAAGCATTTCCGAGCGGAATTAGTAGAAAACGTTGGGAAAAGCAAGCTGTCTTTTTTGGAGTGGAGAACAGAAAGATACAAGAAAAGTCCAGAGCCAGAGTCAAACCAAAGGACTTTGTAGTTACACAGCTCATACAACTGAGCCACCAGAAAGCCTCAAGGACCATTGCTGAGAGAAACGCTCTCATTGTTCGTTGACACGAACTGCCATTTCTTACATGTGCAAAGATAGATGTTCACATTTTTCAAGAAGCCAGTTGTCATGCAGCTTGCACTTTCTCAAACATTGAGGCATTGTTTGGCTTCAGATTCAACTCCTCCCACCGGTGTGACAGAGGGATTACTTTCTTCCTCTGTGATTTTGACTGCACTGGCTTTCTGAATTCAAGATTGAGATATGTGATAATCGTTTCCCTCCCTGCTCTTTCATCCTTCTCCTCTCTCTCAGCAGGAATATTATTTTATTACTTTTATTCCTTTAAAATACCCATAATGAACCACAGCCCTATCTTCACCTGGGTACTAGATTCAGTAGGACAGAGCTGTTTTATAGTTTGACTATGATTTTTACTGCATTCAAGGGGCCATTTATCCCCAACTTACTCACTTTACTATTCTATACAATATGCTTTTATGATTTAGTGCAACTTTCCAGAGTCAGTGAGAAAACATTTTCTTTTCCTTTCTCCTCTTTTGTGTCTGTTCAGGATGATCGTATGCAACCAAGTGATGAAGTACATCCTGGACCGGATAGACAAGGATGACAGGCAGGCGGCCAAGAGGAGGAAAAAAGAGGAGGTGGTGGAGGCGAAAAAGAGGCTGGCCAATGCCAGCAAGCTCTCCTCGCTCCTTTACCGGCACAAAGAGAGCCTCAAGATGGAGATCCTGAAGAAGCGAGCACTTCTTGACAAGGAGCTGCAGCTCGAGGCCCAGGTATGGAGGAAGAGGGGCAGGGACATAACAGCAGAAAAACGGGAGTGAAATCTATGCCTTTTCGACTAATATGCAAATTACACATTTTTTTAAAAATTAAAAAAGTTTCACATGTCTGGAAAAACTGGAAACTTTTTGGCCATTTTATTTATTTTTTATTTTTAAAACAGTGGGAAATTAGAGAAATAGTACAATGTCCTAAAAAACATTGTCATCCCGCAAACAAAAAGGTTTGATTAAATCACCTACAAAGGGATTTGACAATGTTCTGGAAAGTGTTTTTTTTTAAAGTGGGAACTCTCAAGGGGTTTCAAATGCTAAGAATAATTTTTCAACAAAATGACAAATGTATGGTATAATGATGGCAACTCTTTAAAACATAATTGAACAGAAATGAATGAATCCAACTCCTGCTCTCTCTCTGTGTTTTGACCCCGCCTGTCATGACATCACTCTCCTCAGGAGGAGCTGAAGCGGGACCTGTTGCGGATGCGGAGGGAGAAGGAGAGGGCTCAGGCTGCAGCCCACCAGGCAGCGCAGGCCGCAGCGCAGGCCGCCCACAACCAGCAGCAACACACTCTGGTACACGCGCACAGCGCTCAGCACCACCACACCACAGCCGTCACCCCCACGCACAAGAGGAAACGGGAGGAGGAGAGAGAGACCGCGACGTCCGCCAAGTCCAAGAAGAAGAAGATGATCTCGACGACGAGTACCAAGGACAGCAAGAAGGAAATCAAGCTCTACTGCATCTGCAAGACGCCCTATGACGAGACCAAGTATGATTTTCAGTCCCCCGTTACCACCGTCCCCTTTTTTCTATCATCAGTTAAAACATCTCACAAACTCATCTCATACAAATGCATCTTTTTTTAATGCATCTCCTAATTTGGATGAGCTACAAGGTTCTATAGCTATGGTGGAAACACAAAGACAGATGCAAAGTTGTTGTTTTTTTTACTCTAACATTAAGTCCAGATCAAAACATACATTTGCTTTGAATCATCACTGCCCTGATATTAGAGAAGTCGAAGGAAATCATCTGTCATAACTGATGATGCTCTCGTCTGCCAGTTATAGTCACTCTTCTTTAAAAAGTTAACACAACTTGCAATTTGACAAATAAATCATTAAATGAGGCTCACCTTTCAATTTAGATCGAACCTCTCATTCCCAAACTCGGTCGTGAAAAAACACAGCTCTCTTTCAAATATTTCAAAAACTGTGATAAAGTCCATTTGTTGACGCACATCAGTGACAACACTGTTGCATTCTTGTTCTCTCCGAAGGTTTTACATAGGCTGCGACCTTTGTACCAACTGGTACCACGGCGACTGTGTGGGCATCACAGAGAAGGAGGCCAAGAAAATGGACGACTACATATGCTTAGAGTGTAAACGGGGCCAGGAGAGCAGCACGGAGGAGTTGTACTGCATCTGCCAGACGCCGTACGACGAGTCCCAGTAAGCAGCTGCCATCCGAGTGTTTGTGATATAGTGAAAGTTAACACGAGGACACATGTAGCCACTATATGAAGTTATATGCAAAAGCATACTGCTGCGAGTGAAAAATATCAGTAGTAAGACTTTATGAGACATTAAGGAATGAATGGGCGATGTGAAAATATATCCATTAAGTTACTGTCAATGAGAAGATGTATATGTCTCTAACCTCAGTCAGTAGCCGTTAAAATCAGTTAATCTGATTATAAATCAACAGAAAGATGTGTATGTACACATTTATAATCACTTCTACAGCAGTCCCTTCCCAGTTCCTCCATTATCTAACCAATTTTGATGCTTAAAGAAATTGATATTACAGGGCTGTTTTTCCTTCACTACCTTGAGCTCTGCCCTTTCGATCAACAAGTACAATTATTTGCATAGTACATTTCTGAACATTAAATTACAATGCAAATGGCCCCAAATCACTGGTAAACATCAGTGCTTTGTGTCTTCCCAGGTTCTACATCGGCTGTGATCGGTGTCAGAACTGGTACCACGGTCGCTGTGTGGGCATCCTGCAGAGCGAGGCCAATCACATCGACCAGTACGTGTGCCCGCAGTGTCAGTCGACCGAGGACGCCATGACGGTCTTCACGCCGCTCACCGACAAGGACTACGAGGGTCTACGGAGAACCCTGCGTTCTTTACAGGTAAACGGGAGACTGGCTCACAGTGTGCGGTGCAGTGATGCATAAGGCTTTGTGATAATTAAACAAAAATCAAATGTAATATTATGCTGAAAGGATTTCTAAAAGATCATTTACTATACTACAAGATAATTTGAATGGCATTACACGTAAAGCAGCGATTTACTGTTAAAAAAAAAATTCTGCAATACAAAAAACGTCCTTGTGCCCCAGCTACACAAACGCTCTCCACTAGCTGAAGCAACAGTTCCACTGTAGTGCTCATTTTATCAGCAGCGATGGACCGAACACTAACACGGCTCCTTGTCGCCCCACTACAGTGTAAGAGCAGCAAACAAAAGTGCTCTGTGTGTCTTATCTGATGGGTTCGGCTCCCCTGAGTGCTACTTGGACAGCTGCCCGGCCTCAGCTTTTTTTCTTCTTTTCTCTAGCTTTCCTTTCTTTTCTCTTCTTCCTCCTCCTCCTCTCATTTTCTCCTCCTCCGTGCAGCGGTCTGCATGTACTGTATGTGTGTGAGAGAAAGAGGGGGGGGGGGGGGGGGGGGGACATCTGTGTTGACCCACCTGCTTCCAGTGTCATTTTCCTGGTGTCGTTTGTTTTTCCTCATCGGTTTCAGCTTTCTCAAGTGTCTTGTCTTTCTCTTTATCTTTCTCTCTCGGGCCCTCGCTGCTCCGCAGGCGCATAAAATGGCGTGGCCGTTCCTGGAGCCAGTGGACACGAATGACGCCCCAGACTACTACAGGGTCATTAAGGAACCGATGGGTGAGTGGAGGAAATGTGGAAAGGCCTCGTCCATGTCACACACATAAAACAACAATTGTGACTTCAAGGCTCGTGATTGAATGTTTCCCAGCTACTGCTTGTCCAAGGATATTTGTCAGTTGGCCTCAGATCACACTGGGGTTGGCAGATACTTGTGTACATATGGAGCATATTAACTTTTCTCACGTTTCTACATTGGACGACTCCCAGATGTTTTTCTGAGTGTTATTACTGAGCCACTGATATCCTTCTGAAATCAAATGCTTATCGTTGAGGAACGTCTTGAAATCAAAATTATACACACCTTAAGTACCATACGAGCATTCATATCATTTATTTTCTTGATGTTAACGCTTTTCTCTGGGGTGTGGAATCAAGAACAACCGGGACTGGACTTGGCTGTAATTTCTTGAAGACATTTCACATCTCATCCAAGACGTGAAACGTCTTCAAGAAGCTACAACCAAGTCCAGTTGCTCTTGACTCAACGCCCTAGTGGATAACTATGACCTGGATGAAGGAGAAGCTCCACGGAAAATGAGCTTTCCCTACTTTGGTAATTCATTTTTATCTAAAAGAGAATTGTGGGGAGGGAGACCAAATTAAAAAAAGGTATAGAAAATGTATTCTCCATTGTCCTGGATTGTCTGCAAGCAAGTAAATAGCAAGTGAAATACTGAATATGCTACTATATCTACTTCTGCTCTTCTCTTTTTTTGTATTATCATTAATTTAATATCTTCACATTGTTGGTTTAGCAAAACGAGCGACCTGGCAACTTCTATTACAGACATGATAGATGATCAGTGGATTAATAAAACGTTCATGTTAATTGATAATGAAAATAATCACTAAAATTGCATCCTTAGATTATATCACACAAAATAAGTATTGCACATAAAAATATGAAAGGAAATCCCAGTGTCAATGTCGGTGATGCAGCCAATATTTTCTAAATGTGCCGCCCGTCAAACATCCTTTGTGGACTGGCCTCATTCATTTTAATGTTCTCAGCACAAGTCACTCACTGAATGAGTCAGACTGGGATTGGGAGCAGTCTAGATAGAATTGCCTCAGTTGAACCGTTTTCATTTTCTAATTGCTTTAGGCAGTGGAGGTAACACCCGGCCTCTGTATCTTACACATTAAAGCTCAGCTGCCAGGAGGCCAGTGGGGAGGAAGCCCTCCGACTCAGATCAAACCCACCTGGTAAACGGGGACTTTGGTCAACGGGGCTTTTTTTTTTAACTTCCATCCAAACAAACCATTAATGAGCGGGTCCCGGTCTGCTCTGCCGGTCTTCGCCGTGGAAAGGGACCAGCCCCACACACGGCTCCTGTTGGCCCGGTCCTGGAAACTCTCGCCCTTCCCTCTCGCTTCCACCGCAAGAAAAAGACCTTGTTGATTTTCAAAAAAATAGAAAGAGCATGTTGCTGGTGTAGCGGCAGCCGCTGGTGGTTCTTGGAGGGTTTTGAGAAGAAATCTGATGACAGAGAAGAAGGAGGTCTTTGATATTGACCATGAGGTTCGTCAGCCCCTGGCCAGCTGGGTGGGGGTTAAGGGGGTTAAGAGTGGGATATGTTTGTTTGAATCGTAGCCCCGGGGACAGCGTGCAGAGCAACCCACCGGCAGCAGCAGATTATATGAAGCCTCGCCTGTTGCCAGTTAGCTTCCTCACCAACTCAATCGTATTTTGCTCAGTTTTAAACGTGATTCAACCAGGTTAGTTGCACTGAGAAGCTCCTTTTCCACGGAGAGCCAGACTGATGCTCATCGGACTCTCAGAGGTTCCACTCGTTTTGTGCGGATTTGTTCTTTCTCAGGGATAATGATGCTCTCCTCAGGAATGTCAAATCGGTCAGATCTCAGTTTCTCGTCCGAAAGGCTGAGGAGATCGAGGTTAAAGCTGGCACACAATCTGGATTTTTACTGTCACATATAAAGTGACGAACTGTGCTCACAGGAAACATATTTGAACGTGTGACAACGACATGCCACATGGGCTGCAATTACTCTGAAGCAGGCATGCTGATGAGAGGAACCGAGTTGATTAGACGAGCCGTTTATCTGCTGCTGCTTCCGCATTTGTCTCCGGGGAGATCGAGCAATTAAATTTGTATGGCCTGTTTCATTTTGTTTCTTTCCTATTACATACTGCACATGCAATCATTAACCAAACTTCTCCTTTTTTTCAACCCCCTTTTCTCAGACCTTTCCACCATGGAGGAGAGGCTACAGAAGCGCGAGTACGTGAAGCTCACCGAGTTTGTAGCAGACATGACCAAAATCTTCGATAACTGCCGCTACTACAACCCCAGTGACTCGCCCTTCTACCAGTGTGCCGAGGTTCTGGAGAACTTCTTTGTCCAGAAGCTCAAAGGCTTTAAAGCCAGCAGGTAAGGCGGTGGCAGTGAGGAGGAGGAGGAGGATGATGATGATGATGATGATGATGATGATTAGAAAAAGAAAGACAAAATAGCAGCAGCAGAAATGGAGAGAGTTAAGCCCCCGACTGGGAGACATCCACGATGTGGAATGTAACGTCCTTAACAACAAGTCACTAGCGGCTCTAGCTGTGCTGTCTTGTAGCCGACTGAGCCCAGACCTCCCTGGAGGTTCGGTGGACACAGGCCTTCTCCAGAAAGGTCAATAGAATATTAACTCTCATGTAAAAACACATTGTCCTTCTTCTCTTTGATTTCCTGGGTCACCATCCTGTGTCTCTTCCAGGCCTTTCTGTCATCTTCTGTATTTTATATATATTATTTTATTATGATGGGGGGTGGGGGGGTGATTGAATGCTCATGAAACCAGCAGACTCGTTCTGTCTCCGGAAACAAATCAAGATAAGACAGCGATGAGGATTAAAACCCTCCGCAGATGTTTGAATTTCAAAGTCATGTATTACGTTTTTCAATGCCTCACTCTTTTTTTGCACTGTGGAAGTGATACATGCTTTTGCCGCCAAGAGCTCTTTTTTTCCCTCTCTCTCTGCACAGTATGAGCTTTCAGTCACACCCTCGCTCCATCTTGGCGGGATCTTCATTTCACACACATTCAGTTCTCAGTCAGCTGATTTTACACCTACAACAACATGTCGGCCCTGCGCTTTCACCGAGTAATCAAAGTGCATTTTCTGCCATTGTTTGACGTTTTTAGAGGACAAATGTTCAGGCCTATTTGGTTTCAGGCGAGTTAAAGACATCATACAAATTTCGACATTGTTGAACCCACAGAACTACTTATACTATCTAGTGCTTGGTTGTGTCTGTGAACTCACCTCACTGCATTGCCCTCACTGCGGTGTGTGATTTGCTTTTGGTGGATGCAAACTACAAGATTTTTTAAATATATATATATATATATATATATATATATATAAGTATAGCCGCAGTTTGAATAATTTCATACATGTGTACAGTGGTTTGCTTTAGCTTTACTTAACTGATTATTTTCATTTACTGAAGTTGAGCGTTTTAGCTCTGATGTTCAATAAGTTGAGATATTCTTGTGGTTTGCATCCAGCTCTTTGTGCATAAAACAGTGATGTGCTTCACCCGCATGTATTTACACCATCCATTCTCCCTCCCCCTCTCTCTCTTTCTCTCCCCGTCTCCCTCCCCCCCTCTCCCTCTCTTGCAGATTGTGATGTCAAACTCCTGGGTGCCGGGGTCACTCTTAAAACAAACAAAAACAATTTGCTCTCCTGGGTTATTGCTGTTTTACAACAGCATTCAAAACTTTGTAAGAAAGTGCATATAAGCCACACTGTATGTGTGATCCTTTTTTTATTTTATAAGCAACGGAAAGAAAAAAAAAACGTTTCTACTGTCTGATAATGGCAGCCATGTTGGTTACACAAAGCATCCTAGGGAAAATGTATTTTCGTACACTTCTTGCAACAGATGACCGATATTTTATGTCTGAGTTGGATATAAATGCAGAATAGTTTCCTTTTCTCTTTCTCGAGATTCTGTTTTGAAAAAAAATCAAAGTTATTGATTTTTATCGTGAAATCTGACTTAAGCTCCCCAAACACAGATATAACTTATCTTTTAATTTGACAGCTGTTGTTTATTGTACCGGTCACAAATTGCTGCAGCAGAACTTTTTTACCTCATTTCTTAGCTGACAACTTTTTTTAAAAAGCCTGCCACATTTATTAGTTTCTTTTTATCGGCTGTACTCGTGTATAATGTTGTTTTATGTGCATATTTTTTTGTTTTTGTGAAGGACTATTTCTATGTTCTCAAGGAAATAATTGTAGGAACTGTAAAAAAAAAAAAAAGAAAAAAATAGATTGGAGAAAAAACTAGTTTAGCTTTCCTGTTCTAAATATGGCGAGCTCGGCGGTCTCCAGGTTTTAAAAAGGGCCTTGTATATAGAATTTCTTGGGCCCACATCGCATCATATACTTCAATAGAATTTCACCAACATGGCTGCTTGGTCTATGTCAAAGTGTCTGACCCACTGGCATCCAATACTGTTTTTTGTTTTGTTTGTTTGGGGGTTTTTGTATTTCCCTTAGTGCATATTTTTGTCATATTGTAAAGCTTTTAATAAAAAAAAAGAAAAGAAAACAATGTTTTCCAACTGTTTCTTCCTCCTCTCTTTGCCCGTCTCTGTAGGTCTCATAACAACAAGCTACAGTCAGCAGCCTCTTAGCTCCCTCCTAACAAAAAAAACAAAACAAGTGTCAAAAAGACGAGGAGTGTGGTTTTCCTCTGAACGATTACGCCCTGTGGTCCCGGTCAGGCTGCACCCGAACCTGAGCCCGCTGTCGAGGAGAGCGCACTGCCCGCCGCAAATCAGCGTGCAGTGGCGTCAAAGAGCCCGGCCTCGCCTCCCAACACCTGTACTGCCGTGCGAAGGGGGAAAGAAGTGAATTCAAAAGCCCCTTTTTCATCTTAAACATCAGTGGGACAAAGAGAAAGAAGTCCCACCTTCAGACCGGGGACGGGGGCGTCCACAGACACTTGTTTGGCCGCCTGTCTCCTCCCAGCCAGCCGCTCCTACCAGTGCAGCCTGCTCCATGAGAAGACAGATCCGGATGTTGGAGGCACGATGGCAGATGGAACTGACGAGTGGTCTGGTGGGATGTGCAGTGGCAGTCCGATCTCATGGCAACAGCACACACTCTTGAAGAGCCCTGTTCTTTCTGTAGCTGATCACTATTTTTGTGTGTCCTATATAGCAAAGTGTTTCGCTTTGTTCCTCCCGCCCAGAGGTTCAACTTTCATTTAATCCTGTCACGTTTCCATACAGATACAGACATCCAGCATTCAGGCTTCGTCCCCTGCTCCAAGTGGGCACAGTCAACAAGTCCAGAGATGTCCCGGTCGCGCTTCACATGAGGCCTGATATGCAGGATCTGCAGGCTTCACATCCACGGACGGTACCGAGCAGTTCATACCTGAGAGCAGCTTTTTATTTTTGTATGAGCATTCTTTCTCCATCAACAAACTGACCCCAGTGAAACCAGTCCCTCAGGTTCGTCTCCCTGCTCGCAGCGTGAACCAGGCACATAGGATCTGAATATGTCTGTCAATGGTGCATTTCATTTACATTCCCTAATCACAGTGGCCCGGCGCTTGGATTTGTCATGGACGCTAGATGGAAAACTATTATTGTCAAGAGATGACTCTTTGTGTCAGATGAACCTCTCAGTGCGTGGGTGTAGGCAGCGCTCACTCAAAATTAATTCAAGGGACTTTTTTTTTGTCTTAGGGGCTGTGCCGCCTTCACCTTAATTTCCAGAGGGAAACGCCCGGATCATGCCCCTCACACACCCACTGCACCCCGCCCTTCTCTTGACCTTTTCCCATTCTGTGCTTTTCTGAAACTGCAAGTGAAGAACGTTGACGGCTCCTTTGAACTTGACCTTGTCGAAGGTCAAGCAGTAAGGAGAAGAGGGCGTCGAACAAAGGGGAAACTAACACACACACACACACACACACACACACACACACACAGCGTCTCCCTGAAAGCTCCGTGTCAGTTTCTGTCAGTGGCTGAGTCTGTAAGTCTCCCTCCTCTTATCTATCAGCCGCTTCTTCCAGCATATTTCATTGACGTTGACAGGTTGGCTCACATGTGTCTCTCAACTCGCCCTCAAAGCGTGGTTAAGTAATTGGATAATGGACTTTTCCACTCAGCATCAACTCAGTTATGTTGCGGTCCGTGGCAGCATGTCTGGGAGTCAACTCTGAGTGGGGACTGTGGAGTCTTTGTACCGTGGGGTTTGTATGAAAAATTTTATAGCTAAATTTTTTGCATATTTGGGAACATTTTTTGTAACGTGTGATTATACTTTTTATAGGAGGGGGAGCCGTCATGAGACAGTTACATTTGTCTCCAAGCGGATGTTGAAAAACAATTTTTCAAATTAGAAATCAGTCTGAATCAGAAAGTTTTTTTAATTTGTCTCTAGTGTGTACAAGGGTTGAGAGATGATGTAGCTTCTGTCTCCGTTTCTGTTTCTCTTTCACACAAACGTCCGACACTTTGTAATCTGACGATGATGTTTCATCCACTGTTTGTAATCTTTATTGTATATTATTGCTGTCCAAATATGTAGAGATTAAAGATTTTTAGAGCACTAGAAACTTAAATTTTTCACTTTTTGAAACAAGCAACTAAGCCCGCCAGTATATTTTAACTTTTTTTTTCTCTTAATTGAAGTGAACTCTACATTTAGGTGAAATTGCCCTTTATATTAAAAGTGCTGCATATTGTGAGCAAACAGTTTTTGAATTGGTTAGAGTGACACAGTGACTTAACTTGTAAAGAGCTTTACTTTCTTTTGTAAGAAACCAACCAATCAAGCATAACTTCTACATTGACGTTGCATTTCTTGTATTATTTATTCATATCAATGAAAGGTTCTCAAGTTTTGTTTACTTTTTTCTGGGGGTGGGGGAGGGGGGGGGGGGTAATGTTGAAGCAACAAAACTGCAGATTAAAAGTTCTCTATGTTTTTAACAGATTATGGCAACTCTGAAGAGATTCTCTTTTGTACTTGATAGGACATTTCATCCTAGATAAAGTAATGTTTTGACACCAGTTCTCTAAAGAGTTGTGTTTTCTTTGCCTATGACACACAAGAGTTGCAGTTTATCCGTCCTCATCATCATTCATCATACAACGCAATCCAAGTTTAATACTGTGCACTGCAGTTTCATTCAAGAACCTTTCAAGATCGATGTCACGTGACCTTTTAGATGACCTGGTTCGAAGGGTAGCGGCAGCATTGGAGGAGAGCGAGGAACAACTGATGAGACTGGATGAAATGAGCAGGAATCTCGCCACAAGATGAGTAACTCTCTCCTTCCGAAGTTCCTCAGCCAGAAAATTCCACAGTGACACTGAGATTTCAGAGACTGAAATACATATTTTGTAAGAAAAAGGGAAATGAGATGTCAAATTGATTCTTGTCCGCGAAGCAGTGATAGGACAAATGTCTAGAATAACTCACCATGGGTCGCCCCCGTGTCTTATGGGTTAAGATGCTGACCAAGATCCAGCAGCATCCCCTGTTCAAGTCAGAGCCCGTTGTTGCATTCCTTTCTCTCTCATTTCCTTTTAAGTGGAACCAATGTCTGTCATTTAAAAAGTTAATGGTTAAAAATGCCCTGAAAATAACATCAGACGAGGCAAACGGAATAGGACCCAGGACAACACCACAGTACACACTAAATGACATCTTGCTCACTTATTACTTTGACATTACCACTCCATATTTCTTCACATAAAGTTAAAGTAAATATGGTGAAAATAATTGAGGATTAGTCAGATATTGCAGTTTTCATTGATTTTTTTTTCTCTTTAATTTGTATTCATAATTTTTTAGAGATTATTTGAATAATCGGACTCCAGGTTCACCATGAGGCTCCATCTTGTAAAGTGGCTCTGTATTAAATCAGTATATATGCATTCATTTTAATTAAATATATTTATGTTCATTCAAGTTCAGAATATGAATTGTGAACACACACAATTCACAGGCAGTGGGAGAAACAGACAGGACACTGAGCAGTTAATAGTTAATAGTTCAAACCTGAGCTGCCTCCTGTCAGTGTGTCAGCCGGAGCTTCCAGGGCAAAGTGCTTTGAGGCACTGAGGGACAAGGTCATGACCCCCACACAAACTCTCCCTGTGATCACATTACCGACATGACACACAAGAGCCCCCCTCTGGTTGACCTGTCTCTCTCCTGTCACACCCTTCTCCCCCAGCTCCCCCTCGCGACTCTGCGCTCAACCCGCTAAGTGAATCCAGAGGCTCACGCGGTCGCTGAAAGCGCCGCAGATGACCACAAGCCCAAAGTGGTGTCAGTCCAGCACCCTCGTCTCTTCTTCACGCCCCCCTCTTGTGGCTTGGGGGCTATCACACAGGAAACAACCCCCCCCCCCCTCTTTCTTTCGCCCCCACCTCCTCCTTTACATCCTCCAAGATGAGGAATGTCCTCCCGCTGCGATAGTAGCCAAGATGTGGAGAAAGCTCCTGTTTCCTGACCGCCTGCATCTGTTCCCTCCAGCGCTGATCCCAGATAGAGGCTCCGTGGAGCCTGGGAACTGACCGGCTCGGGCTGACAGACGGACAGAGGGAGAGAGAAAAAACAAAAAGGGGCTCGGCCCTGCCTGCCTCAACCTTCAAGTTCCCAAGTCGGCCTCTCTTCCTGGAGGCCCGGCGGAGACCATGATTGTGTAACTATAATTACAGTGTCTTGCTCGAGGGGCTCCTCGTGCAATCACTGGAAATGATGATGAGGATCAATGATTCAGTCAGTGGAGGGTTGCTTTAAAGACAAGTACATTTCTCATGGGGTCGTAGGGTACAAAAAGAAATACACAGTTTTTATTTGGTTTGCGTATTGTAAAGCAAGTTAAGCATTCAGTGCAAATAGTTTCCCTTCATTCTACAATCAAGCCAAGGATTATTAAATGAGAAGCTTCTTCTCTCAGAAAGACGGAGTGAAATCCCTTCACCAGCCTGAATTCACCTCCCTGTGCCATTTAACATAACCCTCTTTATTCCTCCTCCGTCTCGCCCCTGCCCGCCTCCTTCTCTGATCCTGCCTAAATACTTTGAATACCACTTCCGAGCTCCGGCCGTCCCAGAGGAGTGTGTGTTTGTGTGTAAGCAAGAAAACAAGAGCAGTCCCAGGGAGGAGCTGCGATGTGAGGGGCACTTTTTCCACGTCATGTGTCCAGGTGCGGAGAGGATCAGATTCCTGCGATTAGACTTAAGGCTTAGTCCCTGCAACAACACACTGCTTCCTTATTCAGCGTGGGCTCGTTTGAAGTCCTGGTCTAGGCGGGCAGACATTTCACCGTGGACACATAATTAAAGCTAGAAAAACAAGCCGGTCTCATGACAAGCAGAGGTCCTGTGCTCGCTCGCTCTCTCTCTCTCTCTCTCTCTCTCTCTCTCTCTCTCTCTCTCTCTCTCTCTCTCTCTCTCTCTCTCTCTCTCTCTCTCTCTCTCTCTCTCTCTCTCTCTCTCTCTCTCTCTCTCTCTCTCTCTCTCTCTCTCTCTCTCTCTCTCTCTCTCTCTCTCTCTCCCTCTCCTCCTCCTCTGGGGTTTGTTGCTGCTTTTTAAGGCCTTTCATTCCCTCCCTGTGGGCCGTCGCAACAATAGTGCATTTCCTGCTTACCAATAACAACCACAGGGACAACATGCACAGGGTCGGGCGTTACAGAAACTAGTCAGTGCAATGCAGCATTTTGCATTCATATCAATGAAGAAGCATCGTAGAATAATTAAAGAGATCAGCAAGATTTAAATATCGTACGACAAGATAAAAGGTTCCGGCGTTTACTAAAAGTACCAAAAAGTGATCGTCTGTGATTTTTGAAAAGCTAATATACATTTGAATGGAAAATAAGTGCGTGTGTGTGTGCGTGTGAATGTGTGTGCGTGCGTGTGAATGTGTGTGCGTGCGTGTGTGTGCTTGGATTATAGTGGGAAAAAGCCTGGTTCCAACATGATTCTTTCTCTTTCTTTCTCAGGACAAATACTGGATTGTTAAACACACATGAATAAAACAAAACCAAAAAAAAAGCGTCCACATGATGCAAAATGACAAAAAAATACCTCAGTCTCTCAAATTCCTGTTACATTATCATACAATGGAGCAGTCCATATGAAAGTAAATCCACTGCCTTCTGCCTGATGTCCTCTCTCTCTTGCACAACACTGGGGGGTAGTTACGATCAGTTCACGTCTCTTCCCCTGCAGACGGGGGCAGAAGGTGGCAATTGTCTTGTGTCTGGTTCACCTGCACCTGGAGCGCGTGGCCTCCAGTGCCTTCTGGTGTCTCCGCTTGTTGAACCTCTTGACGTAGTTGTTGCTGCGCAGGAGGCCGTCTCCGGGCTTCAGTTTCCCCCCCAGCAGGTTCAGGAGGTCACTGGGGAGGTGGCGCCTCCGGTGGTAGATCTGCCCCATTATAATGTATCTGGCCCCTTAGGAGCAAGCGGAGGGGTAATGTTAGAGTACCAGAGAAAAGTGAGCAATCAAGCAACTTTTATGTTTAAGTAGCTGTTACAGCATCTGTTCATCGCAGGAAATCAGAATTCCCACGGCACTCAAAGGGGGCGTTGGTGGGAACGTGTTAAACTTACAAATGTATTGGGCCAAAATGTACTTGTGCTTGTAAATGTGCTGTGGAATAAGAATGAGCAAACTCTGCACGTCAAATAATATCTAACCTTCATCTAAACAACAAAATAGTGTCAATTAAAGGATATTTGTCTTAATATTCTCTACTTAACCACATAACAACAAAGTCATTATCATTATTCATGAAAACCCTACTTGCACATTTACACACTTCGTCATTCTTCCCCCTGAGTTCCAACCCAAAAACTGAGGCAGATCTTTTGCTTTGCTGGGATTTTTTTCATGGTGCCAAAACACTCACCAAGTTTGATATCGGGGCAGGGTTTGCTGCACTTGTACGTGTCCAGGACCAGAAGGCGAACTTTGAAGAAGAAGCTGTCCGGGGCCACGTAGAGACGACTCATCTTGTAGAAACCGTCACTGCTCACCATGAGCGTAATGAGCCATATTCCTTTACGCAGCACCTCGATGTCATGAACTATCCCGTTGACAGCTGTTTGAAGGGCCACGGGGACGAAACAAAGGAAAAATTCAACATTTGCATGGGAGATATGTTTATTCTCTTTACTTGCCAAAAGTTAAAAGACAGGCCTATACTACCACTTCCACATGTGCACAGTAAATATGTGTCTCACTGGATACCTACCAAACTCACTGTAACAGTAATACTCTCTCTCCTCCTTCTCCTTCCTGCACTCGCTCATGCAGAAGGCGTCGTGCGTGAAGTCAGACTCTGCGGAGGGGGAGACGAGCAGAGGACAGGATGGAGGGATGAGGATGAGAAGAAAAGAGAGTGACTGCCTGCCACGGCTGTGCCGACGCCAGAATCTCATTTTGAGCGTCATTAGAAAAGACAAGGTTGTCATTACAAAACCCAGGCATCACATTCCTCAGGCAGCAGACGACTGGCGGAGGTGGTGTGTGTGTGTGTGTGTGTGTGTGTGTGTGTGTGTGTGCCTGTGATGGGATCGCATTGGTCTTACATTTTCCATCTTAAGCACAGTATCAGAACAGTTTGCTTTGCGTCAGCGTCATTACGGTCCCCCGCTCCCAGAGGACAGTGCACAGAGCGACACGCCGACAGACAGATTTGAGGGGACGTGGTTGTAATTAGTGGCAGGGGACGATGGCTGGGGGGAGAAACCATCACTGTCATTAAGGCTCTTTAACTTCAGAGTGTAAACTCTGCAAACTCAATATGTTTGCTGATACGTATGATATCACTGTAAGACATTTTCAAGCGAGTTCAGGGATTTTGTTTTGTTGTTGTTGCCTTTATTAGGCCGGAGACAGTGACAGGAAATGTGGGCGGACAGAGACGAGGCTTTGTTCAATGGCACTGAGGGGGAATCCAGTCCTCACATCAAACGTTACACAATAAGGTTGGACTCTACCATCTTTAAAGGAATTACAGTCACATTAGCACAAGTTAAATCATTCTGTAACTAATCTTAAACTGTTGTTTTTGGTTTGGAAGTCATTTGTCACTGTGAATGTCTAACGCCGACAATCAAAGGTCAGAATGCACACATTATTATTACTGGTGATAAATACTCTGATATTGAGCATCAAAGATTCTCCCAGCTGGCTACACTCGCACTCTCACATCATTTCAATCTTTTGAAGTGTGTAGTAATCCCAAAGGGAGTGTAAGAGATGATGCTGCTCATGAATTCTGATTTAGATGTTTGAGTATAGGTCAGTGTTAATAAAGAGGTCAGGATGCAAATAATCCTCCTCTACCTCGCCTCAGGATGTCGAACTGGTAAAGCAGGCTGGAGGAGCGCCGGTTGAAGGTGACAGGCGGGCGGCTGTTGTTCCGGGCCGCTGCACTGATACCTGACTGGTAGAGACTGGACTTCCCCGGCCGGTTCTCCTCTTGGTCCTGCCGTCGGCTGGGGTGGTCTCTCCGCGGCGACAGGACAGGCTGGTTTGGCTGAGCCTGGGGCTGTGTGTGGGGGGGGGCCCTGGGTCTGGAGTTGGGGTGTCCCTCTGGTTCGCTTTGCTGAGGAGGACTGACGTGAGACTGGGCGTCCTGGCTGCCCTTCTGCATGGTGCGGTTGGCGGTGGCTGCAGATCCTGTCAGCGGGGTTTTGGGGAGCAGGCCGGCGACCTCTCCCCTGGTTTTCTCGCTGTTGTGCTCCAGCAGACGGTCGCTCTTGGGGCCCTTCTTGCTCTTGTTGTTGGGGGCGTGGTGGCGAGGGACGGGGGCCAGGTCGCTGTGCTTCGGCCACGCGGCTGGAGGCAGAGGATGGAGGGCGAACTTGGACTCGCTGCTCTTGCTGCTCTTCTCCAGCAGCTCGTTGATGGGCAGGGACGGCTCTTTGACCAGCCTGCTCTGGTTGTTCTGAGCTGGATCCACAAAGGTGCTCTGGCCCTTTTCTATCAGCGTGTAGAGCTCTGAGGGTCAAACAGAGACACGTGAACTCAGCTTACAGAGTTTGATATAATACACAAATACAACAGCAAAGCAGATGTAGTTTTGTTTGTTGGCTACTTAAAGTGTAGGTTAATTTATGAACTTTTAATTTTAATCATAAAAACTGGGCACATTCCTCAGTATGACACTTATCGACCTTAGTGTGTGTGGGGGTGTTACACTCTTATCAAGAATCTACAGCCAAGATAGAAGTTTTTGGGATCGAATATCGTCATGAAAAACCTTCGATCCACCAAAATTGTAAGATGATGTCAGCTCTCACTTTAATAGCATTTCGAATTTCGATTGAATTATAAAAAATATTGTAGGATCTCATCTTTTCTATTAATAATTTGGAAAAAAATTATAATAATTTTGATCTAAGACTGTTTGGGTCTTTAGAGAAATCTTAGAATAACAGTGATATCAATGTTTGATCAAGGCCACACAGTGGTTTGATCTAAAGCTCAAGATCCCACAAAACATTAAACTACAACAGCAGAAATACTGTGATGACAAATGTTGAGTTATATCATGAATACATCTTAAAAACATGTGTAAAGCAAACGACTTAGAGAGCAGCTGTGAGCAATTGTAATTCTGCTCACGATACATTCAAAAAAAGTCACAACAAATGTTCTAGTTTCCACTCACCGTTAACAACATGCTCCTCTGTGCTGCAGAGAGGAATCCCTAGAAACAAGAGAAACAACGTAATCCCTGTCATCCTGGACGTTCGGTGTGGACACGCTCTCAAGTCTGCTGCGGAGCTGCAGGATTCCTGGGATCTTTATACAGCCCCACTCTGCCATGAGAGGGGAAGGGAGGTGGTGGGACGTCCCAAACGCAGATATAAGCACTTGGACGTGACACTCCCTTCATTCATAAATGGTTGTTTACAAAATGAGAGGGGGGACGTGGCTCCTGTGTCCATATCACCGTACCTGCTGTTCACTAAGTATGATATAATGTTAAAAGGGAACAAGGCTTGTACCTTCTGAAGTATGGAGTCAAATAAAATCTTCAGAATTTATGCTTTACTTGTTTTTGACTTTTTTTACATTTGAAGTTTTAATATAAAATATAAAATGTACACCTTTTCAGGTTACGGTTTCCTTGATGCTTGATGGATGAGACTGTTGACCTGAATGTATTTATCTTTTTATGTACATCTTGGACTTAACTTCCTGGGTCTTCACTGCCCCCTTGTGGCTAATTGCAGACGCTAAGAGCTCCTTTGAAACTAATGGCACCAAGCTGAGAAGACCAGAAATTAATTGTGCCAGTTGTTTTCCTGTGGTCACCTTTTTCTGTTCTTTGTCCCATGAAGATACAGTGGAACAAACAGTAAACACAGAAGTGTATCACAAGTAGAACTCAGCAGCTATTTGACTGTAATAGAGAGAAGATATTGAAAATTAGATTTATTCATTTGTGGATTTTAATTTCGTAAGTTATCCTAGTTGTTCTATAATTTGTTTAGATAATTTTTTGTTCAAAGCAACCAGTGTTACAATACTATACAGATAACAGAAAAGGTATAAAAGGAAAAGGAAATAACCAAAAGGAAAATCAACTAGAGAAGGATAAGGGAAACAAAAAAAACAACTGTAGTGAGTGACTGTTAGTTTCTGATTGACAGCAGACAGGCCTCACATGATAAAGATATACATACATACAGATTTCAAGGGAATTCCAGGCATAAACGGAGTCTTGAGTTTAACATTGGATTAGTGATTTTAACAATTTTCAATATTACTTCAAACTTTAAACAAATCCCTGTACAAGCAGCTGTGTGTCTACAAACAGACACACGGAGAGGGGGACTATGAAGAAGGAAAACAACACTTCCTTAAAAAAAGAAATCCACAGAATGATCCATCTTTGCCGTTACTTCCTGTGTTTAACTGTAGTGAGAGTAGTTTCGTTGCGTGTTGTAACTGTTCATTGTACCTGTGTCTGACGTGCCAGTCGCACATCACATACTCTCCAGTGAAGGTCATGCGTGGCGTCAACAGACGACCAACTCAAGAAGGGTTACGCTCCCTGTAGTTAGAGCAAGATGGTTCTTTGAATGTGTGACAGCATCATTAGATAACTGAGGGCAAGAGAACACAAAGATGTTGACGATGGCGTGACGACATTCTGGAGAGACGCAGCCTCGTTCACTGTATTACAAGTTCAAACAGAAACTGGAACATATTTCCCGTGACGCGTGATCTCAGTGCGACCACCGTCAATTCAGACACGACACTGCCTCAGCTCTTGTTACTGCCCGGCGACAACTTTCCGTGGGCTCTGTCTTTACCATTGCTGAAATCACTGAAATCATCAACATCCTCTTCCTCATTCTCATCTTGCAGGTTGGTCCATGTAAAGTGGCTTTGACAAAAACGGCACGTCTGGGAAACAGTGAGCTTTAGTCCATGGACCTTTTTTTTGACTTGACAATATCTGTTGCATATCCGACAGGACCTGAGCAGCTGGAATATGCAGTCTTCATCCACGATGAACTCTGAGGGGCTGAAGGAGTCAGAGAAGACGCGAAGGGTCAGTCACATGAACAGGAGAGAGGCGAGCTCTCGTGTTTCAGCAGCATTTCATCAGCATACCTCCCCAGGTCCACCAGGTGACGTCCGTCTCCCACACTCAAAGAGGTGCTGACTTCTTCTTCTGCCGCGTCTTCTTGAATATCTGTGGATCCATTTTGAAATATCAGTTGTGGCGTCACTTGAATTCTCTGAATTTGTTTTTTCCAGCTGAAGGAGTTTTGTTAACATGACGGCGACTCACCTCCATTGTCTTTATTTTCTGACTGCTCAGTTGTCGTCCACTCGACTCGATTTTCTGGTTGTTGACAATCTCCATCTTTTTGTCCTGCCTCCTTAAAATGGGACAAGCAACAGAAACCCAACAGTAGGATGTTACAATTATATAATGAAATCAAATTTAGCAGCAACATATCAGACTTTGACAAAGTGAAAGAAGATGATGGACAGAGGTGGAGAGAAATCTTCCAACTGCATCAACTTTCATTCTAAAGAAAACAATCTGGTTTCATGTTTAGCTCAGACAAACTGAAAGCATCACTTCACTGATACAGAAGGAAAAACTATTAAAACCGTGAGCTACACTCAAGTTCATCTCAGAAATCCAACGATGACACTTTCACCGTGTGTTTCGACAACAACTGTCTGCATGGTGAGAAGGTCGTCAAGCAGGACGTCCCACACAGCACGACTGATTCTGAGTTACAGTACACATGACTGCATGTCGTTCGTGTGTCCTACACGTACTGTCTACTTTAAATGAACTACATTCAAAAGTAGAGGAGCCATAACGTCAGAGCACTGCTTTGGTACAGAAAATAACAAACAAACAACAACCAACAGTATCATGCTACACAGTAAAAGTGAATTATTAGAACAAGATATTGTCACATACTAACTTGTGTTATAACAAGAAGCATAACAGAGGAACTCATGTACCATGTTCGTCGATTTCATCAATTTCCTCCTTCAACCATCAGATTCAGGTTGTAACAATTTAGTAATGTATCACGTGACGTGTACCTTCCCACGTCCAGGTGAGTGCACCGACGGAGCGGAAGTCTCCCGTTCCACTCGGCCTGGTGAACTCATGAGTGGGCCTCACTCTTCACCAAGGACACTTCGACTGGATGAAAAGGCAAAAGGTGATAAATGAATAATAATCATTCTGTTCTGTGCCACGTTAGCCGCTCAGAAGCTAACTTCACATGGGGGTGAGTCGGGGGCGGTGAGCTGAACAAACCCGTCCGGCGGAATGAAACAGTCTTCGGCTTCTCGCTTCCGGACTCGTCGCTGCCGCGGTGACGCCTCGTCGGTTTCTTCTCGCCTCACTGCGCTTTCACTTTCTTTTCTCTTCAGTCTGCTTCTCTTCCTTCGACCTCATCATCTTCTTCCAGCTTCAGGCGCCATATTCAATATTGGCAGCGTGAATGTCGCGCCGTGACGTCACATCCGGTGAAGCGATTAACGACTGAATTACCTTTACCTTCTTTTTTTTTTTTACAAACAGTACATTATGTAGAGTTATGATACTGTTTATTAAACACGAAGATCCAACAAAAGCATTTTTTATCAGTTAATTAAGACAATTAAATGTGGCCCCGGGAATGGAAAATGAAGCCAATGCAGAAGTGCCAAAAGCATGTATTCTACGGAATGACCAGCAGAGGGCGACTCCACTGGTTGCAAAAAGAAGTCCGTTTCTATAGACGTCTGAAAAAATGATTCTACTTAAAAAAAAAAATTCAGAGTAGACCATTCGAGGCCTCTGAATTAATCATCCTGTCTCAGTTCAAAACCATCTGACGATCAAAACCATTTTGGTGTCCTTTCATTTCAGTGCTTCACTATATGAGCTTTGTTTACAATCTCTGAAAGTCCTGTCAGTGTTTCAGGAGGGGAAAAAAGAGACAGTGATTTATGTGGTTCTGTAAAACATGATGCTGTGAGGTCCAAACAGCATAGTTTTATTGCTCAGCTTTCTGCAAGGCTACAAGAAGTTTCTTACATTGCTTCTTTATTGTCCTTGTATGTACAGGTGTCAGTTACAAGCTCACAGAGCAGCTGATGTGAAAAAACTATGAACACGTATACTGTAATAATAAATACAAAAACAGAGAGAGTCAAAGAAATAAAACATGGTGCAGTTAAAAGAAAAAAAATCTGTTTTGTACTGAATTCAATCAAGTCATTTTCACACACGCAAACTTGCACATTAAACTGTGAATTTGTGCTAAAAGTTAGAGAGCTTGTTGTTGTGGTTTGTGTCCGATCAAACACCATTACAATTCATAACTGTGTTCATAAGATTAACCAGATCAGATCTGAGTAGACACAAACGTCTTCCCATCAAAGCTCGGTAAGTTAACAGTGCTCTACAAAATTGTATCGTATACATGTCATTGTACAATTTGTTCTGCTTGACTGAGGTTTCCTGTTCTCAACCCCCACACAACTTTTGCACTGAAGACTGAACCAGCCAGAAAACTTGGTGCCAACAAAAAGTAACAAAGAGGAGAGGACCGTGTGCACTGGACAAACATACATGTGTGCATATCAAGAATGTGTGTGTTATCTACATAAAAATCAATCAGTCCATTAACTATTTGGTAAATAGAAGGAAGTATCTGATTATATCTTGAGCCCAAGTATGCATAATATGTGCAACAAACTTGTAATGCGTTTCCTTTCTGCTTCTGAGTCAGTTTATTAAAGGTAATATCAATCCGTTTTCTGCAGCCGGACAAAGATGTCGATGTCAGTGTACTCCGTTTTGTTTTATCTCATGATGACAAAAAAAAAAAAAAGAGCATCAGCTAACAAACTGTTCACGGTTGAAAATAAATGCAGGCAGAATACATATATTTAAAAAAAAGAAAATTTTACGGATTTTTCCAAGTCAACATCTTTTCTTATAATAATAAAGCAAATAAATAGGCTTGATCTCTCAAGCAAGTTCAAGCAGAGGGTTTGGGGGTTTGTTTTGGCTCAGGTGATTGAGATTCTTTTTGATTTGGCCTTTCTGGTTTTTAGTGAATTTTAATTTTGCCTGAATATTTTCACCATGTAGCACCCAGGAGCTCAGCAGCAGCCGGCAGCCTACATTTGCAGCTCGGAGGACGTGAAGCCACCGACAGCATTCAGGCCATTTTCCTCAACATTTAAATATTCATGTGATAAACAGACTGTTCTTGAGCATTAGCAAAAACATAGTTGTCCTGTGCTGTTTGGTTTTCACTGGTGACACAGATGTCCAGAGCAGCAAATATAGCCATTCTTGTTCGCCTATGAAGAGGTGTGTGTAGCTGTGTGTGTGTCTGTTGACCAAAAGAAAATCACACTTCAAACTGAAGAAGAAAGTTTAACACTCCATCATGGGCTTAGAGACGGGTCCTCTGAAATATAGTTTCCATTTAAACCAGTTTTAGCCTTTCTCACATATTTGCCTAATAAATGTTTAAAAAAAAATAAAAAATAAAAATAAAAAGGAACAACTTCACCTGAGAATGCAAAGAGGTCTGTGACAGACAGCAACATGCTTGCATTTGAATTGAACAGAAAGAAAAAGCAACAATATACAAAATAGCTATGCATTTGTACATATATATACTCAAACATTACAGGTGTATAGATACTTTTTTTACCTCTGTATATTTCTAATGTAATTGAATAGCAAATGAAACGTGATATATATGAATCAAACGTGAAGAAAGCACTCCTGCCATCACTGCTTGGCTTGTAAAGTGCTCTAAAGTGACAAGAGACAGAGAGAGAGAAGGAAACATCACTGTCTTAATAAAATGATGTGATTTAAAATAGACATCTGCCCTGAAAGACTCCTTAATCATGCCTGGTCCCGAGGACAGTCGTGCCCTTCACATATGATCTGACAGGAAGTGTTCTGAGTTACGCTGGGTTGGATAGAATGATAAAAAACAAACAAAAAACATGCATACTTGTAACCGCAGGGGACAGACGTTTGAATAAGAGAAAAGGAAGACGAAACAGGCTCAAACTGTGAGGTTCAAACTGCGTTTCAGCGACACACAACCACACACCCAGGATACTGTGCCGGCAGAGTTGAAGGGGAACTCGTCTACAAAATGTCTACCTTCTTTGCATACGAACGTACATTTGTGTAAACATGCAGACAAAACACAGACACACGTTTACAAGAGCTGTTGCCAAAGTGTGCAGTTATTCAGGTAAGAAAAAGAAAAAAAATGATTTATGCCTTCTTCTTCACCAGAGTCCGTTCCCCACATTTATAAAATCGCCACAAGCTCGACTGAAAACACCACAAGACCTCAGACCTACTGTGCATCCAAGTCAGTGTCTGAGTTCCATTTCAAAATGATTTAAATCATATGGTCTAACAGGTATAAAATAACTGCAGGTGTAAAAATTGAACTCATTTTGGAGCATTGTAGTAAAAACTTGAGCTACTCTATTCTGAATTTGAATAACAGAAGCTACCAACTTTTACAAATATGATAAATAGCATTTTGGAATGAAACCTTTTAAACGTCAAAACATTACACTGAGGTAGGATGAATTTGTGACGCTCCTGTATTGGTTGAGGTTAGGATGGCTAGTTAGGGCAAGATATGGCTACCTGCAATGTTAAAGATTCAGTAGCATGAAGAGGATCTTTTCAATCAGTTCAAATTTCAAAACAAAATCGTGCCTCGCTGTTCTCAAATGCCGCACAAGAATTTGTAAAAGAAACACTTTTGTAAGAGATCGATTGAACTGTATGTAGATGATCTGCTTCCTGATTTGATTAGCTTCAAAGTAAGACGACCAGACATTGCTGTTTTTTCCACCTTTTCTTATTCTGACTGGAAAGGGAGTCAGCAAAAAAATTGCCCGCTCAAAATGAAAACAAAACTGTTGAAAGAAATGCTGCTTAATTTTCTCTCTGTATATCAAATTACACCAAAAAACAAAAACAAATTAAAAAAACCCCAAACAGGATGGGAAGACTCTAGCAGCTGTTTAAACTCATAACAATTAGAAAAGTATGTGGACAGAGGTGAGATAAGAGGAAGACTGCAGGCTGGTCAAAGATGCACTATCCGGCTCGGAGCGAACCTGTCGGCATGATGCAGTTACAACAATAACCTATCAGAGTCTTGCACACAGTAACACGTGTTCACACACAGACACACTTTCCGATACGTCTCTCATTCCACCGCGAAGCCACAGGTCTCCTCGATCGCCGTCAGCAGCTTGTCATACAGCTTGTCGTAACTCTCGTAGGGTGGAATGTCGATCCGATTGAAGCTGGAGAGAAGAGAGGGACACAAAATTAGGTATTGTTTGCTATTTTAGTAATGAAATAAACTGTGGTACATGTGTGAAAATTCATTTGTGTCTGTGTATGTGTGTGACACACACCAGGTATGGGCTTTTGGCAGATTGTTGGCGTTGGCATCAATCTGATGGATGGTGAAGAGTCTGGGCCCTGCAGCACCTGTAGTCAAAACACAAAGCATAATTCACACTCGTCGCAAATATGTCTAGACAGAGGGAGAGATAGACAGACAGACAAACGGCCAGACGGACAGTGAGAGAGAGACAGGTTAATACCCTGTAAAGCCTTGAAGCCTTGCAGCGGGACTCTGGATGAGCCAGTGACAAACTGCAGTAGTCGGGCCCTCCTCTCCTCGTCAAACGACTCCACGGCTTTCCAGAACCACTTCACAATGTTGCTGTCGGGGGTGCAGTGCTTCAGACGGGTGTTGGACTTCCAGTCTGAGATGTCAATCTTGCCCAGGCCGCACACAATCAGCTGAAAATGGAGAGGGCGAGAGAAACTTTAAATACGGAACAGAAGAGGTTTTCCCCGCAAACAGTAAGAATAAAACACAATGGTAAATGAGTGATCTGATTTTGTGTAATGACAGCAGTGTACATATTCCAGTTGAGAGTAATGAGATGACTATGCTTTCGAGAGGTGTACCTCCAGTTCCTTCTCGTCAAAGGCTTTGAGAAGGTGTTCAGGGATAACCTCATTGAAGCCTTTCTGCAAGGCCAGAAACTGAGCCTCGATGCCGTGCAGGAAACGCCAGTTCACATACAACCTACAGAAGGAGAGAGAGGAGGGGAGGTGAGAAACATAGTCAAATACATAGTAACATGCCATCACTCATTAATCAGCAAATCCAGACTCATCATGACCACCTAACTGAATCAAACACTGGGACAGTCCATAGTGCCACTGAATATACGTGAGAATACAACGTCTCCGTACCTGACATACTCCTTCTTGGTGTCCTCTGAGACGGGCATACTCTTGCCGTTAGGTTTCAGTTCATGTTGGATGATTTCCCCGTAGGCATTGTGCTCTACACAGAAAGTGTGGTCCAGGACACCGGTGATGTCATTGTCCCTGAGCAGAGAGAGAGTACAATCACAACAGGAATGTGCTCACAACTTCACTGTATCTCCTCATTTGGTCAGGATTTGTGCCACAAAGTGGTAATCTGCAGTCATCATATTCAAAGATATCGCACATGTTTTATTGTCTGCATTCTTGATCAACTGATCAGCCCATTAGTTTTCACAGGTTCCTTCCATTTGTTGGGATTCATTTCAATTTCAATTTTTCAATCTTCATTTTGTCAGTGATGACTCAGCAGGAATTACATCATTACTTAACATAAGAACAGGTGACATTATCAAAAGTAACATGAACAGTGATGCTGTCATGATTCACCTGACAAAGAATACACACGTGTTTCATCATGTTAATTTCTGAGATTAGACGTTTACCGGAACTGGCGACAGAGGGCAGCAGAGCACAGTCATAATAATTGGATAGTTTTTGGAAAACTGTTTAGAACAGAGTGCTCTAGTGTGTGTGTGTGTGTGTGTGTGTGTGTGTGTGTGTGTGTGTGTGTGTGTGTGTTAGTGTGTGTGCTTCCTGTATACACGACACACATATACAGTTGAAGCTAGTTTAAAATGAGTTTGGGGAACCAAAAATTTCCAAGAAAATAGCTTTTGCACTGGAGTGTTAATACCATTAATGTGTTTTCTCTTTAACTTTGTGTTGCCAGTGCAGAGCCTTTAGAATGTAATGGGTTGCCTGAAAAAAAAAAAAAAAGAAGGTCTTACAGAATCCAGACGAGGCTGTTGTGAAGGTCAGGATCAACAGACTCCATGTCGTCCAGCGTGATCGGTTTTCCCAGCAGCTGTTTGTAGAAGGGCAGAGTGAAGCCTCCGTCGATGTAGTGGCCATGGAACACCGCCATTCCCATGATGCGACCGACAAAGTGGAAGTACGACAGGTGCTCCTGCAGATTAAACCAGGGACATTAATATCAGCACTGAATTCATATCAAATTAAAAAACTAAAATTGGTTCAAATAGCTTCAAGGCCACAAGGCCAGTACCAAAGAGGTTTACCCTGGAGAGGAGATACAGTAGTTCACTGCTCTATAAAACAACAGCATAAAAAGAAAAACCTTAGATGCCGATTATCTTTAATCTTTATCTAAATCCAGTGACTGGCCATAAATTCCGGAGTAGTGAGGAAGACAGGCGTAAACGTAGCAATAATGATGTGTTTTAAAAATGATAACCTAGTCATGTGGATGTAGCCTATGATTATGAAACTAAATAATTCCTACCGGGTTGACGGCAGAGTCAGGATTAATCTGTAGAGTGTAGATGTCATCTCTGGAGTACTGGAACAGGCCGTAGTAGGGGTTCAGCATCTCATGGGACAGCAGGTATAACCATTCCCTAACACATACACACAGATTTCAATGTGAAAAATCATAAATGAAAATCATAAATAAAAATGTATCAGCCAATTAAAAATCACAGGCAGAAAAATAGGACAAATTACCTTGCTACCCCACCATAGTCCAGTCCTTCCTCTCCTCTGAACTTGATCATCAGCCTTTTCCAGAGATCCTTTGGACGCATCTTCATCACCTGCCGGTACGACTCCTACGGTCCAACACATAAAAGTCAATTTAATATGCACGGTCAATCAAACCATTTTGAAGCTTTGCTGATGCGTATGCGTGTACATGGTGTGTGAAGAAGTGTAATGTCTACAAACATTAGATTGTTGTGGGACTAACACACCTTCAGATACTGATGATGTGTGGGAGGAAGATTTCAGGAATAACAGCCTGGTCTATGTGGCTGTGTTTGGAAAAGTATCAGGCTTAGGTTTTTGAACAACAAATGAATGCATTCATTGCAGATATAGATAGATTTGTTGAGCAGAGGGCAGAAAACGCACTGGTACAATGTAACAACAGCTTATTTCTGCACATTACTAGTAAACTATGAAATACTTTTTCATAGTTTTGCCCCCCCCCGAAATTAGTTAAACAAATAGGTCCCTCTTCAGTTACTCTCACTCTCTCTCTCTCTCTCTCTCTCTCTTACCACTCAGCAGAGTCTAGAGACTCAGAGTCTCCTGCCACAGCACAGCTACAACTGAGAAAGCGCGACAGAGCTGGGCTGCACAGAGAGGACTGTCCGCTGCTTTTACATAGTTTGGCTGAACATGCCAACACAAAATGTTAAAAATCATCATTGCATCAATGATTGAAAGTACACAAGAGTGAAACACTGTATTTGTGTTAATCATATGTCAACTTGTGGCCGGGAACGTGGGTTAAAAAGAAATCTCCCTATAACCACTGCAGAGCTGGTTCGTGCGAGAAAACCTCAAGTGGGTCTGCAAAGTGGGTTTTCACACTTAACTTTCCCTTTTCCACAGCTGTCACGTTGAAGGGCGGTGAAGTCATATTTTTCATTGCTCCACTTGTAGTTATGAAGTTATGTCTGGCCCCTGCACACTTGCCACTGCTGCCTGAGCTCCTTTTCTCGCCCGCTCTTCACCCCCTCCTCCCCCCAAACCCTTTAGCTGTTGAAATCATACAGAAAGAATGCCTTTGCCTTGGTACAACAAATGATTTGGAGAGCAAGAAAAAGAGAGACAGAAGAGGATAAGAAAAAGGAGAAAAGAAACTATTTTTTTTTGTGGTGTTGTGAAGGCCTTTTGTTCAGCTTTTCCCTGGAAATCATAAAGCGGTTCTGAGTACTGGTTCTGTGCTGCCCCAGGCCCTTTTCGGGCAAACATCGTAAACAGGGTGAAAAACTGCCAGTAAAATCCAAAGACCTGGGTTCGCCATCGTTTTCGTGGATGTTCCGGCTTTGCATGTCAGCATGTGATGCTCCGAATGCATCAATCTATCACACTAATTTATGGCAAATTCTGTCACTTGTGTGCATGTGATCTGCAGTTGTGGTCGGCAGTCCTTCTGATGTTTACTTTTATGGTTTAATGCACATCAAGAACAATCAGAATGTCATGTTTATGAGTATCACAACTAGTTTTGAGACAAGCATGTGCTCTGCTGAAGA
This sequence comes from Scophthalmus maximus, assembly GCF_022379125.1. NCBI lineage: Eukaryota > Metazoa > Chordata > Actinopteri > Pleuronectiformes > Scophthalmidae > Scophthalmus > Scophthalmus maximus. Next base: position 15,080,549 of record NC_061522.1, on the reverse strand, counting down.
GACACATTTCAGTGCTATTAAGTTTCAGGCACTGGATGGTTCATGATTTGCGAACATGAAGGAAGGAAGTGTTTATAATCATCTAGAATGACTGTTTCTCAAATACGTTAGGCCCCAACACAAATTGCATTGTTATCACCTAGTCTGTGTGGATATGAGTGTGAAACAGTCAGGTGTGTAGCATGTTTTCTTTTTAGTACCTCAAATATCTCCTCACGGCAGACCTCGATGCGGCAGTGGCCAGCCTGGGGCTGTTGCTGAGACAGTTCCTGCCGCAGGATCTTCAGCTTCTGCACCAGGTCTCTCTTGTATTTGGGCACCGTCAGGCACTCTGCTTCTTCAGGTAACTGGGCTGGTGACAAAGCTGGCTGAGGACCCCCGGGACCGCCCTGCTCCTTCATCTGAGGCGGAGGATGACTGGAGGGTGGAAGATGAACAGACGAGGAGAGATGGAGGGAGAGATCAACAGAGCATGAAGTGAGTGACATGAAAGAGGGCCAGAAGGGGAAAAGAAAGAGAAAAGTTATACGTCAGCATGATTTAGCTTTTACTTCAAAAGCAGTAGTGAAAAGTTTGTCCTGAGCTGCCCTCTACAAAGGGCAATTTCCATTCGGTGTACTGCAGCTGTTTACTGTCACTTATAGCAATATTCATGTGCACCGCTTAGGTGGAGGCAACAGATTCAAATAAAGATAGAAGAAAGAGGGATATGTCCTGTAGGGAATTCCCCAGCCCGTCTATCTCGAATATCCTCTAACCGCTGAACTAGGGAGTTTTGTAAGAAATTCCCTCTCTGGCCCTCACCCTCCTTATTGCTGTCAAAGCAAAGAGCCCTTAACAGAGAGCTAAGCCCTGAGTAAATCTGATCCAGACCTGAGGACGGGCTGGGTCTTCGACCAGACATTTGGTAAATATCACCACCAGGAAAAACAGAGTGAGGGAGAAAAAACCTGAGCAGACAGAGAGAAGGGAAGAAATATACAAAGGATGGGTGGTGTAAGAGTTGCTGGTGCCTCTAGATTGCTCAGTCAAGTCAATGTGTTCTCTTTGTCCTCCCCAGTCACACACTTGTCACAATGTCTATTATCAAATTTTTTTCCCTTTTAATTCCCCCTAAATATGCAGGTGTGTCTGCGTTTTCAACTATTTTGCATCACAAGAAACTTGTTTAACTTGTTCTTTAAAGCCAACAGCTGACCACCAAGGTTGATTTCCAGTAGGTATCCCTGCCCACCACCAACTACAACTGCAACTTCCACCATCCAACCAATGGAGCTGCCACCCTTCCTCATGCTTTGAGGTGAAGGGAAAAAAATGTTCTGATAAATGTAGGATCCAGCCACTGCTCCCCTGGTCAAAGTGCAGCCTTGTGTGGGAAAAGGTGTGAGCAGGGAAGCATGCCTGACACAGCGGTACAGAGGAACTTAAATCCTGACCTTCATCCCCTTTTGCTCTGTTGCCATTCAGAGCCTGTATATTCTAAGAGGTTGAGATACATTCTTAAACAATCTTGGCTAAGAAGTGCCATGGTCAGTGTTCTAGTTCTGGCCTCCTCCAGCACCCACTGTGGTGTTGGTGGTGAGATGCCTGGGTGGGCCTCATAAAAACATAATCTCACAGGACAGCAGTCCTTGTTTCCCTGTGAGGAGACGCTGAACCAAGCCCTGCGATAGGTTGGCGACCTGTCCAAGGTGTACCCCACCTCTAGCCCAATGTTAGCTGGGATTGGCTCCAGCCCCCCCGTGACCCTTAAATGGATAAAGCAGTTGACGATGGATGGATGGATGGATGGATGGAGACGCAGAACCAGCAGAGGACTTCTTGTTAAGAGGCTACTGTCCTCCGCTGAGAGTGGAGTGTCGGGGCTGCTGTTGGCCAAACAAAGGCAGCACACCAACAGGCCCAAATTGGTAGATAAAGAAAGGAAAGGCCTTATAGCAGCATGTAGCCACCCACGTATTGCAACAATCATTGTACATTGGGTTGTTTGGTTCAGTAGGTTGAAAAAGGCCTCATCTATCTAGGCTTTCCAAACTAAACGGGTGCAGTGTTTCACCAGTCTATCCCTGTATAATCAAGTCCGCTGCTATTTATTTTATTGGCAGGAGCTGAGGCTCCTAGCATGTCAAAGAAAGGGTAAGACTGCAACAGAGCAGTCCTGAAAACCACTTTAGGAAGGAGGGGAGGAAGAAAAGATGACCTTAAAACAAGATGGAATGAGTTGCTTTTGGCTGGGAGGTTCAAGAACCATATAATAAAGCATAATTTCAGCGCACTTTTTTTTCCTTTTGAGGACAAGGTGTAATTAAAAATACGTTTCGACATCGTTCATCGTCTCTGGTTTCCAAACGGGACGAGCTCTTTATATTTGATGGTAAATATAGAAAATACAAGCACAGCAAAGCTGAGAATGTTGTGCCCAAGCTGAAAAAGAGAAAAGGTTCCTATTGCTGTGACAGCTCGGGTGAAATACGACGTCAGGGAAGAAATATTAACTATCAAATTCAATGTAAGAGCCAGAGGATTTTATTATTGTTATTCCAAGGTAGAAGGAGCGGGAGGAAAGAAGTTGAAGAAGTCAAGAAATCAGGGGGTCAACATTTTCCTGAGCTGGCTCACTGGCACCTGAGCCTGCAGAGTCATGACAGGCCTCCATCCCCTTACTGTGTTTGCAGGGAGGCAGGCTGGGTGTGTGTGTCGGGTGAGAGGAACAAGATGAACAAGAGAGCAAGTCTGCATGTATGTTTGTGTAAGAAAAAGTATACGTTTCTCTTCTGTGACAGCTGGCACAAGGTGGGCTGCTGCGAGTGTTGAGTAAGTGCGGGGGTGTGAAAGCCGCACCAGCCACCACAACACACCCACTCTGCCTGCCCCCCCAGCCAGCCCACAGAATCAAAGGCTCCTTTTATAAGTCCTTCTTTTCCGAGTATAAGCGGGTCGCCCTGCGCTTTGCACTGCTAAAAAGCAGCAGAGGGCAGAGAGGTGAGACGAAAAGTGCCACTGCTGCCGACACTGCAGAACATGGACTCAAAGAGTACATGTATATGTGTGTACATAATTATTTATTTATAATATAATAGAATGTGTGTTTTGCCAGTAAAAGGTGTGACCTCTAACAATTTTCCCCAACTGCCAAGTTCCTACTTCTGCACACTTCAAAAGTACAAGACGCACAGGAAACCGGCAGCAGACAGACTGCGGTGATGAGATGGGCCTACACACTAAAATATCTTGCATCTATCTTCTAGACTTTCTCTGAGGATGAAAAATTTACCAAATCCTGCTACGACAGATTGTAAAATCCTTTTTAAGCACAATTTCTGAAGAAAAATATGGTTAAAATATGGCAAAATAACTAACCCAGAACAAGCAGAAATTATGTGTACAGAATAGAAGAGAAAATACCAACAAAAGAAAAACTGTTCATCATGTTGACTACATAGTGCAATACATTGGGCATTAGTCATTCAGATAGGCTGTCCTCTTGTCTGTCTTATACAAGCTGCTTTTTGAAACAGTACATATTGTAGATATATAAATGGGACATGAGGCTAACCCAATAATTTGCTTTAATATTTATTTTTCACAGGTTAAATATACTGCACACCTAATGTACCAAATATAATCACCACGTTTTAACACATCATTGCAAATATTGACATAAATGCTGTGAAGATTGACATTTACTTGGTTAGGGAAAAATACCTGATGGTACCCACTAAACTTAACCCAGAGCAAACCAAAATACCTTCAGCAAACACTGATGTAATCTTTCAGACATAGAGTATACTATGCACTGGTGCAAGGGATGAAGCTAAGTATGTGAGAAACAGTGTGGCAGACCGCAGTAATGTAGCCGAGTCTGACTGTCTGACAACTCAAGGCCTTCATCAGTCTGAGGTTGATGGCAACGGAGTCGTCGGAGTCGCATTTAAACCAAGACGTGTCCTGGTGGATCAGTAGACGGAGGTGCAAACAAATGCAATGACTTCTAAATACTGGGTGTAAAACAATACGTTCGCGAAACGACAACATTGGTCAGATATGAAAGGTAAATCAACAATTGCTCAATTCTGGCTACCAACAATGTGTATACAGTTTTTGTCAGCGGCTTATGTATATATAACATACGCTTATTTTCCTTCTTCAACTGAATTAAATCAAAACAATATTCTTGCAACTGTTTTGTTTGTATATTTTTTTCTCCTAAACCCCACAAATCAGAATGTGGTAACATGTCATGGTAACATGCAACACCACTCCCCAAACCCATCACTCAATCTCCCAAAATGAAAACAGGTCAGTGCATTATAACAGGGTGATGGTGTGTGTGTGTGTGTGTGTGTGTGTGTGTGTGTGTGTGACAGAGGAGCTTACAGGGTGAGGGAGCTGTAGACATAAGAGGATAAGGAGACATGAACAAGGATGGCAGGAGAGAGGATAGATGACTTGGCAGTGGAGTATTGTAGTGGTCAGTAGTTTGACTGGTTGCCCTGGTTTCTCTTTATATATCAGAAGCCTTAGTAGACCTGAGGATAAGGTATAATAACATCCGATTCTCACGCATGTATATGCATATGATCGGTATGTGTGAACTGACTGTTTTCACCTCTGTATCTCTGACTGCTGTTGTTGTGTTTTTTATGGGCCTGCCGTCAGTCACTCATTATGTCTGGATTGTAAAGATAATTTAGCCCGCCCCATAAAGTTTAGTGTTTCAGAGCCAAAGTCAGACACATCATCCCAGTTTGCACTACAATTGTGCATTTTGATTCTTTCTCTACCACACTGAGGGAGAATAATATTTGCTCACTTAAAAACCTTTTGAAAATGAACTGAAGTTACTTTTCTTAACACTGAAATGTTTCTCCTGAGGTATAATAAAGAAGATAAGTATTCAGGCAGATGTTGATTTTTTTGGTTTATGGGCGTTAAAAACCAGAACAACTGACAAACAGATCAAATGTGCATTTTAAACTTGTTAAGACTAAATAATGAACAAGAGGATTTCTTGACCACATTTTAAGATCTACTTTTGCATTGCTAGAAATGCAGCTCATTTGCCTAATAAAATCCTTAAAGCCAAAATTAAAATATTTTTGCTTGAGAATCAACACATGCAAGGACTTCTCTGATCTCATTTATTCAGATGCAGGCCAAACAAAGTGCAAGTGCTTACTGCTGTGCCTTGAATTTGGAAGGCGTTTTCATTTTGTTTTCATTAATCAGTATGTATCACAAAAGGCAGAATTAAAAATAGAGCTAGTAAATTTTCACCTTCCCAAAGCTCTAACACTTTGTCTGGACTCTCTTAAATTTCTCCTAATAAGGAGTCAGACGCGCAGTTAATGATGCTGACTGGATAACATAGCTGAGCTTCAACCCACAACCAGAGGCTATTCTGACACATATGGATACTATTTGACCAAATGACCAGATGTTGATTTCCCAAACATGTCCGTCGTGCCAGCCGCTGTTTTTGCAAGAGATCTTGACAAAGAATTTGTACAAAAAAAAGCAAAGTGGGGGAAAAAAATCTCCACATCTCGACGTTCCTCTCGATCCTGTAATTTCTACCTCATACACTGTCAGGCTGGAAGTAAAGGAAACTACAAGACAGACAACATACCTGAAAAATAATCCTAGATTTCATTTTATCACACTTGTCTCCATCAGTGACTCATAACACAATCACAGGTTGCTTCCTTCAACATGAATCCCCTTTTTTCCCACATATGCTTTTACCAGCCGTCACTTTCACTAAATAATAAGTTGAAGAGCTGAACAAACTGCTTAAGTATTTAGCCCATGTGTGTTCAGTGAGGCCATGAGAACTGGTACTGAGCTAACAGCTGCCTTGCTAACACGTGTTTTGAATTATTTTCCCTAGAGGGGTCGGCTTCCTCAGGCCTCTCTGCTGGCTTAGCTGGCTGCGAACTGAGCTTTCAGTGAATGCAGACTGCTGACAGAGAGCACAAACACACTGAAGGATGGACTGACAAGTCTCCAACACACACATCCAGGGGTAGGGTCTGTGTGTGTGTGTGTGTGTGTGTGTGTGTGTGTGTGTGTGTGTGTGTGTGTGTGTGTCTTGAGCTTCAATGACATCGTCAGGGTCGACTTGAAAGTCAGCTCTGAGGAAGGTTACAAAAAACGTGCACAACTTTTTTATTAACAAATACCAATTGGTCATTCCCATGTGGAAGTCACATTTGTGTGTGTGTGTGTGTGTGTGTGTGTGTGTGTGTGTGTGTGTAGCTTTGAGTGATTGGCTGCTGAAACTGCTCTATACAGACAGCTGGGCTAGGAGTATGAACATTCGTGTGAGTGCTGATTGCATTGTTCACATATAGGTATGTCACAGACCATGTGCAAGTGTGTGTGTGCAAACACAGAGTGTGCATGGGAATGTGCATGTTTGTCTGCACAAAATGTCAGCGTATGTGTGTGTGGGTTACCTGAGGTTAGTGTTTTGGCTGTCCGTGGCCACACGGGAACCATTTGAACTTGGGCTGCAGAAGAAAAGAGGAGGGGAGAGGGGAGCAAAAGACGGAGAAAAACAAAGAGGGCGGAAAAAGACACAGAAGAGAAGGTGAATGACAGAGAACAGGATCATAGCAGTGAAAACAAAAGGGGATACAATTTAAAAAATGGAACAGTGAGGACAATGGGAAAGTGATAGAGAAGGAAAAAAAAGCACAAACGAGAACAAAAACAAAGTGAGAAAATTGATGAAAAGACAGCAGAGTCAGTGAGAAAGACAGAAAGACGAAAGGGAAGGAGGGGAAAAAACGTTGGCACATACAAGAGACAGAGAGAGGACAGGGGAAAGGACAGAGGAGAACAAAATATACATGAGATGAATGAAGCCAAGACAGTCATCAGTGATTATCTTACATCAGACATATTCATGGCAGAAGGATTCATGGGTGCAGTGTGTATCACAGGTTCCTTAACAGTTTTTTCCCCTCATTTCAGGTTTCAGATTCTCCCAGCATCCCCAGACAGGAGTCATCATGTCCACATTGAGGACAGACTGTGAGTGTGAAGCTACTTAAAAAAAGAACCCAGCTGAGCTGCTAATAATCCTCAGCAAGAAAATATGAACTGAGAAGAGAGTGGCTGGGAATGTCCTCTACTGAGGATGATGAGCTGAAGAACAATATTCTTAAAACCATAGACAACAATAAGTCAACATTGACGTAATATAAACTTAAACACCACTATAGTGTGAAACTTTAGATCATTTGTACTGTATTTTACATATCCTAGTTTGGAGGAGTTGTGTGTAAGTGCACTGCTGCTGGATGGAAACAAACGAATCACTATGTCATTTGTCCAACACAAATAACTCAAATAAATAACACACATTTACTTTGTGATACACTCACTTGAGTACTAGATGCAGGTTAGCAGAGAGTCGTGGGTCTGTGAACTGTGTTGTTCGATTGTTGTGGTCAACAAAGTAGACGCGGCCGGTGGCTGTGTTTCTAATCTCCCAGCCTGGCGGCAGTGGGCCGAGCTCCTCGCAGTTCACATTGCTCAGGTCCCTGAACAAAACAAATAAAACAACCATGAGCAACAGTACTACAAAGTTGAATGCAATTCTAAATAAATCTATAAAGCAAGCAGACCTGCAGACCAGAAATACATGGGTAAGTAAGTAAATAGTTTTATTTCTTTAGGATTATGATGCACCTGTATATGACTGAATGGCCTCAAATGGGAGAAAACGTCTTCTTAACATGGATAATTACATAACTTTGTTATCAATAAGGATAAACCACTTGCTCAGGTACTTAAATCCTTGTTCTTAAATTGTACTTAAACATTAGTCTTTCAACAACAGATTTAGTGATGGTACTGGTGTGAGGGATTAAATATGGTTTAGCTTTTACAAATCATCCAATCAGAGCACAGGACTTCCACCTTCAAAGGATTCAGAGCATCAGCAGCAATATCAGTGCCATCATCCTCTTGGCAAAGTATCGGCCTAATTTCTTGATTCTTCTTCTGTCCTGTACATGGACATCGGTGTCAGTAGAAACCAAAGTCCTGATCTGGGACAACACTGTAGCCTCAGGAGGTATTGTGACTGTGGGTGTGAGGACTTTGTCCTTGTGTGAAGTCAGGGAGAAAGAACATGCCTTGCTGCACTCATCACAGCATACTGGGTCATTTTGGCGGCTGTATCCAAAATGACCAAACCCAGAGTTGCTGCAGTGCGTTACATGCATGTGCTTCATCAGTGAGCAGCAGCTACACCGAGACGTGGCCAAAAACGTAACGCAATAGCACTGCCTGCAGTCTCTAGTGAGTTAACTAGTGGGCTATTGAGAGCTGGTGAAATAGTTTGATTGAATGCAGAACCACTGGCCTGTGGTGTTTTCAGATCAACATCTGTCCAAAAATGTTCTGCTCGCTCCATGTTGGACTCAGAGGTCGTTAGTTTGGCTGACCCCGACTTGAAACTGAAATCTGACGAACAACACTGTTCCTGAACACAACCGTGAGCAATTAAGTGAGAAATGAGGTCTGATCCAAACCAGTCAAGTCCAGTTTAGTCCTGTCAGTTTTGGGAATATATGTCATGTTTTATATTCGGATTAAAACTATAAAGGCTGTCAGCACAGTTGTGCATTTATAATAGGTTGTTCATTCTGAGATAGTTTTTTACAAACAAAAATCTGAACAATAAAAGTTGAAAAATACACAAAAAGTTACCTGGGTACCCGGGGGTCATGCCAGGTGCTGACTCCAGTCTGTGTGTGGAGGAAGTAGACCTGGCCCTGCTGGGTTGTTCTTTGCTCTGTAAAAAAAGAAAGAGAGAAATTGATTTGAATTAATTTTTCAAAAGATAAAAGCAGCAGTGGAACTGTTGCTGGGACTGTTTTTCTTGAGTCGAGTGCAGGTGGGTACAAGCACAGATAGTAAGCTTGTGTATTTTGGAGAAGGGGAAATATGTTTATAATAGATGTGACAAGCAAACTGCTGGGACAATGTTAAACTAAGATTTTCTTAAGGTGTCTGCCAATGTAATCAATTAGTTCCTCTCCTGGCTCCAGGCGGCTTATCCCACGAGGATGGGGAAAATAAAATGCGAGGGAAATTTATCAAAGACTTCCATGTGTGTTTTTCCTTGCAGAGAGTTCCTTAATGCATCCGTGTTGCCTTGTTTTCTCTTAAAGGTTAGTGTGTGCACTGAAAGTCCTGCAGTCTTATTCATTTCCAAAACCAAAGGAAATGGAGAGGAAAATGCTGCAATTCACGCCAAACCCACTAATATAATATACTGTAAACCGAGGACACCAAGATGAAATCTGAGGAGAATGGTTCTCACTTGCAATCTGTCACTGGCTTGTTGGACCTTTGATTCCCTCTCCCTCATTCTCATTGATGAATGGAGAGTAAGTGTGTGTGTGTGTGTGTGTGTGTGTGTGTGTGAGAGAGAATGTTTGTGCTGCACAGGCGTGTTGTTCATGTGTGTATGTTCACCCGCTAATCCATCACTATCCACCCACCCCGACTTCCTACTGGCATAACTCATTTCCTACCCACCGCTCCCAGTCTCTCTCTCCCCCCACACACACATTCCCCCTCTCTCCTTCTCTCTCACGCTCTCTCACCACACCCAGCCACTGGTTCAGAGGGTTCAGCTGAAGAAGAAAAGCCTACAAGCTGTTGGGCATCAGTGACTCATTTTGTCCGACCTCGGCCAGTCACAGTGGACACAGCAGGACATTTCAAAGGGGGCACAGGTCCAACAGTTCCATTCTTAATCACTGGCATATAGCCAACCACTTAAAATAATAATTTATTTTACAGACTCTGGAGGTATTGTGTGGTGCACTGTGGCTGAAAAATAAACCTAGTTTGGCTTCTGCATTATTTTTCCAAAAGTGTTTGAATGTTGTAAGGTCGGATTAGGAACTACTTAAAGTGCCTTTTCTGAACTAAACGCCAAGCTATGAATACCCTGCTTTCCTTTCTTCTCTTTGCTGTGGGAATATCAGTCTGCAAAATCAAAACATTCCAACGCTGGAAGTGTTTGAAAACAGAGGAGAGGAGAGGAGAGGCTGAGTATTATCACACAGCAAGAGTTGATGCAGTTGTTCTGATGGGGTGCTGTGGGAAGGAGGGAGAGGGGAGGTGGAGGGGAGGTTTAACAGATAAAGTCATTGAGCCAAAAGATAGAGCACAGAAATGGACAGAGAAAGAACAAGAAAAGAAGGTAAAAGGGACATTGAAACTTTATTCTCATCATTAAAAGGAAAAAAAAATGAAAAGTAGAAATGCCTCCAGGCTAAACAAACAAAACAGAGCCCAAGAGTAGCTCACCATGTCTTTAATCTGTGTATCTTGTATTTTTGAGGGTTAGGCCTGGGACTCTGTTAACTATACACTGCACTATGACTACAGCTGACAGTGTTTCAGCCAAAACACTCCAAGATGTTTGAGAAACACAATTCTTGGTTTAGCTGCAGTGTGATTTGATCAATGCTCATAGTTACAAAAGGCATTTTTTGAGATTTTCCAAAACAGTTCTGTGTTAGGATGAGCAGCTGATCCGATGATCACAAGAGGGCAATATAATGTGATGTCATAGACACTGCACTCTTTTTAACCACGTTATCCTCAGGGCTCGCAATGGTGAAGATGGACGCAAAAATAACTAAAACACTCAATCACTCTTTCTGTACTTCCACAGAATGAATTCTAAACAGGTATTCAGTTCTTGGAGGGAGTGATTATGTCTGTGAGTCTGTGTGTGTCTGTGTGTGAATATGTGTTGGTGGTGCTCACCATAACCCTCCGGGAGGTCAGGCGGTGTATGCAGGTGCGTCCGACTCATGTAGTTGCGATGGCGCTGTGATCGAACCCGTCTCTCCTGGACCCGCTGTTCCCCTGGTGGGACGCTGGCCTCGGCCCCATTAATGGGCGTCATCACTGGCGTGTTCTCGTCCACCACGCAGCTTAGTGGACGCCCTGATGGGCTGGAGTACTCGGACGCTGGCCTGAGGGAGAGCAGAGAGTATTAATGTTAATGTGTACACAGGTTATAGTCCTCTTAGTGTGAGTGGAATTTTTGTTTTTTTCCCTTTTTCCCAGAGGTACTGACGACTTGGCTATCTGAAACCCTGGGCCTATCTGCCCCCCCTACCATGCTCATTGAATTTGCACATCTGTCTCCTCTTTCTATCCATTGTCCCGTCATCATGCTCTACCAATCTTCCCAGTGTCTGAGCCAAACTTCCTAGCCAAACTTCCTAGTGTATCCCTCAAATGTGTAGTTCATGCATACATTACATTTGTCATCAGTCAGGAGCAGTAACACGAGCTAGTGAAGAATGGTGAAATGGTAAAAAACAAATGGACACAACCCGAAACGTTCTGCCAACTGAGGAGAGACATGACAGTATTCCTTTCTGTTTGGTAGGATTATATGTATATGTATATGTATATGTACTTATAAATAAAAGAAGCACAAGAAGTACAACTATTTGATTTTTATATTTTTTTTCCATTAAACAGTGTCTGCACTGTTGCATATTCCATACAGAAAATAAAAAAATGACCAAACTACAGTAATACTCTTTCCCCACTTAACTCATCTCATCCATCCTCTACAGCCATTCTCTAGTTATTTCACCCTCCAACAGAATCCCTACCTGATCATCTTCATTCACAACATCATCTTTTGACCTCTATAGAGATGTGCAATAAGAGTGGGTGAGATGGTGGGGGGACTTTTTTTGCATACGACTCCAACGGCCCCACTGATATCGGCCAAGTAGGAAGGCGACAGTTGTTCCTGTAGGAACAGGGGCCAAGTAAAACCTGGCTGCCGGACTGGCTGGCTAATTTATTTAAGTTTGTGTGTGTGTGTGTATGTGTGTGTGTGTCTGTGTGTGTGTGTGTGTGTGTGTGTGTGTGTGTGTGTGTGTGTGTGTGTGTGAGGGCATTACTGACAGATTGTTATTGTTGTCTTGTGAGTGGAGCTAAGTGGAAGGGAACTGCAGGAAAGTGCAAGCACTTAAATAGACCCCCTCTCTCTTTTGTAAAGGGTTAAGATTGTTGTTAATTTCAATAGCACGACTGCTGCACTAAAGACAGAAACAGTTGAACACAATAAGATTTGAGACACTGGAAAGCTTCCACTTTAACACCGCTCACTTTTACCCAAATGTACCCATTGTGGGAAGAATAAAGAATTATCTTATCTTATACTCTTTTACATTGTTTTGAGGTCATAGTTGGGGACGTGTACATGTGTGCAGATTTACCTGGTCGGCCTCTCCCATTGTGTGGTACGTGTGATGTGGTTCAGATACTGTATCCTTCCAGAAGCCGTCCTCCTCTCCTCCCATCTGATTCATGAGATATTAAGATAAAACTGGTTAGAAAATGCACAAAAATACACAGATAATAAATACACATGAAATATTCAATATTAACTACTGTTCACAGACTATTCACCTCACTTTTAAATGTTTAGTTAAAAAAACGTGTGATAATACTGACCCATCGGGTAAGTCATTGTCGAACAGACGACTGCAGTCCACCACCGGCCCTCCTGTCCCGATACGATCCCTTGACTGAAGACTTACTACACAGTTAACAAAGACAAGGAAAATTGTGGGTCAAATATATTTTGCTAACCATACAGCTCCAATTATAATGACTAACATTTTTTCAGCATTTTTTGGCAAGAGGATTGTAGCTCCACAAAGGCTTTTATACATTTTTTGTCTTTCTTTCAGTATTCTCCATGGTTAATTTTTTCTTCTAATGTAATTGCAGTAGAAGACAAAAGTAAGAAAAAAATGTTGTTTCGAAGGTGGCAGATATAAAATTTATCCCTGTGTTTTTGTCTTATGGAGCCAGAGAATAACAAAATATGCTTTATGTGGTTCAGTGGTTCGGCAAAGAACTGAGTCAGAGGATTGAGACAGTGTGTGTCAAGTTGTGTGTTGTTTAAATAATACTTTCAGACATCCAGCATTGTGTTCGACACAAACACTGGTCTGTCTCAGATTAACCTTCATAAACTTAAATACAGAAAAAAAAAATGGTATGTGACTATTCCAACTTCTGTACAGTTAATTGACGATGATTTTGCAACTTGCAATAACCGAACTCTGTGTTCATGTTTTCGATCGAGAGACTGTTAATGATATCAGAGTTTTAAGACAATGACACTGTGGGTGTAACTTTAAAAATGTCCACCAGAAATACCTGTGGTGTATATAATTGGACTCATAAATACAATACTGCCACTGCGTTTTGATTTACTGTATAATGAACAGATATTGATGACTTGACATGTTCTTTATTCTGACAGTAAATCCAACTGAAGTCGTGTTTCTTACCAACTATCTGTCCCCTCACAGTATCATTGTCATTAGGGCCCAGTTTATTCAGGTCCAGTCTCTGATCTGCAGGGGGAAAAAAACAAAACACAAAACCATTGATTCAGCATCTGTCCCAATTTAAACCCATGAACATTTTCAGGCACTAAACTGATGCATGACTTTTAAATATTTGCACTGAGTTACTGAGTGTTCAGACAAAAATCTTCACTGTGTTTAAGAACTGCAAGATGCTAACAACCGCTTGACCATGTGGACTTCACGGAGAAAATAAAGAGTCTTAATCTGTTGGGAATCAAGGAGCCTCTTGTGCCAAACAGTGACAATTTTTATGTCATGAAGTAATCTACCTGGAATGTATGCCTGCAGATGTTTGACTGGCCAGCACAGGGTATTGTCTGATAACTTCAGATTGTGTTGTGGCAAAAATTAACCAAGGTCAGTGGTTTTGTCAGACAAAACTGTTGTTGTGTTGTTGTTATTGTTGTTTTTTCTGTCTGCATTAGCAGCGTTTTACACAGTGCTAATACAGTCGTCAATTGCAAACTGTACGGGTGTACTGCAGTGCTTTATGCTTTGAATGGTATCTTTGAAGGACATTTCAATGTATTTTGGAGTGCTGCATTCCATGCAAGGAGGTTGAGTAGTATATTGATTGAAAATTCACCTATTTTCCTCAATTATTTTTCCTTGCACACAAGACATATAAGGGATATACTGGAGTAGCCAGTCAAAACTGATCAAATTATTTAAGTCTCCATGCAATTGTGCCTTTAAATTACATGTTAAAACAGTGCAACACTATCCTTGCTGGAAAAAAAGCCTCTGCAGATTCTCCCGTTTTGTGTGAAAAGATTTACAAATTGACTCACCAAACGTCACAAAGTTTGGAAATAAGAACTGTTTGTCTGCTCAGCACAGGAGAGAGCTGCCAGACATAAAAACACAGGAACACAACCCAGGAAGACTCTGAACAAGATCCAGACACAGATACACTGCAGTCTCTCTCTCTTTCTAACACTCGGGCACGCAAAACCAGTCCAGCTGACCGGCAAAGTGACCAATTGGTACCCATTAAAATTACAACCTGTGTGTGTGTGTGTGTGTGTGTGTCTGTCTGTCTGCCCGGTAAGAGTCCTGCAGTGGCATAGGCTTTTTTAACATGAATTGCTGAAACGTAGACAGACTTTAAGACAGAATTTGAGGGTGGGAGCGGAAGGCAAACATGCAGAAGAGGCATAAACAGTCAGAGGGAGAGTGAGTGAGATAAAGTCTCCATGTGCTAATATGAAAACTCAAAGTCAAGACTGGATTGTCAAATACTTGTTACGTCTGTGTGGCATGTGCATGAAATAGTATATCAGTGTGTGTGTACATAAGCTAGGCAAATCTAAACAACCTTAAAACTCGTTTCCAAACGAAATGTGTGTGCATCTGTTATGGAAACATGTCTAGACTAAACAGTGACGGTCGATGGCTTTCATGGCTTAAATAGTAAACAGATCTTTCTCTTAAATGCAAGACAGAGGAGACAACAGTTACAGACTTCTAACCACGAGCGCTCAACACACTATGCAATTCCTCAAAACTATGATAAATATGTTACAATGAAATAAGCAAAATAAATGGGCATTAATATGAACATGTAGACGCATTAGAGCCATGTGAGTTTAGTGGTAGAGTTACAGTGCTTACAGTAAGTATCCGCAGTATCACAATCAGCAAATCAGTAAATATAATTAGTCATTACATCAACACTATGAATACTACAATCAAGTAAACAGCAGGTTTCAAAGTAATGCAGACTAACGTGTAGTCAGCACAGTAATTTTGAAAATATGGTGGTTTGTGTGCGTGTGAGTGTGTTAGTAAGTTTGTGGGTTCAGAAGTGGGGCAGAGGACTTTGAGACAGACTTCTAGTAAAATATCTTGCTGGATCCCCTTTTGGTTTGCAAGAGTTTGTCTCGGTGTATATACGTGCAGGAGTGAAACAGCCTCGGAAGTTAGTGTTTGAATTAGATGACAGAGTGAGCTCTGTGTATGAATATGACTTTAAGGAACCAAGGCACTTCCAATAAAGTCTTCTGTGAATGTATGTGTTTTTTTATGTTCATGTCTGTGTGTGTGTGTGTGTGTGTGTGTGTGTGTGTGTGTGTGTGTGTGTGTGTGTGTGTGTGTGTGTGTGTGTGTGAACATTGTGGGTTAGAATAGACACTGCTCATGTGACAACAGCACGCAGGACAAGGAAAAAGGGATAAAGTGAGCACTGGTGACTTGTCAGAGATCAAGTCTACTTCCTCTGGCTGCGAGAAAGTATAATTTCTGCCATGTTTGTTGTACAGTAAGTGGATGGTCTGGAGCCTAACTGGAGCCTATACTGCCTGTTTCTGGAAGTTGTGGGTAAGTCTAAGGGCAAATCATGAGGCACCAGGCTTCCACTGCTGTCAAGGTCTGTTTTGTGGTAACACTGATGCTGTTGTGGGTCTTGGAGGATTAGGGGGTGAATTTTATGAGCCAAGAATGCCATTTAGGAGCAAACAGAGAAGTTGCTGGAAACTATTCTGAACTCATATGTGAAGTATTTAGGTTGATAGTTTGGAATCGGCCGTTTCATGTGGGTCAACCATACTAAAACTGCCTACATTTATGCAAGTGTCCAACCATACAGTCTGAATAAAAGCATCCAATAAATGGCAATTATATTCCAACAGACAAATCCTCAAGGGGTTGTGGGGAATGGCTGCGTGGAACGGATGTATATATACAGGGAAAAGGCCAGATATATAAAAAGCACAAGACTATGTGTTCATGACAGGTCAGGACGATAGATTGAAGAGAAGGAAGAGAGTGGCCGGAATGTTAATTTGACAGTATGGACAACAGTTAAGTGAATTAAGTATAAAGTATATGTCAGTATCAACTGAAACATTCTGGCAACAAGGCAGATGTGGCTTACAAGTGAGTGACGATGTTGACTGCATAGAGAAAGTAAGAGTCTGAATCAGAAGGGAATCAAAGGACGTCTTGTGCCAAACTGTGACAATATCAGCAGAACTAGAACTGGACCTCCAAGAGTAAAAGCCATTTGTTTACTTGGCAGAAGGTTTTATTGCTTAAAATGAATTGTGGCTATTGATTTGGTCCCCGGTGTCAGATGTCTACAGCAGGTAATATTTCTGATATGTGTTGCCTCTAGGAGTTGCCTGTGTACTGTGGCCATAAATCTTACAGCGATGAATGAATGGCTGGCATAGGAGCAGCAACAGGCAACAAGCTGGGGATGCAACAGCAGCACTGTTGAAAGAAAGAAACATGTAGCAGCAGGCTAGCTAGCTATCGCACTGCTGTGAACCAGATAAAACATACAGAGTCACCCTACTTGCCAGACACAACGTTTGTCTCTATTGTCGGAGACAGCAGGTCTGGCCCACACGTTTGTCCATCTGACTAGGTGTGTTTTGTGCAGAATGCATGGATCAAATCAAAATAACTTGATTGTCTCTCTTTGTTTGCAACAAAGAAAATTTTCTAGAGCTTAAATTGCAATTAGCATCTCATATAACATAACAGTAAAAAACTAAAGAAAAAGAAAAAAAGACAATCATCTACCATCTTTTTATAACAAGCAAGACTGGCATTTTGGGTAAAGGTCACAGGAAGCATGAAGAAACCAGACAACTGGGACCTGTTTTCACAGAGACAAGGAGTATGCACTTACATAACAGGTACTTACAGCCAGTGTCTTTTAGCCTGTTGATGGCATTGGACAGGAGGCGGACACAGCCCAGGAAACCTGCACCCTGCTTTTTGTGGATCTTCTTGTGGTTCCACACACTGATGGTAATGGAGTCTGCCTTTCCAATGTATCTGAGGGAGAACAGAGGGAGTGAAAGAAAACAGGTCAATAACACAGAAAGGCGGAGTGACGACAAAGTGAGAAGTAGTTTGCATTACATGGCGCAAGTGCATTTAGGTTGTTGCTGGTTAAACAATGTAAAAAAAGGGTCATGCCAGACATGTGCTTTTAAAGTGTTGTACTTGGTCTTGTAATTAATCATGTTTTTGATACAACATGCAAGTTACCAACCATCTCTCATTCCCTTTAAAAGCCAGGCCTGCTTGCACGTTAGTGGATTGCTATCAAAAGGATGGATGTGCCAGGTCTGACTTATGAGCAACGAGAGCATTGACATATTTTTAAAAAACTGGGTGCTGGGCGGGAAGTTGAACACTGTGTTAGTCTGAAACAATAAACTTGCGTAGCCCTTGGTGCTAGGTGTAACATAGGGCTCATGGTGATTGTGTGCACACAAACACCGATTAACAATAATGTTAGTATCAACAAGTGAAACTTATTTTTTGTATTTCTTATAACTACTTCTCCTGACAGCTTGGGAACAATGCACACTGTGTTTGCAGTGTAGACTTTCGGTCTGTGTAATGAGGCAGACTGGTTGATTTTCAATCAACTTGTGTGTATGTGCTTGTGTGTCAGCTGATTTAGCGCAACTGAGTCCAGTCTAGTCGTGGTTGAAGAACAGAGGAAGTTCCCGTGAAGTGCTCCACCACTGTCTCAGAGGCAGACAGCCCTTACAGTAAACACAGCGAGTTCAACATTCAAATGCACACACACACATGCACACATGTAATTACAGCCTAGTAGTTAGCTCTGATGCGGAGCTCTGTATAATGCTGTATATCAATTGCAAGGAGTGGGGTTTCCCTACGAAACACTACGAAAAGGATTAGTAAGTGAGCTAAATCACAGAAGTTAGCAGTGAAATTAAATTACAACCTGTTTGGGTAGTGGAAAAGAAATCTGATCAGTAGCAGTAGCATGGTAGAATCTTGTACTGTCACATTTCCTCTCAGATACTGATGTACTTATGTTGATTATGACCTCATTCAAGCCATATAACAGTTTTTGATGACAAATGGACAGAAGATCGCACTAGTTTTTGCCAGGAAAGCTCCAATTTTACTTTTAAATAAAGGTGAGATTATTAAAAGCTTACTCAAGAGACTAGAAACCACTGGAGTAAAGCTGAGCTAAATTTGCCATCTTGCAAAGCAGAAGGCTTCAGTCACACTATAAATATGAAGGTGAGATTACACGTAACATTTGAAAACTTGGAGGAATTTGACTGAAATATGAACTGAAAT
This sequence comes from Scophthalmus maximus, assembly GCF_022379125.1. Lineage (NCBI taxonomy): Eukaryota > Metazoa > Chordata > Actinopteri > Pleuronectiformes > Scophthalmidae > Scophthalmus > Scophthalmus maximus. The sequence continues at coordinate 15,062,016 of NC_061522.1, read as the reverse complement.
AAAGTCTCAGGCATGAAAGATTTAGCTTGTTTGATTTGTGTTTAAAATCAAAGCAATGCTGATGTTTACTTTGAGTAGACCAATTTCGACTCAGCTCATCCTTGATTAGGACGTTCTTCTCATCTTGGAACAACAAAAGTTCTAAGCATTGTACTTTGATGTTTCAATGTGTTTTGCGGTTCTTTGTGCTATACTGCTACTTAAATCATCTCTCTGAGGACATTATAGAGTTCCAAAATTTAGTCTTGTGCTCCTTTATACAGTGCGGTTGTGATATTAACAGGTAAATGTGACGCAGAGGTGTGTTGTGCAAAGCAGGGTTTTTAAACAACGAGAAAAAAAACAGAACTGAAAGAGCAGACGAGACAATGACAGAGCGTCTGAGAACAAGACAGCAGGTAGACCAATATGCTGTCTTTACTCAAAATGTAGAAGTAAACAGTGTTTGGTAACCTTGTATTTAATCGTTACAACATGACTATCAACAGAAAATGTATGCAGATGGGGAGGGCTGAAATGTTAAAAGGAATGAGCTGACAGCAAAGAAGGTAGAAGATGACAGTATAACTACAGATGGAACTGACTGTCTTCTAGAGATGGTTGTTGTCTAAAGGCCCCAGTAAACTGTGACACAGGACAGCTCTCTGCACAGACCAGTTCTCACAAAGTGACCATCTGACACTGGTCAACATCACCTATTGTCTGTGTTGCCTTGAATTCATGAGCATTATTGAGTATCTGTGTGCTATAACGTTATCCTTAATTTAAAACATTTCTAGTCTTGTTCTTCTAAGTGTTTTATGAGGTCATGATGGTTTTTGGAAACAACAACATAACAATTGCTGGATGACAACTTAAGCATTATGTCAGAATGCTTGAAAGTATTTTGTTCTAAATCTTTTATTCTTGGGACCCACTCTGTTCACACTAAGGTTCAAACAGACCAGTATAATCAGGTTTCATCTGTTGTTAATGGCATTTTCCTTTTTTTTCATTCAGTGTGTTGATTTCGATTTCAACAAGAAACTATCACTCAATCTATTTCATAAAAAAGAACAGGAAACTCCTGATTATATTCTAAACTTAAACGCACGCAAGCATAAACTTTTGGACATGTGCTTCCACAGGCTCTCTTAATAGAAAATTGAAAATTAATCAACTTCCAGATGAGCATTTTAGCGTTGTATCAGGGTGTTTCTGATAATCAGTATAGAGCATCAAGGCCCATGGCAGTATTAGGAGGTGGGGAAAAGACCCCAAAATAAAGTGTGTGTGCCCAGAAAGTACAAATGTTTATGTGGTTGCATGCAAATAATAAGGATGCAAGTATTTTCATAAGTGCATGGACAAAAAAGTACTTTAAAATAGAGTGGCAATACAAGATAACTAATAAATATAAAAATAAAATATATTTTTGCCAATATTTCTTTCAATCGCCCACCTTTACAAAGGCTTGTTTGCTAGTGGGTCCTTTGGGGTGATCACTTTGAGGTACAGGGAACATTCACACCACACGGCCTCAGTGAAAACACTTGAGTACATAGGTTCATACGGGCACTCATGTTGTTCCTCCTTTTATAGCCTTTTTATGATTTAGAGGCTAATGGACAATATAATAAATACCACATTATGCTTTAACTCTAGAATGAACCAGGCAAATATGAGAACCTTTTTTTCTTGTATACCTTTTGTTTTTTTTGACCATTGCATTATTCATAGATTTCATTTGAAAGACCAGTGATTTGCATTTACATTTCTGAGACTAAAAGTGAAAGGAGATCATACTTAATAGGAAAAAAACTCAGGTTAAAGAATCATGTTACAGACATTGACAAAGAGATGACAAAAGTAAAGGAGCACTCTAAATATGCGTCCGCCTTTGTAAAACCACATTTGGCTCAGAGAAAGTGGGGAATTGAGAAAACTTCTTGTTTAGGAGTGCAAAACAATATAGCAAAAGCCATTTTCTAAAACCGAAAACAGTTAGAATCTGTTATTTGAGGAAGACAGTTATCTTATCAGTACGACTTGTGTTTTACCCCGATAATCTCATATGAATATGTCTTTTGAGGCCTTTGGTATGGAATGTCTGAAATCTCACTCGACAAGATGTTTTGTTCGCATGTAAATGGTCTCAAAAGGTTTACAGATGGGTGTTTCTGCACACAGAAAACAATCTGTGTGCATTCCTGAAACACTTCTCATAGCAGTTGCAAACGCAGACACAACAGAGAGCAAAACCAGCATACAACATTCTTTGTGACAAGTACGGTTTCTGTACCGCTTCATACCACACACACACACACACACACACACACACACACACACACACACACACACACACACACACACACACACACACACACACACACACACACACACACACACACACACACACACACACACACACACACACACACACACACACACACACACACACACACTTCATTTCTTTCTTAATTAGGTAGTACACAGCAACATGTCAGACTACTCCACAGCGCTTCTGCTGACTTACAGATCATAATGTTGATTCCACTTCGGGTCCAGCGTATTTCTCACAGTATCTGTAGAGTGACATTGTCCTGAACCGTCCACCACCACTTTGGCAAAGGGATCTGGTAACCCTGTACAAGAAGACAGAGGCAGGTGAAGTGGTTTTGTGTAGCACAAGTACAAACCTAGTGAGGTCACCAATACCCCCTTCATGGACGAAACATGCGTGTGATGGAGTTCAACATCCCATCTGCAGTCGCAAGTTTGTCTCCATTCCAGTGTTTTCCAAAGAATTCGATTCTATATGTGGCAACAGCTTTCTTAAATAATCAAATATGGTCCCTTGATTATTTTTTTTTTTATATTCAAATATGACAAGTTAATACCGTCAACAAGACATTCCTTAAAATGCATCCGTTGTGCGAAACAAGTACACAGTAAAGAGAGGGAGTGCAAGTATTTCACTGTTACTTATTCAGGAGGCAATTTAATAGTTCATTCTTGTTTGTGTGTTTATCTGGCGCACTGTGTGTTACCCTGTGTTACTGTGCATGTGTGGACTGTGTGGATTTTCATGTACACCTCTGGGCACCGATACTTCACACAAGTCAAACCTGTTCAGTCACCCTCATGCTGTGCTGTGGTTGTGTTTTGTTTGTATGACAAAAATGAACCCACTATTGTCTGTATCCATGACTTCCAGGTTAATGGGAAACCAAAATACTGAGTATACAGCCAACTACTTTTGCAATTAAGTGCTTTTACCGTGACCATAATTTGCTATTGAGGTAAATGGTGAGGTTTGGAAAAGTGTACCCTGTTTGTGAAACTGTCTCTTCAGTGGAAATAAAGAAAACATTGGTACTTGCAGTAATGTCAGCAGCAAAGAAAGGCAGTCATCCTCATCACCTAAACAGAGGTGGACTGAAAAGTCTAAAGCCACATGTTAACTAACAGCAAATAAGAGTACAACTTTATCACTTGAAAGTCCTCCGATTGTCATCATTTTTATTTTATTTTTTTCTGTATTTGTGTTTTATCCCATCAAGTCTGATCATATTGTGGTGTGGGACTCTTCAGTTTCTCTTCTGTTCTCATTGGCCTGTGTTCTAACAGAAAGCCAAAATATGAGTCTCCTTGTTTTCCTCCCATACAAAATTGATTATTTGACATGTTATGTAACATCTTAACAACAAAATGCAAAATCAGAGGTTAAAATGTCAACTTGTCTAATAAATTAGATTTTATTCTCATGTAATGATCAAGAGTTGGACTAAATAAGGTGTCGTTTCAGTCCAGTTCACTAAAGCATTTTTTATTTAGTCTAGTGCTCCTGTACCAGTGGACCTGTATCTACAGAAGTTGGGTTAGCGGTGGGTCCCTGTGTGTCCCAGGCCTCCTGGTGTGTACAACAGACAGACGGCTCATAAGGGACTTCATTTACAGCATGTCTTCAAAAGCCAGCAAGCTGCCACTGCTGACAAGGCCCTTTTAATGCACGGGGGGGGGGGGGGGGGATGGGACAAGAATAGCAACACGTAAAAATAGGCTTCACTTACGGAAGAAGTCTTTCTTTGCCAGGTTCTTTGCACACAGGACTGGAAGAGAACAAACACAGAGAGATGTTAATGACAAGTAAAAAAAACAAAAAAAAACAATGTTTGCATGAACACGTTAGTGTACCCATCAATAGCAACAAATGTGTTTCAGTCTTTACTTACAGTGAGTCATGTTAAGGCATCATTAGTTTTCTATCTGAACTTGTGCTTTCCTGATCATTCACCCTGTTCGTAATATTACAAACTTTGAAAAAGATTGTATTCTTTAAATAATATTTTTAAATTACAGGTGAATTGTGTTACATAACACATAACTGTTTCTTGGTAAAGAGTTTGCCAAACAATATCAATAAATTTCTCTCCTAGCTTTAGCTAATTATTCAGTATTTACTTTTTTTTGCCTACATATTTGTTAGTCCATCCTCACTGTCCCACCACAGGCCAGGAGAACATTTCTGAGAGTTTGAGAGTTTCTCCTTGTAAAATATTGAGTAGACAAGCACTCTTTCCTTTGTGTGAAGCAAGTCCCTAGCGTTATGCATCGCAGACAACATACAATGGCTTTCAGCAGAGACAGGCAGAGAAAGACGGCAAGTCTGCATTTGGGTTTGTTCTGCTGTTGTCTTTTTATGTCCCTCCACAAATGTCTCCCTCCTGGTTCGTTGTAAGGCCTATGTGAGCTGAGGCAGGCTATTGTTTTCTTTAGCTTGACAACCCTGTGACAGTTATAGAGCACAACAAAGTGGCCCGAGCAGCAACAATCAAGGGATGTGGCTGAGAAACCGAACAAAATGAATTGACCAAGAACAACAGTGAACTTAACACTTGTGAAACATAGTTAAATAGCCATCACTGACTGCCAGGCAGAACAATGTTCCAATCATATTTTCAATATTCACTGCTTTCATGGTCATGGGCAGGCACTTCCACTAATTATTAATGCAGGTACAGGTCATCCCTTACTTGTACTGACGATGAGGTGGAAGCGTTTACAATGTTTTGCCTTCACCGTCTGTCATCGTTTCCAAACATCTCAGTTTTTAGCCCATCCATACTACAATGCAGCCCTGGAGTTTTTAAACTAAAACGGGAGGGGTATCATATCCAAATGTCTCCATTCTAAGTGCTGAGTAGTGTTGACCGCAGGCATAAAACGTAGCGGCAGTGATGCATTTTATAATGAAAACGTAGTAATGTGGATGTAGCCTTAGTCACAGGCATTAATTGAGTACCTAAGCTGGAACTACAACATTTGTGCACAAGTTAAAAAAAAATTGTAGATCCTCTGCAATGCCCAGGAAGCTTACTGGGTTGTAAAGGCAAATTAGATAAAAACTGACAATCAGAAATTAAGATGTTTATCCTAGACAAGCAATTAATCACAAAAACCAATATGTCATATCAGAGTCTTTGTCATTACTTCATCTTTCAAGCAAATGAACCTCGACACAGCCAAAACAGTTTTGTGTTGGGCACATCGTGTACATGGATTATACAATCAACATGTCAGCATACATGAACCTGCCTTGAACGAGAAACAAGCATCCTGAAAAAGACATGGACATTCCTGTGAAACCATCCTTGATTTATTGTCATTCACTGTGGAGACCTTGACACCCAAAATGACAAGGTACGACAAATCAGACAGAATCAAAACATTGGAACAGACAATCTCGACGCAAACAAAATTACACTGACTGGGCTGACTGAACGAACACTAACCATCAGCCTGTCAGGGGAAATTACACAGCCAAATCTCAAAGTATGGGCACATGCCAACTCTGAGGCAGCAAGAAAACCTCCTGTGGGACATAGAAGACACCATGTTGCTGGCAGACAGGAGAAAAACAGGAAAAACAGAGGCAGAATATTTGTGGGAAAAGAATCCAACTCAGAAACAAAACCCTTCACCAAAGTTCAAAGGGGTCATCACCCTTCACCCAAAGACTTTGCTTCCAATGTACTGACAGGTAGACTTTAGCATAACACTGATAGTTTCCGCATTGGTTGTGCATTAATTGTGCATGTATTGCTTAGCATGCAGGAGGAACTTGGCATCACACTGAACCTCTTGGCGTACCGATCATTCTGGGGGCGCACCAGACCGTGAGTGCAGAGAGGATATACTGGACATGCTCAGTGTTGTCTCAAATGAACACTAAAGTAAACGCCTCATATTCAGACCTATTGCTAGTTATTTTCACCTTTCTCAATGAGTCATTGAGCAAAAAGAAGATGTGAGGTTATGAAACAGGCAACTACAAACAATTTGAATATTTCTAGACCATGTATAGCTGGTAGTAGTTGACTCGCTGTGGGTGCCCTCCATGCTTAAGAGACTACACTGGTAATTAGCTATCAGGTTGAACTGACTATACATGGCTCTCTGGTTACCAAACTGTGATGAAGATTAAGGGATTAACCTGCACACTGCCCCATTACCTCAGGCACAATTACCACAGAGGGAAAAGCCTCTTTCATTGTTATCAATGGCCTTTCACCAACTGTACTGCTGCTACTGATGATGATTAATGGGTTCAAAGGGGGTATTAATTACACAATCATGAGAAATGGGGGGGCTAACGTTTTCAGAGATGCAACCTACCAGGAAGATTTTTTAAGATTCTGGGAAGCACAAAAATAGCTGAAAACAAATTCCACACATCTGATTTTACACCAAATCTAAATAGTGAAATTATTGATGATTTTCAAAATCTGAGATAAAGCTTCTCAGATTTTTTTTTTTTTTAAAGTTTAAGAGTGTAAGATGAGCATGGACAGTATTCTAAGTCAAAGTTCAATATAAAACTACTTGGTTCTTCTACAGCTGCAGCTAACAAACTACCATCTTAAACATAATGAGTTGGACAGTGAACACTGGGGAATAGTTTAGACAATTTTTTAAAGCCCTAGTTTAGCCTCCACTAGTTGAGATAAGAAGTTTCTATTAGTCTCTAAAACTAACAGAAGAATATTTTAGTTTTATTAACAGAGAATAAATACAGTGCAATCTATTCGCGAGGCATGTTTTCTCTTAGACTGTGTCACATCTTTAATAAATGTAGTGTTCTGAAACTTTGTATATTTGGAAATCAAAGACGGTCTGAGAAATGTTGTGAAACACTCTATTCGAGTTATTATTGCTGATATTACCTCCACAGATTTCAAAATCATTTTACAGTAGCCCCACAAGGAGTTAAATAAATGTGGCTAAATATGTTGACGATATTATCTGGGCTTATGCTGACTCTGTGCTTCCATGCATCAATGAGGGATCAAAATCTAATCTCGCCACTCTGAGTGAATCCAACAGTGTTGAATGGCTACCACGTGAGCAGGCAGGCCATGGTGACCCAGGGCTGGCAGAGGACCAGACTCATTAAGATCCTAACACGGAAAGCTGGGTCAACTAGGAATCGGTAAACGACCGGGAAGCTCAGGGGAGAAACTGCCCTGTGTTGTCTGTGGATCATCCTCTACACCAACACAAACGTCCACTTTAAAAGCAAGAGGAGATATAGTAAATCTGGCTGCAAACAACACAGGAGACGAGCAGTACACAATCATGTTTTGTGAGTTCAGATTGTGTTCTCAATTCCAAACAGGACTAAGACATGCATGTTAGGCATTCCAACAATAATATGACAACGGAAGTACTGCGCAAAGGTTTAAGCCACTTAATATGTTCACACTCAGAAATGTACACTCATAGAAAGTCATAGAGAAGCCCATAGACAGAGCCATGAGTTCAGCATCATCAAGTAAGTGTTGGATCACATGGAGAGACGGAGGCAATGAGAGTTTAAATCCTGTGGAAAGTTTTCCAAGATGCTTGGAACAACTTGTTCACAGCAGAATTGTTGCTGTTTTAAAAACAAGCTGTGGTCACACAAATAGTGATTTAATGTTTTCTTTTTTTATGTTTACTGTGCTTTGTATGACCTGATAAAAACATTATTTTTGAGAGAATACTCATTTTACTTTCAGTGCTGAAATGTTATGCCCAGAACTGTGTGTTGGTAATCGCATTAGATGCACAAAATCTAATTGCAGCTACATTCACAGTCCACATAAACTACAGCTTTTCACAGCACATTGCTCATTTAGTCATTCGACCACCCAAAGTTGCCCTCATCTTAAACCAATCTGTGATTGCAGTTAAAGGGTCAAAGGGGGGTCAACTCTGCTGCATTGTTTAGTGAAAGGATTCGAAACAGCTGCTGTTTTGGGACCATTTGTACGTGAGTCACCCCATTCCACAGTCTGAAACAAGTCATAAATCAGACTTAACAGTCACACCGAATCAAGCTCATCCATCTAAGAAACGGACATACAAGGATAATGCTTTTACCACTGTCTAGTGTCTAAGGGACATGGAGACAGACAGTGCCCTGTCATTGACCCAGACAATATGTCCTTAGGCCTTAGAGGTCAACCATAGCTACCATTTAAGTGTACACCCTTCATTGAAATCGGAGGAAACAGGATATAATGTCCCTGTAATGTCCCAGTACCTTTGAAACCTTATTTATGTTTTTCAAAGATTTAATTATCTCGGTGTGTCAATGCCATGAGACACCAAAGAGACCAGTCGCCACTCTAAATCCATGTCACTGGTATAAATGATAATTCTTTAATGTGATGAGTTGTTTAAGTTAAAAAAAATATATATTTAAATATAATGCAATGTAATAATATGTATTCATTCATCATTGCAGAACGAAAAACCCCTCTGCAATATTAGTAATACTTATTGTGGACACAGCCCCACTGATGCCACACTGCAATTTACATAAATCAAGATGGATGATAATTATGTTGTGTATTACAAAAAGCAAGTCCCTTACTACTCATTAAAAAATAAGCACAATATGCGTTTGACTTCAAAGTAGAGCAGTTAAAGGGGCGGGAGAGTTGTAACGTCTCCGTCTGTCTGCATATAAAGGTCAGACTGAAGGTTGCCCATAGTTCTGGTCAAAAGGTGAAAGGTTGTAAACTTAGGCTTTCAGGGGATTCCCACTTGTTTCCTCAAGGGAGTCTCCAAGTTGCCATTTGTAATGGCTCCTTAACGCATCACTCTGTTAGTTGTGGTAGGGGGTGGGATGAGTCATACGTTCAAACAGAGTGCACTCTCTGATGGATCCGACAGTTTTAGCTTTGCATAGGCACTGGCTGTTGTCTAATCAATGTAAAGATACATGATGTAATCGAACTTCCTGACGTAATATACTGTTTAAGTATATAGCATATACACGTTCATTCTTGAACCATACAACTGTGGGGAGATGTGTGAAGATTTGCAGCAGAATTATACAGGTTCGAAGATAAACTGGAAAATGTACTGTATTTTACAAAAAGAAAATTGTAATTATGTTTGATGGTTTTACTGCATAAAATAGTGTTGGTGAAGTGCATAAAATTGCATAAAGCCTAGCCAAATTTCCTGAAGATACTTGCACAACAAAATAATAATATGTTTAGAAAAAAAGAGGACAAGACAAAGGGCATGAGCTGTGTTCAAGTTCACAAGAGTATATGATTTGCACTGTACAGTCCACTGAACCACCAGCATGCCTCTCGCACACTGTGTTAACATTGTCAAACCAGAGCTGGGCTGCTTTGCCCTCGACCCAAGGGGCTGCTGACATTTCGTGATAGTACTGCCAACTCCACAGTGAGGCAGAGCCATTTTGTGGTTTATTTGTTCACTTAACTCCAGCACTACAAGGACAGGACAGTCAGCCCGTGCTGTATCAGTGTCCCATCGCTGTGCTAGTAGTGATGATCTTATGATCATCCTCTATTTTAGGGCATGAGCTGTATTCATGTTCACATACAGCTGCTTCTAGTGGACATTTCCTGCAGGTCACTTAACTCAAGTAAAAAGTCAATTTTCACATTTTAAAGGAATTTGAGAACAACTTCATACCATGTCCTGGTGTATCATGATACAAAAGGACACGTTATTCGAGTGGAATTTTGAATCATAAAATGTCTAATGAGACTGTACAAGCCCACATGAAACAGTGTATGAAACAGATGCTGCAAAAGACTTTGATTACTTTGTGTGTCCAGCAGAAAACAACACACTGAACATGTGTGAACTGGAAGGCTGGGGTCACCAGCTCCAACTGACGCAGCAGTGCAAGAAGCAATGCAGCTGCTTCTAGTGTACATTTCAAATTTCATATTAAACACCTGCAATACAGGATAGTAGATTGCAGCAACAATGTTGAAAACAGTATCCATGCTTTCTTCTGTCTAGATTTAAACTGTGTTGTTAAACTTCTCAAAACCAACCTTGCTTTCAAATAAAACTAATATAGGTGGTATCAATTGTTTCCTTTGCCTTTTTGAACCTCTGATTCTTTTTTTTCTTCTTTTTTTAAAGTATTTTTTGACAGACAAACAAAATGGTTCAATGACAACAACAACTTAAAAATGACCGTTCAGCAGAGCTCGATTAAATGCATCCCAAGCAGAGTAAGGAAGACGTCAGATGACATTGGTATCTTTAAAAGTTCATGGTGTGGTGTCAAGTGTGATCATTAACTAGGTCATTTTAAACCTCCATTTAAACCCAGACCACACCCCCCACTGTGTGAAGTCTACTACAACAACTGCTTACTTGAGACAGGCAATGACCTGGAACTGCAAGTCTATCCTGACGATGGTTAGGATATTTTATCATATTCTATAATCGTATATTTTGGGGCTCAGGTAGCTTTACTGACAGGACATTGCACCAAAAAAACATAATGGTGGGAAGATTGATAATCCAGGGTAAAAGTCAAACTTTGATGGAACATCCATACTTAATCTAGGTTACCATGTAATGAAATGTGTATGTGGCCCAAAGCCAGAATTTCAAAACAAGCTTCTGATATTAATGCATCCCAAGGTGTGTGTGTGTGTGTGCGTGCGTGCGTAACACCCCATGACATTCCCAGAGTAACATTCACTCATATTATATAATATAAAAAGAGAAGGTCCACGTTCTTCACAGTTGCCCCGGTTATGACTCTTTGTACAGCCCCACGCTGTCTCATTCACGGCATTGTGAATTTCTTCCTCTTCCCATCCTCAAGCCTCCCCGGTCCTGCTCACTCTATAGAAAACATGCAGACTTGCAAGTTGACAAAATGATAAGCACAAGTACTCTGTGTGTACATGACTAAATTTGTGTTTCTGCTATAAGACCACACTGCGAAAAAAAAAAATGGTGGTGTTGTGTAAATTGGCATTTGGGTCCCTATAGTTGGGCAATGTTACCAAACTGGGCTTCTAATCTACATTGCGCTTCCTTCCCAGCCTCCCACCCTCAGCCTTTCTCCAGCCCAGTGAATGCTCGGGATGCCAATTATGTCATTCATTTGAGAGGCCAGCAGTCTACAGCTGACACTCCCCCTCCTTCTCCCCCTCTTCTGCTGCCCCAGGGAGACGCCAACAAACTGGAGTCGGGAATCTGGAGTGGAACGTAATCACTACACCGAGGAAGAGGACTGGGTTGGAGAGGGGTGAGAAGGTAAAGACAAAGTGTTCATCTGGAGGCAGGAAACTACGGTGGAATGGAGAAGGAGAGAGGGAGGAATGTGAGTAGGGGAAGAGAGGTCTATCTGGAGTCACAAATCTGTGGAATGCAGACATCAGAGGGGGAGAATGGGATAGAAATAGGGGGAATGCAGAGGGAGGGAAAGAAAGGGGAGAAGGTAATATGGACCAGGGGATTTTGACAGTGGTAATATTATAGCAGTGACACAGTGTTTAGGCTGAGCAAGGAGTAGCAGGGATGCTGGAGAGATAATAGAAAATGACAAGAGAGAAAAGGAGGGATAAAAGAATGAGTATACCAGGAGTTTTTGTTTGGAAGTTCATTGACTGCGCATGGGGACATTTGCTAGTCTACACTTAAAGGTAGCATCTTCAAGAGGATGTCTGAAAACCTTTGGTACAAAGCTGTATTGGTTGAACCATTTCAACTTTGAGCGGCATGTTATTGTCATGCTCTGCAGTGTCTAAATCCATCTCATCTTTCAGTACCTCTAATTCTTTTGGTTAAGTGAGCCAATAAATGGAGCATGGGGTCACAATACTATAATAAAACTAAGCAGCTACTGTTATTAAAAATCAGAATTTAAAAGTGTAAACATTTTCAGATTTGAAAAAACCCAATCTTCATTGTATACAGTTTTATACTCAGCAACATAGGAAGTCAGTTAAAGAAGCCCTGCTGGAAAACCAGAGTAAATTAACTGTGGTCAGCCCAGTCCATGCACCATGGGGTTAAAGTGGAAAGGACCAATCCGCAACAGCATTCCAACACCTTCAATTGATGAATTAATCTGATTGTCAGTTTCATACATAGAGAAATTAGTTTTTAGTGTGCTGCAGCCTGGTGTCCCAGCTGATGGCATCGGGGTACAAACTCAATGATTTAGAAACGAATGTCACTCTCGTTCAACACAGCCTTTTTCCGTTATCATCATTTGCCTTCATTCAGCCCCCCAAATTCAATAGGTTCTTCTTTGACCCATGTCCCATCCTTCCACCAAGTTTTGTGGAAATCCGTTCAATGAACCAACAAACAGATGCGCAGGAACGAAAACATATCTTTCTTGGTGGAGGTGATAAGCTAATTTACTTTTTAAGGTAAGCTGCCTCATACTGAACAGATGCAGCCTAGAGGGTAGGAAACTAAATATGAAGGGTGACATGAAGCAAAGAGAATAGGACGGAGGGAGGGATGGATAAAGAATTAAAAGAAATATGGGAAAGGAAATTAGCCAAGGGAGTTAAGCTCATCTAAAGCCTGAGTCACAAAGTAACTGTAATACTCATATAGGAAGCATTCAGATTGAACTTTGATTTAGACGCAGTCAGGTATTATATCATTCCACAGGAAAGCCATTCCCATATGACTCATTAGGTGGCTGGGAGATCGCTTATTTTATCTGCACGTTGGTCTAGTCTCTTTATGAGCACAGACCGTTTGACCATACTGTAAATGATTCATGCAACAACCGCCTCAGGAATGCAGCACGACAATTCTTGTATTTTAAGCACAGGAGACTACTGCATATGCTTCACGCACAGGAGAACTATGTGGGATTGGAGAGGAAAGGGGTTTTCCTTGCATCCATATGTGCCTAAGGCGAGGAAGAAAAGAAGACGGCAAAGACATGGTCAAGGGTGTCGCTTATTGAGATACAGTGAAATTAGCCCCTTCAGCTATTTGCCTCACACGTTCACAGACGTTTAGATCATCTTAGTTAAAACTATATTACAATATGATATTGGGTTAGTTTACTTCTAATTCAAGATTATGATTACCAATATACTTTTGTTTGATAAAATTTGTTTCCTCCTTGTGATACTTACATTATCTGAAAAAAATAATACTTGCGGTGTGATGCTCTGTTAGCATTCCAGTAAAGATTATTAACCTAATTTATCTCCTTACAAACGATTGAAACCCCAATTAAAATGCGAGTTGCCAAGGATTGTGTTTGTGTGTCTGAGAACATGAATAATAGGCCGCTTATGCAGCATGTCTGTGCTACATTATTGTGTACGTGTGCGTTTATTCCCACGTGGATGCCACGAATCATTTATTAACTGTCTCTGTTTGGTCTGTTAGCCTTTAGAAATGAGGGAATGAGAAAAGACAGAGGCAGAATAAGATGACGACTATGATTATGAAGTGGAAAAGAGTATTCAGAAGTTGGGTGGGGAGGTGGGCATCTAGAGAGCACTGAAAGGAGGGAAAAGGGCAATAAAAGAGGAGAGCTGTGGTGATGGAAGGATTGGGAAAAATAAAACGGAGAAAGAAAAGGATTTGATATATGACAAGGAAAATTAAGGAGGAAAGAGTAAGAGAAAGAACGATAAAGATCGTGATTATAATGACTCACATGTTCTTTCATTCAATTTCAACAAGTGTAAATCAGAACAGAAAAGGTAGGAGGAAGGGGGAGAAGTGATGTCTGGTTTGGACTCAAACAAAAAGATGCAGTGTGAAAAAGGCCAACATATGAGTTGGACATAGTTGCCCATATATCACCTGTCACCATCACTCCCACCACCCACTGACAATATGGCACAGCACACTTACAAATAGCCTTAACTTGTACAAAAGTAAACTGCCCATGGTAAAAAAAAAAGGTTTAGCACCAAAAACTGAAAAATCATGTGTGTTTTTAAGAAAACTGGCCCATTACAGGGATCAATACATTTTAAACTTACAGTTTTCCTTCTGCATGGGACATAAATGAAGCCTTGAAATTGAACGCACTATTGAACTTCTGCAAGAGTGTTGGGACGACCTTTTCAAACAATGTTTCATTTCCATTGTAGAAAGGTGCTCACACGTGTATTTAGATAAAGTTTAGGATTTGAGATTGATGAATCCTTGTTTTTCTATTTCAAAGTACACAGAGACATTACAGTGTCAATCTCAGTAACAACTGGAACAACGGAGGTGTTCTAAAACTTTATGTAGTTCATGTACATGCAGTAAATGACAAGTATCTATCTATTCATGTTTCTATTCTAGTCAGTAGTCACTATCCTGTTGACAGAAGCCCGGGGGTGCGGTCGAATCGTCAAATTTGCATAGGAAGTTTCCTATACATGTTTTGTAAAAATCAGCAAATATTTCCTCACTGTCCACTGTCAGCTGTCGGTTCTGTGTGTGCGCCGGAAAAAAATATGGGTTTTCGGCTCAGCCCTGCTTCTGTGAATCGAAAACAATAAAATGGTGCCGATCGCACCTCACAACACTGCGAGAGCAGTTTGTAAACATCATTCGTTGACACCTTAAGAAACGGGCTAGTGGGTGGTGCTGCAACTCCGTGGTTTTTACCTAGTGGTTAGTGCGCCGGGCTCCCATACCCGAGGATGCGGATTCGCGGCCTTGTCAGAGCAGTTAAATCCGAACAACAACAAAGCTTTCTCCAAAATCGCTTACTGCCCCTTTAAGTCAAAACAGCTAAGTTTCTTTCCAGTGTCCAAATTCAAACTCTATTCTCTATACCCTTGTGGTTACCTCAGCAAACGTTTCAGGACACATTGTTTTGTGCTGTTGTTTTTACAGCTATATTGAGAACGTGATTCAAACAGGAGAGTTGTCACCGAGCAGCTGGATTGCCACGTTCATTTCAAAATGATATCCAAAAAACAAAACCCTTTAATGCTAAATAATTAGTTACAAATCCTCTTCTTTTCCTTCTGAACCTTCGGAAAACAGGTGGTAAAACCTGCTGTTATTTTGATCTTGTTTAGAGTGGAACCGTCCAAGCTATTTGATCCTCATCTCCACAATAAAAACCACTGCATCCCTCACGTCCTATGACTGTCTCTCTCCCACAATTAAACTGAAAACACAGGCTCAGAGAGAGTGGGATGCCTTCCTGCTTCCACTGGGTTTGTTCAAAAGTACCAGTTACAAATTAAAAGTATTTTCTTTAGTCGCACTAGTAAATAATTATTATTCTAGCCTAGTAAGACTGACTCATCTCTTGACATCCCTGCATTCTTTAATGTTGCTTCGTTTCCACATTTTTCATTTTCTAGGAATCAAGAGAAAATCAGCTTTTTCAGTCTTTTTCTTCAGTTAATACTAAAATGCCTGAATTTACATTGTTCTAAAAGATGAAGATTGAAGCAAACCATATGGCTAAAAACATTTAGTATTATTGAACATTTCTTGGCCAATATACTTGGCCAAGAAATGGCCATAAGTAATTCAAATACAAATAAATTCATTATTTTTGTTAAGGAATCCTCCAACAGACTCCTTAGACAAACACACTAAGTGCCATACTGTGGTGAGGAGTCAATACAGGATGTAGTGTGTGTGTGTGTGTGTGTGTGTGTGTGTGTGTGTGTGTGTGTGTGTGTGTGTGTGTGTGCCTGCGTGCGTACATCACAAGTTGAAAACAGATAAAAAATAAAAAAAACACCAGACTGGAGCCACACCGGCAGAGTTGTCTGTCAGCTGTCTGGACTAAATCCGGGGCTGAGCGAGGGAGAGGAAGAAGTACAGAGAAATGACAGAGAGATGAGGGGACATCCTGTTCACGAAAGAAAAGAGAGTGAAAGACTGAAGAGAAAAACGCAGGATGCAACGACATGATGAGAGGCTGCAGTGGGGAGTCAGAGAGTTCAGGCAGTAGAAAGGAACAAAGATAGGCAGGATGCATTCAAGTGCGAGAGCAAAAAAAGAGAAATCACATTTGTAGACCAATTACCTGCCTTTGCACATGTTCCAGATGAAGTTTTTAAGACTGAGGTTTTTTCAGCCTTCCCTCATAAGGCATAGGCTGTCAGAAATATTATGCCCTAGCCCTATGAAAAGAAAAACGTGATACTTCTGCAGGAAAATCCTCCTGAAGCACTTGGAAAGTTTAATGTATTCTGCATATTGAAGCCCACCTCCTCTCCTGTCCGAGGCTGTTATGCAATACTGAGGTGTTCAGTCTTTCCATTTCCCTGCTCCGAAGCACACAGATGCCACCAAGTTCTTCCAAGTTATTTGGAAAGCAGATAAAACTAAGGATCGGCTGAAACAAACAAAGTCTTAGAAGTTTCAAAAAATGTATTTAGGGGAAAAAAGGGGATGGCTATGTTGTAATATGATAATGATGCAAACAGGAACAGGATTATAAATGTATAAGAAATTTTACTTCATTCTTCGTATTCATTGGACCCGTTTGTTGCTGAGTCCTGAGATCGTCTTTCAGCCTAATTTCTTACGCACTAAGAGGTTTTGGTCCAGCAGAGAGCTTGTAATCTCACTGTGTATTGCATGGTAAAATTAGTTATGAGACTGGTGGTGCCCTGTGAGATTTCATTACTGAGCCAGAGTCTCCTAATATACCAAATTCTTCCTAAAATACAGCGCTGTGTTGTGATATCAAGACCGTGGCTGACAATACAGAGCCAGCATGAATTTGTCATAGTTAACAGCAGTGTTTCCAAACTAGTCATTAAGGCCGGATCAGATATCAAATAGTGTTCATCGTGAGTTAACAGGGGCCTGACCAGCTGCATACAGCTGAAATCTCTCTAGAACAGCTCCCACTCTAAGTATGCTTTGCTGTGGTCGTGTTAAATGTGCTAACCCTAATAGGAAAATCCAGAAGTCAACTGAAAACAAATGTATCAATGAAATGACAGGGTATAAATCCACAAGCCAGAAGCCCGGTACTTCCCCCACAGTATGAAATCTGAGCACAGACGAGAAAGATAATCCGCAAAAAACGTGTGGCGCTCCGGATTCCCACAAGCGACATTTGATTTGAAGATGAACATGGTAAAGAAACAGGGGAAAAGGTGGATCTTGTTAAATCCTGGGATTTAGGGGCTGCAATAACAAAATACCGGTTTGTTTGTGTAGATTAATATATACTTTCAGGGATTGCCAAAATCATTTGGCAATGTACCTCACTGGGAGATGAAAAGCAGAGAGGGCCTTTTGTGTGCCATTATCACGGTAGCCAGACGGCTGTAACTGAGCTACTGCCAGGTGAGCCATGGGTTAGATAACTGCAGTTCTGACTCTAGCTTTGTGTCTATAGATCATTGGAAAAGGAAGACAAATGATGCAGTCAGTAACAGTACTGCTGAACCACATGGTGAGCCTAAATATTCTGCATGAAGTATTATATGCCAGCAAGTAACTGGTGGTAAGTTGGTGTTGCATATACTAGAGCCTGAACGATATATCAGTTAGCCGATTAATATTGGCCGGTATTAGAATATAATTAGACATATCGGTATCGGCCGAAATGTTTAGAGCCCAACCGATATCATCGGCCAACTGATATGAGCCTTTAAATGTGCATTTATGTTTCATCTCAGTTTGTGGAGTTTCTCTTTGGAACGACCTTGATGAGGAAACACATAATTAGCAATAATATTCAAGTTTTCAAAAAAAGATACAAACCAATACTCATTGACAAGAATAAGATGGAGAAGCTTTATATTATTTAATTTGAAGCTGTAAAGAAGGACCAGATCAGCTTCTGCTTCTTTTTGTCCCTTCTCAAACCTAGATGATGTATGTACAAGATTTATGTTAACTGGATATTTATGTCATGGAAAATATTTAGTTTTTCTATTTTTAATTGATATATTGTGATCGGTTCGAGATAAATAATGGTCAAATCAAATTAAACAAATCAAATCAAACACTTAAGGTAAAATAATGTTTTTTTCTTAATTCAAGTTCTATTAATTTGGTTGTATTTTTATCTGTTTTTTATGATTTAGTTTATGGGTAAACTAAAATATCAAGCCTCAATTACATTTCTTGGTCATAAAGGTTAAATAACGACGAATATCTTAGAATCATCATACATCATACATATATATATATATATTTATATATATACACATACATATATATATATATATATATATATATATATTTATATATCTGTCAATGTATCGCTATCGGGAATCTTGTACCCCCTAATATCGATTTTGGCATCGGCCCCGACAAATCCATATTGGTCGGGCTCTGGCATATACACTATATATCTATACTAAATGGTTCCAGCACAGTTTTATAATGACACAAACTTTTTTCTACAACATAAAAAGGTTTGACTTTGTGTTTTGCACCATTGTGTCATTGTAGAGATGCATGTATGGCAAGCTATTTGCCCCGCTTTCACGCACGCTCTCTCACAAACACACTCAGCAGCACTGCGAGAAATCCCGCCAACGTCAGTGGCCCCATTAAATCATCCATAAAGTTTTTTTTCCCCCAGACAGGCGCAATTCAGCATAAACTGGCAGTAGATACTGCTTATGCACGTTCACCTGACTAAGCGCACAGTTCTTAGCAGCTAAATACCGTCCCTGTTCTGTAAGAGCATACTGTGTGCATGTGTCATTCCCCCCCACCCAATCAGCTCAAAAAGTTAAATCCTCTGGAGAAACATTCCCAAGTAATATTTCCACCAAGTTTGGGGAAAATCTGTTCATGCATTGTTGAGTTATTTTGTATACACACACCCCGGGGAAAACAATACCCTGCTCACGGCGCGCAGGGTTATGAAGAAGTGCCAGACTTGGCAGTCAAGTTAGTCTTCTGCAATCAATTCTGCAATTAATTCCCATGGCAATGTACTATTAAAAACAGAACTGATAAATCAAAATTAAAGTGAACATAATTTAGTCTTTACATGTTTTACATTTTTATCATTCTATTTTGTAAATTTGAAACAAAGGATGACTCCAGTTAAATACTTTAAAAAATATTTAAATTAGGTATTGCACCATTCACCATAATTTCAGCTTTGAGATGAGTCGTGTTATTGGCGAACATATATACATTTTGATATTTGGGATTACCAAATGTGCTGTGGGAATTCATGTTTTGACTATAAACGCAGCCGGAACAACTGCATCATAGAATTAAATAAAACGTTTCCGTATGACCATGAGGGCCCGATGAGAAGTGAATGAGTGTATAGAACCTGTGAAGTGTGCGTGGTCAATTGAAATATATGCTAGTGATGGAGACTAAACAGAACTGGAGGACGTTTGGGTATAGAGCCTTGTGCTGCACTACAAAATAACCACAACAAAGTGACCCCAGTGACGATAGAGGCAAGATCAAGCAGACACACACACAGTCGCCTCATCTCTTTCCTGACAAGGACTGTGCACCCAGTCTAATCTATAGCACTGAATATTTACGCTGGATTGCAATTCAGCACCACATTCACAGCCATATGACTCAGCCAAGTCCTTTGCTGTAAATGAAAAATAGGTCCTTAACCAGCACAATTCTTCTTCTTTGCAAAGAGTCTGTATTTCTACACAAGGGCTCTTATGCATCTCGTAAACTAAGACCATTTCACACTTAATTAATAGAGTCTAGCACTGACGTCTGCCTCAGACGCCCGGGGGAAAAGATTCAAACATCAACTAACGGGCTTCAGTGTTTAGGCTTTTAAATGCAGCCTATTGAAATAGGAAACGATGTATACCATCACTGCAAGGAAGGTCTTTTGTGTGCTAGACATCTCACTATTGTTTACTACCCAAGGTTGAAACTGGTGTAACAGAGTCATGTGTTTTGTCTCTCACTTCAAGCCCACGCTTATTTTGTAAGTACATTGAAACAGCAGCTGTAAAAAATAAAAATAAAATGTGAAACACAAATTATTAGAAAGTTATTTTTCTACCATTTTAAATAAACTGCCATATTTTTTTAAAGTGGCAAAATCAAAACAACTTTCCTGGAAGACCATGGAAGAAAACTAGAGTAGATGATTGCAGAATTGTTTCCTTGGTGAGGAACAACCCCCTTCCAAATATCTAACCAGGTCAAGAAAAGTCAGGGGAACAGCATCATAGTCCGAGTCTTCAATAATGGAGAAGCCATTGTGAATGTAAATACAGATAATTTACAACAAGGTGCAAACCACTGATACACTCAAGAACAGAAAGGCCAGATAAGACTTCACCAGAAAGTATGAAAAAAAGCCAAGTTCCACAGTTCTGGAATAAGATTCTTTGGACAGATGAAAGCCAGATTAACATGTACTAGAATGATGGGATGAGAAAAGTATGAAGAAGAGCCAAAGCACACCACATCATCCGTCAAACATGGTGGAGACGGTATTATGGCATGGGCTTGTATGGCTGCCAATGCAACTGGGTCACTGGTGTTAATTGATGATGTGACTGCTGACAGAAGTAGCAGGGTGAATTCTGTGTAAGGCTTCACTTTCTGCTCAGATTCAGCCAAATGCTGCAAAACTGGTAGGACGGTGTTTCCTGATAGAGATGGATAATGGACCCAAAAGACGACGTGAAAGCAACCCAAGATCTTCTCAAGGTAAAGAAATGGAATATTCTTTATTGCCCACAAATATATTATGTGAGAAAAATGAGAGTGAGAGAGGAATCGACTCACAGCAGTAGCTCATTCAGCGGACCAGTGAGCTGTCCACAGAGCGACCAAACTAAAATTTTGGTAAGCAAACTGACAAATTTACATTGTGTAACGGCTCTGAGGGGATGAGAAAGTTGAAATTCAGATCCATTTACTTTAAATCTTAAGAGGTACTTAAAGATAGAGATCGACTCATCACCTCCGAACACCTCTAAAACCCGACAATGCCTCACTAGCACTAATTTTCGGTGCACACTTTGTCTTATTGAACAGATTTAGCACTTAGTACTCACTACAAGCTCTCCGAAGATGTTTTCAGATACAAACTCCAGAAAATTGAGACTTGAGATTTTCTCTATCACATATGATGTACGCAGCAGGAGATTGTCCAGGTCAGACAAGTTCACACGAAAAAAAAAAAAATGTCACACGACATGAAAGTTCCCCGAAAATTCTATGGCGTCTGGGTAGAGCATGCCTAATGATAGATGACGATAGATGATAACTCCGCTGTGGAAAGCAGTGTTTTTGTTTACAGTCATCAACACGCTCACTTGCTCGCTGGGGATTTCATGGAGATTTTCCGGCTGCATTCTCACATGGACTCACTCAGACATTTTCTAGAAACTTCACTAGAGGGCTGGCAGGAAAAGTTCCTGAAAATGTCCAGAGGAACACTTGTGGACATTTACGTTCTCACATACAGCCCCTCCGACGAAGTTTAGGAAAATGTCTGGATTTCAGTAAATATCTGAAAGCAACTCTACTGTACTGAAGCTTTAGTTTTGCCCCTCAGTTGTAAGTGATTCAGGATAAATTTGGCATATGCCAAATGAGTACATGTAAATTAAATCTTTTTACCTCTTTACCACATCTTACCATGTCATTTGGTATGGTGCACAATGTGATTGCTCATAAATGTGAAGGATTACTTCAGGAAATTTTTGCTGTCTTCTTGATTAATGTCCGAATGTACTGTGAAAAATGACAACTCTGGGTTGTGTTTTTATAAATACTATAATGATAATGGTCAGAAATTATGTGAGGATGCATTGTTTTCACAATATAAAATGGCAAATCAAAAAATAAATATGAAGACTGGATGAGCCGGTGGAAGAAGTGAAGAAAACAGCGGGTTTGACAGCAGCAGCCAGGGGACTGCCCTATATGGGCTGCTCTTTTGTCTTGGCAGATCAAGTATAAAATGTTTGAGCTGAAGCACATAAACACACACACACACAGAGGCTACCAAGCAAGAATGTACAGTATACACACGCACACTGTCCAAGCTAAAAACACATCTATGCTCTCACATGTCTGTGTGTGTGCATACACACTCACACACTTGCCTCCCTT
Source organism: Scophthalmus maximus (assembly GCF_022379125.1). NCBI lineage: Eukaryota > Metazoa > Chordata > Actinopteri > Pleuronectiformes > Scophthalmidae > Scophthalmus > Scophthalmus maximus. The sequence continues at coordinate 15,039,696 of NC_061522.1, read as the reverse complement.
CAAATCTCAGAGGAAGTATCGCACTGCATGTTCAGAGATGTGACAGTGACAGACAGGCTCAGAAAAACACAAGAGGCCAAGTCAAACAGGAAGTGTCTGATATTTAAGTGTCTGCCAGAGGTAAGCAATATGGAAATGAGCATGTAAGCTTCGACACATCCTAGCTAAGAGAGCATGAACTGAATCTCTGGCTTCAAAAAACAGGCAGTGGAGTGCAAAGAAAAATCAACCTCCAAATAAAAAACCCTATTTTTTTAATGTGGTGGACCAGAGATATGAGGTGCGTACACAACAGCTAATGCTTTCTTATCTGGAAGAGTCTGGGTAGCTACAGTTAATGAGCAACCTTCTACATTTTTCCTTGTACACTGCCTGCGTTGCACGTGTATGGCTACCTCGCTGAACTGCTGCAGCTTGCACAGCTCTGCTGCTTGAGTGCTGATCTTACCAGCTCCATCTTTGTACTTTGAGTTTGCCTTTGATAATGGTCATGAATAGTAATAAAAATAAGCATCCCTCTTTGACAAGATGTCTGTGGTGTGAAAAGATGTAACCAGAAAGCAGTCACGTGGTTTAATCACTTAGGACAATCTCTTTTATGTAATGTTACTGGTATGATGGCCTGGTCTATTTTTGCATGTCATGTGAAAAATGGGAAAGACGTCGAGACTCAGGATAACACTGGTGCTGCAGCAGCGAGGCACAGGCATTGCTGCCTCTCATGGGCACTGAAATGCAAAAAAAATTGCGGAAATCAAGAAAATAAATATTTTTAGCCTAGAGTTCTCAGATGTAGATAAAATTGGGGGAAATTAGGATCTTTGAGATTATTTCTGCAGCAGTCAGAATTTGTGTGCCATGCTTTTTGATGGCCTCATAACTGGGTCAAACTGTACTTTCTGCCAGAGTATAGCTTGACCCTAAATTAGGGGTTGTATATATATTTAAAACAGGGAGCAATACAAAAACCATGCCGGTGTATGACTCACGTCTATTGTGTGCTGATGAATCATGATCACTAACTCTGGCCCATGTTTCAACTGTCAAATCTTTGTGTTGTTTAAAGGGCAAAAAGCCACTTGGAAATGAAACAGCACCAGAACATAAATAGCCCAAGTCCCTACACAACCAGCGGCTCAAAATGTGCTGATTAAATGTGACCATCACTATGTAATCAGCTTTCATTCAAATCAAACAGAGAGGCCAGCAAGACTGGCGAGTAATTCTGACAACTTAATCCTTTCAAGGTGAGGCTGAAGAAGACAGTTCGTGAAACAAACAGAGAAATGCAAATAATCGTATTTCCTCTCATTTCAGGTTGCTTTATATGATTTTTTTTAATTTAAAAAGCCACTGTAAATATTTAACATTTACATGCATCTATTCTCATACATTGTTTTGTTTTTTTCAATCCTCCTAAAACTTTCATATGATCAAAGCTCATCCATATTAATGCATAATTATCCTGGGAAACCCCATGTGGGTATCATAACTTGAAAGTTGACAGTTTCTGTTGGGTTCTCACTATCACAAATAATGAACTCTTTGTAACATCCATTCTTCGTGTTTTAGGAAGTCGACAGGCCTAATTTAGCTCAGCATTGCATGCTTAAGGTACATCCTGTGGAAGCTCAACTGCGTATGAGGGCGTCTGTGTGTGTGTGTGTGCACGTGAAAGTGTGTGTTTGTCTTCAGTTTTGAGAACACAGGCAATCCCCTTGCACATACAAGCAAGCTGACAGTGGTCCCAGAGAACTTCCCTAAAATGCACTCTGCCCCAGTGCTAATGCTGGGCCAGGGATGGAGGCTGGATCTTTATCTTAATCACCAGCATCCTGGCTTTTCCCCCCTTCAACACACACACGTGCTCCAGCACTCACTTTCTAAAGTGTTAACATAAGGGACACAGTCATACACACATCAACTTGTTCCACTATCCGCATGGGAGACACTGATTAACAAAATGCATTCCTTTGCCCCTTACCTTAGTCCTTACCAAAATCTTATCCTAACCCTAAATCTTAAATTACACACTACACACACACAAACACACACACACACACACACACATGCACGCACACCAGGAAAAATCCTGAGATGATTCTTCCAGCGATTCCCTGCTTGCTGTGTGCCAACTGGAGGCTAATGGAGGAAATGGATCACATAGACAGGCTCCCTCCTGAGCAGCATAGGCAGCAAAAGCATAGTGCAGCCATGAGACCATATCTGAATGAGATGGATTCATCACCATGTACATTTCATGACATTCACATTAAAGCAACTCCAGATACAATCCAGTGATGGAAGGTGGGCGATAACAGCATTTTTGTTGATTTTCAATAAAATCTTACACCAACTGTCACTGCAACGGAGACAGAGGGGGAACTACACCAACTGTCAGTTTCCTGTAGCATTCAATATAATGGCTCTCAAAATCCGAGATTGCTGTATTTTATGTGCTTGGCAACAACCTCAGAGGGGACATGATGACACACCGCCTTCCTGCAAACTCAAACCACAATTTTTAAAAATTAATTCAAGCTCCAAAGAGCAGCTGTCACAGATAAATATTCCAACCTTAGGGAGGATCCCAAAAAAAGCGTTGATAAGGTGGCATTTGAATGCAGTGTGGTATGACTAAACTGGGGATGAATACAATTAAAATCCTGCAGTGTTTGTGTAAGGCCACCCCACACAAATTCTAATCCACTGCCATGACAGGAGAGGATCCCAGTATGGGTGGCAAACTATGGCTACATCCATACTTTGTTTTCTACGTGTTCTAAAAAATGTGTTTTAAACCTGAAACGATCTCTGTCCACACAAGCATTTCAGCTCCGTATCAGTATTGATCACTATCCACACTAACACACCTGAAAACGTACATCACCATTCAAGTACACTGAGCATTAGCGCACCAGCGTAAACAGGAAGCCGATAATCTACCCTGCAGTTGAGTCTCAACACTTAGTCTTTCGCAACACAGCGTCGCTCAAATATTTCAACTCGAGCGAGTGAAGCAAATGACGTAAATTTTGCATTTTCTTTTGCATTCACACATGCAGCTCCCTCACATAATGTCAACTTGTCTAGATACATTTAGAATTGCAGTGAATCTGTGCAAGCAGCTAAGGAAAAGCTTCACTTTGGCCAGAGGATTTCAAGAACAAAACCAGTCAAATGTTTTATTATTGCGAGGAATGCAGTCAGAAAAAAACTGACTTGAGCTGAGCTTCTTTTGATAAGAAGAACTACAATTATTTATTTTTTTTGTGCAGACTTTTAGCTGAATCTGCAGAATACAAATAAATAAAACCAGAGCCTCTGCAGGGGGAACTTGTCTATTCCCCATAAAGCTATTTACTAGCAAGCCACAATAAAATGAACTTTGAAATCCACAATTATAAAACTGAATTTTGATGACAATAGCCTTCTGAAGCAAGAACCCCAATGCAGTGCCATTATTTTAATGTAATTTGATTGGCCAACATTTTGAATGTAGGGTGGCCAGCAGGGGATGACAGCTGGGAAACAGAAATGAGACTATAGATTGCAAATAAGAGATGCAATCAAACTACCAGGACAAGTCACCAACCAACACCACAGGTAATGTTATTTTCATTTGCTGGGGGCTTTTAATTCTTCATACAGAAAATGAGGATGAAACTCCTCTAGATCTGAGCTTTGGGTTCTACCAATTCCTCTTCTGTCTTAGAGAAGAAGAAAAAAATGCTAACTACGAGACCACAGAGCAGACAGAGTAAAACTGGACTATGGCTGGTATGCAATGTTAGGTCTAAATGCACACGGAATCAGACACATAAATCAAGTGAGGCCACAACCAAACACACATGTTTAGTTTCAATGAACGCACCAGTCTAAATGTTTACTCAGCATCACTGATCAACACCGTGTGAGCAGCAATTTTGGTCGCTCTCTACCATATGGACCCCAACGTCTCTGCACACACACACACACACACACACACGCACACACACACACACACACACACACACACACACACACACACACACGCACACGCACACGCACACGCACACGCACACACACGCACGCACACGCACGCACGCACGCACACACACGCACACACACACACACGCACACACACACGCACACACACGCACACACACGCACACACACACACACACACACACACACACACACACACACACGCACACACACGTCCTAACGCCTTCTCTCTAGTGTAGGACAGACAGAGGATATGTCTATGATGGAGAAAGACTTCCATTTCCTCTCTGAGGTTTCACATTCCTGGGATTCCGTCTGAAGACCACTGCAGCCCATTTAAAACCATTCTCCATATGGACGGGTGAAAAAAAGATAGAAAACGAAACCCAGGGCAGTCGAGAGGGACGGACGGTTGGGTTTGTCTCAAGAGCTTTACAGTATTAATCTACCCTTGTAGGTGAATGAGCATGTTGTTCACTTGCAGCAATCACTGCACAGTGAAAGGACACTTCCTTCACATGATGTGACCTAAACTCTACCAACAACCCTTCTGTGATCGAACACCATCAATCCATGCTGAGGGAATTCAAAGGTATTCCGCACTGTTGGGAGTCTTACAAAATGAAATGGCAGTGGTACAGGTTAAAACATTTTCAGGTTGACAGTTCTACGCCTCAGTTGATCAGTGGCACTGGCCAAACACCATCAGATTCGTCATTCACTGCGCTTTCCACCAGGAGATGGTGAGAGGTGAAGGTTGATGATGTGGTTCCTGCACACAGCAGTCAATGCAGGTTGAACCTAAAAATGCCCTCTCCCTCCTACCAAGGTCGCAGCTCACACAGGCAAATGTTTGCCAAGTTACAAAATGCATATCCTGTAAATAACAGTGCTTCTCCTCTGTGATTGTCTAGAGACCACAGTGAAGGAAACTATCTCAATACAGCAGCACCAGAAAGTAGTACATGCTTTCAACTCAAGAGAAGCAATTTGTAATATGGGATTCGTAAACTGCACGTGGTAAATATTCCACTTCCTTGGAACATGACTGCACAGAATGGGACGAGAACTCGTGCAGCGTGATCAGATATGATCGTGTTTCATTGACGATACGGACAATAACCACGTCAAGCCACGCCGAGACCCTCCACGCATCGATTGGCATCGCTGCACACTAACTTGCCAACGTACTTCGATCGGAGGTCACTTTTCACAACACAACGACGCCGCGGTGGCAACGAGCCACAAGTCGCGTTGGCCGGCGAACAAGTTATTAAGCCACAGCATGAACATGTTACAGTCGCGTGCTGATGAATTTCGCTAACGAGTCTGGCTCGTGTGTCGCCTCTCCGCGCTGCTTGGTGGGCTAACGTGTGTCACGTTCAGTTACCATTAAAAACCATTTACGAGTGATATATATATATATATATATACACACACACATAATAAACACGAGGTGTGATGTGAATTGAAACGTTTATTTGTTCCACTCGACTGTGTCCTGTCGCTTCAGCCACCAGCAGATGTTAGGTGAAGCTGGTTGGCTAGCAGGCTAACGTGCTAACGTGCTAACGTTTCCGTGCGGCGCGCGCGCGGGGGGGGGGGGGGGGGGGTTCGATTCGCTTACCTGTCAACCGCAGCTTCACTGGGCCGTTTCTCCTCACCCCTTGGTTAGACATTCCCCTTTGTGTTCCAGCCTGATGAAAAAATTCACACACGCAAAAAAAGCCAATTCATGTGCAGGGGTATGAGGTTGTTGTTTTTTTCTTCGGGAAAAAAAAAAGGTATCTCCCAAAACAATCCCTCTGCTAGCTCGGGGTTAGCTTGTAGTGTCACCATAGCAAATCACGCTGACTGATGCAACATGATGGCTTCACATTCATATTCGTGGAATATTACTCTCAACTTGAGCCGCTTTCTCTTGGGGAAAAAAAATATATCCAAACGACTACGTTTCCATGCGTCGTTCGTGGCCCCAAAAACCCCACGAGTGCCGCGACGGATCAGGTGAACGGTTTGCCCTCCATCCGGACAGGCGTCTGCTCAGCCCAGGCGGCTCAGACTGAAGCTGATGCTGGGGAAGACTGCAGGCGGACAGACGGGGTCGGGGGGGTGAGACGTGGAAGCACATCCGCTACCCTCTCTCAAAATAAAAGCAGGATTAGGACGTTTTAGTCTTACCTGTCCTGTTTCAGTGGTCGACTCAATGCACATCTGCTCGCTTGCCCAAAAATGACACGACCCAATCTGTAACTTTTGTCAATCTTAAGAGAAGGCGAATTTCCTCAAATCCAATAATAATACTTATTTTATAACTTGAGCAAAAAACGTTGGCAATCAAATTTGTGCAAGTGTAATGTATATTCAAGTTACAGACAAGTAAATCTCATGCTGAGTTCACATTATTTATTTATTTTAACCGAGGCCCGAATGATCTGATTTTATTTTGAAGGCAGACGTGGTCTTTTTCCGGTCTAACTTTGAATATTTTTATGCAGACGCGAACAAGCCACACAATTCGTGACGATTTTGTTGGAACGTAGTTGCTGTTGGGCTGTTTCAATTTCTAATGAACTGACATGAATGTTAACCATCAACACTTGATTCATACCGATCAGAGAAAACCAACTCGGGCAGATGCAGAAGAGTACATCAATACGTTCGGCCTCATCTGGCAATTTTATAAACACATTAGACAAGATATAATTAAAAATCCCATCCCAAATATTTCACCGGCACACATAGTTTAGTGCAACGGTCACTAAATAAGCCTCACTGAGAACATCTGACCTCTCCTGCAGGCAGTCAATGTAGATACAGGTCTGAGCAGTGACTTTTGACTTCCCTGAGACTGGATGTGGTTGTGGTTCTTCTCCTTCCTACAATCTAGTGTGATATTTGGTGGATGCATTGAATGTAGACTTCACTCATAATATAGTTCACCTGTACTACAGACACAACAGGATCTGTAAGACTTGTACTCCCAACAAGCAAAGAGAATAAGCACAGTGTCACCTAGTGGTGATATGGACACGGACTCACCTACCATTCCCACTACAGGTTTTTTTCTGTATCTTATCACGATCTAAATTAAGCACGTTTTTGTTGGAAGTCTGCTTATATCCACAACACACATAAGGAAGAAAGAAAACTTATGCATTATTAAAATTTATTCCACAAACATTTTCAAAACAAGGATATTTTGTCCTTGGACTGTTATGTACAAGGATTAATTGTAAAAAATAATACAAAAATAAAAACAAAGTAGAAAAATTATTTTTATGTTACAAAAGGCAAACTGAACATGTTAAAATTGGAAAGTGCTTGGGTCTTCGGGGGTCTGGAAGGTATAGCAGTCTCCTGTGGCCTCAGGAACCACAGACTCATCTTCATTCTGAAAGACAAGAGGTGACGGGAGGATTTATCAAGTCTTGGCATGTTTTGGGGGCATGGTTTCATGGGCATGGATTAAGGTACATTCTGCAAACAATATCTGTCAGCCAAGAAAGGGTCTGTTGTGAGTTTATCATCAAAATATGTATATATATGTATGTATATTTTGATTTTCAAAACTTAGAGCCAGTAATTTGGCCAGGAAATGAAAAACATGAACTGAAAACTATAACAAGCATTGTGTGCTCCACCACACCTCACATTTATCCTTTGGCAACAGTAAAAACAAAGAAGTAAACAGACAGTTAACATCTGCTGGCTCTGTTGTCATTTAATCTGTAGATGATTCATACGATTCACAATGTAGTTGTACTTCTGCCAGTCTTTTAATTAGTTTGGCCCAAGAGATGACACAACACTTACCTCATCAGAGAAAAATCTGTCAATAATGTTGAGAGACGACTTGTAGACGGCTTCGTTGTCGTGGGACTGCAGTGCTTCAATCTTGTCCAAACCACCCAACTCCTCAATCATTAGGCACAGTTTCTCACTCTCGCCAGCTTTGTATGCCGTCTGTGGGGAAAAGGGGAAAAAAAAACTCTGATTCCACACCAAAAGAGATCAATTTGTGACAGTCCTTTTTAATCTGTGACTGTCCACAATCAATCTGCATCATTAAATCTATGAGAAATTAGATTCATCAGATCTACATGCTTTCTGGTCTCAGAAACCCAGTGTTTATCTCAAATTCCCTGAGGCCTACAAATACCTGCTGATAGAAGAGAGCGCAAGGGAGCATTTACAAGACAATATCTTTTGCATCTATTACATTTTTTCATTCTTGTAGTTCCAGGCAGTGATTGAACATTTGACCCTTAAGCATGGCCGGCTCCCGGATGTTCCCTCTCTCAGGTCATGTGCAACTGGACTGTGCCAATGTTGTTTAACAAGTTTTATACATTTTACTTAAAAGTTTCACAACAAACCTAATCTCAAAACCAATTGACACGTGGCTCAAAGTCTTAACTTTGCTGTGAGCAACTCCAGCGCAGACAAGTAAGTCTTGGCAATTTTACCTGTAAAATATTGCAGATTGCATCCAGGATGACCAGGACAATCTTGCTGTCTCTGGCTGTCAGTAGGTCGAGCAGAGGCACCAGCACGTTGCACTGGACGAGGTAGGCCACTTGTTCTACTGTTCCACCACTGGTGTAATTGGTCACCGCCCACACTGCCTCTTTCTGGGTCTTGAAGTCTCCCTAAACAGAAAATCAGTTTTAGTCCAGAGAAAAGTATAAACATACTACAGAAACTTAAGGTATACTAAATGAACCTTCGTGAATATAAGAAAACCCATCTAACATATATAACTCAGGAAATTATTTTATTTCTTCATAAAATAAAAAATAATAATATGCATGATCTGCAGCAGGTCAGTGAAAAGCAAGTGACAGTGTACAAGTTTATTCTTTATCTTATTACAGACAGTCCCATTTTATAAATAGTTTGCAAATCTCTTGAATGTAAATGTGGCACTAGTGAAACTCCTGCTATTGTGCTCGATCAAGACTCTGTTGTCAGAATCAGAGCAGGAGTCGAGATGCTGCCTAGTTTGAACAAATAAATAATAAAAAAAGCAAGTGTGACACTGCATATAAAATGTTAATAGAGTGTCATAAACATTATTTATAAATAAATCATATATGTCAGAAAAGGAGCAGGACGAAGCCAAAGCACTGGACTCATGTAACAAGCCAGCTATATTTTTCTGACCTGTTGGAGGATCTCCACCAGGATGGGCACCAGTCCTGCATTGATAACCTCCTGGATCTGGGTGTCCTTGCCAGCGGTGATGTTGGACAGTGTCCAGGCAGCCTCTTTCTGGACGTTGGTCTTTTGGTGACGCAGAAGGATGGGGAACATGGCCAGGGCACCTGCATTCAGAACACACTGGGTCTGTTCATCTGTCCCAGTCACAATGTTTCCAAGTGACCGCAGGGCTACAGTCTGGGAAGTAAAGGAAAGAAAGTCACTTATGTTAAATACTCACAATTTGGGAATAACAAATAGTCAAGATGATGGTGATTGAGAGAAAGGATAACGATTACAATACAATTTGATAATTAGTAACATTGCTGACAACAGCAGAAAATGCTTGGTTCTCAGTAACAGAGGGTCACATCTCACTGCACACATGACTCAAGTCTTTGTAAGATTTTCCAGTAGCACAGGAGTGAACAAACTCTACATTCATATTAAGAATAAGATGATTATATATATTTAGACTCAACCAGTGTTTATTTTGGCAGGTATTTTTATTTAGTCTTAGTCGTTTGACTAAAATGCTTATTAGTTTTAGTCACATTTTAGTCATGTTTAACCTTCATAGTTTTAGTCTAGTTTTAGTCGACGAAAACTGAAAATGTTTTAGTCGTTGAAAAGTCATCACATTTTAGTCGATTTTTAGTCAAAATGTTTTCTCTCTTTAAGATAAATTAAATTTGGCTTATACAAGTATTGGAAATTGAAATCCTCGTGACAGGTTGTATCAAGTGTTGAAATTCATCAAATAACATTTCACTCTTAACACTTTTACTTATGTAATATCTGAATTAATTTCCTTATTCTTTCCCTTCTTCAAAGAAATCTGTCAGTCAGTCACATCTTGAGAACCGTTTATCTTCTGCGTCTTACACTTGTCATGTGTGTTGTTTAGGGACCAAGAAAGCTCAGTGCTGGACACACGTTACATTCAGTGTTGATGTTGAATCAACAACTGATCAGCTGTGGAGCAGCAGAAGTAAATACGTTGTCAACCGCGACAACGGTGTGTTAACAACAACATCCTCAACAGCTCCAGTCTCCGGTTCAGGTTCTGTGTCCTGAGTCGTGATTCACCGAAACAGTTTGTTTGTCTTAGAGAGAAATGCTGTTGGTGAACATACAGTATAATGACCATTTTTGGACCCGGTGAAACAAGCCAAAATATTAAGGGGCACTAAGTTTAACCAAACTCTTGATGGCAGAAATAGAAAAAAACAGCAGCTAATTCTGGACAAATTCTGGTCAACAAAGGATATATTGTATGAAGTTGATTTGTGACTACTGTGATTTTAAACTACTGTATTGAGGTGATTTTCTTTTTTAGTTAGTTTTGAGTTGTGCAGTCTGTAGTGGAGGATTTGTATCCTGTACCAGAAAATGTTTCATTACATTTCATTAAATATGCTATAATTGCTTTGATTTATTTATGCTGTACTAAATGAGTATGAGATTTGTTAACTGACCTTCCAGTTGTCAGAAATAACAGCATCATCATTTTATTTCAAAAGTCAAAAACACCACATACCACAATGGAGAGCTCCTCACAGACCAGAAGCTGGACCAGGCGAGGCACCAGGCCAGCCTGCACCACAACCTCTATCCTCTCATTGGAGCCATCGGTCAGATAGGACACAGCCCAGCAGGTATCGGCCAGGACCTCCTTGTCATCGTGGTCCAGGAGGCGCAGCAGGGCTGGAAGCAGCTGCTGCACCGCCAGCAAGGGAGGGGCTGGGTTCTTGTTCCGACACAGGTTGGACAGCGTCCATGTGACGTTGCGCAGGTAGCCATACTGGTATAGTGGGTTAACAGTCGAGTTTTATTTTAGAATATCACAGTGTCAGAAAATTATAATTGTTAAGAGTAGCACCCAGAATACCGTGATACTGACAAGACTGAAATGTATTCAAACTCTTCACTATGAAGAGGGCAATCAACTAAACAGAATATAGTCATGGTCTCTGGATTTGTTTCAGTCCATGAAACCGATGTATGACTTTGAATCGCAAAATCTTTATTAATGACTGCAATTTAAATAAACGATCTGACAAATTTATACACTTTATTCCTCGTTCCTGTATAAAAAAAGATTGTGGATGAAACTTAACGTGATTTGTGAAACCTAACCCTAACGAAACCCCCTCCCTAAAACTAGTAAACCTAGGGGAAACACTGATTTGGCATCAAAAGTCACAGCCAATAGTAATTACATTACTATTATGTCTTTACTGTATTCAGGCTTAATTACAAGTTTAAAAAATTAAGCTGCAAAGTGTGCTAGATATGTTTACTTCCTCGCTAAAGAATTTATAAAATGCAGCTGTAGGGCAGCACCAAAGGTCGGTCAAGTCAGTTCTGTAGTGTAAGAATTACATGACAAATATATATAACCAGCTGTATCTAGTTGCTTTGCCTACATCAAAGAAGTCTGTTTAAGTGTTTAAATCTGTTCTATAGTAAATATAACACGCTGCGCTGAAGTCTTTCTAATCTACCTAAAACAAATATTTGACCAGGGAGAAGCAACAACACCCAAGACACACTTTCATGCCATCTATGTACGTGATTGCAATACGTCTCAACTGTATCTGGATACAACATACAAGGTCTTAAGATGCCCGTAGTGCTGTCATGTTTATAAATGGAAACTCACCGGAAACACAGACAGGTCAGGGGCCGCCAGCACGGCCAGGAGCGGCTGGAGTCCACCGTGTTTGATCACTAGGTCTCTGTAGTTTGATCCATCGCCTGAGTTTGGAAAACATTTTCAGTCATCTCAAGTCAACAGTGCAATCACGTCACAAAAAGAAGGTTCAGAACAATAGAAATGTTTCAGGTCATAAAAATGAGTGAAGGTTACAGCAGGTAGTAGCATCTACAAAGTAACCCTATATGTAAAGAACCTTCTGTATTTTATTATTATGATATCCCAAGGGTGTTTTCATCATGCTTTGTTCTAATGGTGTTTCTGACTTGAGAAAACAATCAGACTAGTGTTCACGCTCTTAAAGATAAAGAATTCATGGCCACTATAAATCTCACATAAATCACCTTTGGACAGTGAACTCAGTTTGTCACAAAACACTTCATAGTTTTATGGCCCACTCTCATACATATATTCATTCAGTATTACAGTGTGTGGAGACCAACACCTAAAATAATCTATATAACAGTGCATGATGAAGAAAGTAGCAAAATAAACATCAACCACAAATGAACAGCCTAGATACCTGCAATGTTCCCCAGGGCCCAAATGGCCTGTTCGCTTATATGTGGGTGGGGTGAAGTCACCAGGCTGATGAAGGCCGGGATGGCCCCTCCTTCCACTACAGCAGTGGTCTGGTCCGATGTACCCGAGGCAATGTTGGTCAGTGCCCAAGCCGCCTCAAACTGGATGGGAGGACAGTCAGAGAATGCCAGAAAACTAACGAACCTTGGGATGAGGCCGGCAGCGATTATGTTGTCGATAGGCGGGTGCTTTTCTCTGGAGAGAAGCTTTCTATACATCAGGGAGGGAAAAAAAACACAGTTGGGGTTTAATCAAAGGAAGATAACTTCAAAGAAAGAGAAAGTAAAGTCGTGGTATTGTTAAGTATCACAAATGTATTCACGGCTTGGAGGGCGATTCGAGGGATATCATGTTTTAAAGGTTTGGGAACAGACCAATTGATTTCTTACTCAACAGAAACAAGCCATATGTCACCCAAATAATAGTAAAGCAAGAGTATAAGATATAACAGTCAAAGTATTATTTTAAATAAATAAATAAATAAATAAATGAATGGATGAATGAAAGAAAGAATGAATGAATAAATAAATGGATTTCACCTGGCTGCCTGCATGGCCTGCAGCTGATGATCCAGGTTCTGGCCGTTTACACCTTCTACAATCTCCTCCACAGACCAGTGCTGATGTGGCTACAGAACAGAAAGAGGATTACTTCTCTGGACACAGTAAACTTGGGTCAACCTAAAAATAACACAACATTTACTGCAACATGCATGGAGTAAGGTAAGGTTGGGGGGGGGGGTTATGGGATCAGGACAAGCCACACAGACTATCAGGTACTCAATGCATATTAAAAGCCTTCATAACATGGCTGTTAATGAACTGGGAAGTAATGAGGGGGAATATTATTCACACCGGTTTCCATTAGGTTTACACTAAAAGTTTGCTCAAAAGGACCTCGTTGACCTTTGCCCACATATATGTTCAGTATGACCACAAGTCCTGGGGTGGTATTAGGTGCTGCAGCTCATTATAAGCAAAATATCAAATATTTCAGACACGCAAAACACATGGAAACTGGCTGAATTAATATTTCAGTCGCGTCATGTCTACTCTATCCCGCCAAATGTGTGTGTGTGTGTGTGTGTGTGTGTGTGTGTGTGACAGGGGCAGTGAGCAGCCCAGGGGCTTATCAGCTGCTGACTACCTGTGCGTTGGGGTCTTTCTCTTGCAGAGGAGAGGTCGGCTCGTCCAGGAGACTGTCGACATTCCTCCTCTTTAAGATCTGATCATCTTTCTTTGCCTTTCGCAGCTCCACGTTGACTTCCGCCCTCCTGCGCCTGAGCTCCTGAAAATGTCGACACCCACAATTATTCATTAATATACACATCCGTGTGTGTGTGTGTGTGTGTGTGTGTGTGTGTGTGTGTGTGTGTGTGTAAAAAAAACATGGCGGAAGATTATCTGGATCATCTCTTCAGTAGTTTGTGCTGGTGGCGGTTACTGGGGGGACTCACGCTGGCATCTTTCCCTTTGTTTTTGAACTGGTTGAGTCGAGCTCCGTTGTCGCCGCCGGCTGACATTCCTGACCGGTGAGCAAGTCCAACGTTACACACCACACAGTCCCTGCGGAAAGACGGCGAACCCTTAACGGTCGAACCGAGGGCTGCTCTCACGCGCCTTCGCTCGTGAAGTCTAAGTTAGGCAGCCGGAGCCGGGCCGGTTATCTAACACCATGTGGCCCGTCGCGCACACACACACGGAGCCTGTCGAGCAAACCAGCGGCCGACAAAACCCCGCTGAAATTTACAGAAGGAGGATTATACATTGTAATAATAGTTTAAAAGCAATATGAGATAACAACTTAAATTGTAAAACATTTGTGTAAAGAGTACATGTGGACGCGGAGCACATGCGACGCTCTTACCTTACAGATTTTCAGTGGGATTCCTTTTTTTCTTTTTTCTTTTTTTTTTTACAATTGACGTTACGTCATACGTATACTGCGCTATTTGTTTCTGGCTTGTAATTGGTCAGTTGGGCCACAAGCTCCTCCCCATTGCCCACGGGCGAAACAACGCTTCGAACAACAAAAGGCGTTGTCAAAGGCAACCGCGGTCAGTACATCTGTCGGCACTATCTCATAGTGGAAAAATCGTGCGTATTCATGAAAAATACTTATCGGACCGTGAATTGTCTCGAGCTAGTTTTTGTTAGTTTAATAATGGCTGGTTCCTATAAATGGCGACGTAATGACCCAGTGGCCTAATGGATAAGGCATCAGCCTCCGGAGCTGGGGATTGTGGGTTCGAGTCCCATCTGGGTCGTATTTAGTTTCCTTTTCAGGTCTCACACGATCACATGTCCCGCTTAGTACACAAACCTGTAATTACTCACGAGTAGCTGAGCAGGTATCAGTACATATGATCCCTGACTCCGCTGTCATCAATGCCAATGGTGGTCAATCAGGTCAAAAGAAATATTCTCTGTTCAGACCACAGTTTGACTCAACCACTAACCTCCTTATACTGCACTTAAAAGAAGCCACTGAAATGCTGTTTGTAGCTAGAGTACAATAATATTATACTATTTATAACTATGTTATAATGTGAAACGTTTCCCGTCATGTCATGAATTCCTTGTTTCTTGTTATAACATGAGTTTCTATGTCATAATAACGTGAAAATATTGTGATATTTAATATACATGATTAATAATCAACTTTTAAGGTGTAGTGTGATACGTTTTTATGTTGTTTCTGACGTGGCAGGTGTAAGCTTCCGTACCTAAGCAGTGCTCAGTCAGACGATAAGGTGAGACAGTAAATCCCACAAACTGGAGTTATGTCTCTTCTGCTTTTGACTGTAGTTCATTTAAAGCACAGACGGTACGTGAAGGACACACCAACGCATGTGTTCATGTGTACTGTAGCTGTTGCAACAAAACTACTCTTACTACAGTTAAACACATGAAGTAACGGCAAAGATGGATCATTCTGTTGACTTTCCTTTTTTCAGTAAGTGTTGATTTCCTTCTTCTAAGTTGTCTAAGACACACAGCTGCTTGTACAGGGATTTGCTTTAAGTTTGAAGTAATATTGAAAAAAATTAAGTCACTAATCCAATGTAAGTGGTTAAACTGAAGACTTCGTTTACACCTGGAATTCACATGAAATCTTTGGATTTTCACACCATTCAGATAGACTACAATTACTGGCACCTCATGCAAATAACTTCAACTGTGACACAAAGCAGCCTGAGAAGACGAGAGAGCCACATATTTAATGAAGGATGACAGGACATCTGTGTGCTCATTCGATACATTGCACAGTTATGAGTGGACAGTGTTTCAACAACATGATTACAACCGTTGGCATCTTGGTCCAAAAGTATGTTTAGGCCTGTGAGTTAAAAACAATCAACAGAGCCGAGGAGACGTCACGAAGGACTGATTATCATCGCCCCCGGTGATGAAAAAGCAAAACCAGGTGAACTAAAATCAAACGACATTAAAGTTAAAAAATAAATAATTAATTTGCTGGCATGGCTGAAATATTAAAGGAAGACATAGCACATGAAAGGAAAAAAAGGAAGTTAATAATCTTGTTGGTCACATTCATACTAACTTTGCATTGGTGGTCGCTAGATGGCAAGAGGAAGAAACTGTTTACAGATTTTTTTGCTACTATAACAGCACACACACACACACACACACACACACACACACACACACACACACACACACACACACACACACACACACACACACACACACACACACACACACACACACACACACACACACACACACACACACACACACACACACACACACACACACACACACACACACACACACAGTGAGGGACCACTTTAAAAACATTCTTAGTTACCAAGAACTAAATCCATGGAAGAGAAGGGGACTTGGTCCAAGGTGTCTTCAAGGTTCAAGAGTAGCAGCTGATGTGAGAGGAAGAGTTAGTAGCTACATTTTGTTGAAGTGTTCAGTTCATTATTAATCAGGACTCGTACAAGTTCACCCGTGCAAATCTGTAAATGAAGATGCCCGAGGTCATGGTACTGTACTGTTCAGTCAATAAGCCGTTATCCTCGGTTGTGAAAGGCAGAGACAGACTCTTGCATGTTCATATGATATAAATCCGGCCTTGATCGAGGGGATCTTCATCCACAGCCCCGCTTCCCTCATCAATGAAGATAACTAGTGTTGTGCTGGAATGAAGCCACGTGGACCCGATTCCGCAGCCTCTGGACCTCCAGATCCTGGATGAAGTCGTCCTCATTGTTCTGGATGATGATTTTCTGCAATTCGCCAATCTCACGCTCCATCTTGGAGCGCAGCTCTCTCTTCATCTTCAGCAGGGCCTGCAATCACATGAGACAAATGTGCAATATTGTTTATTTATGTAGGTGCAATATATCACAGTCATGTGTACAATTAAGTCTGCTGGAAATTATTAATTTTTATACTTGACAAGTCCGAACAGACACAAGTTTGCAAAAAAAGGTGAAAACTCATTCTGGCTCTTGAGCGCCATCTACACTCCAATGAAGCCCCATTCAGGTGGGCAATTCTAACTGCCTAGATGATCAACAAAAAATAATATGCTACTTGGCAAAACAACACCAGACATTAGAAATTTGACTTTTCAACTTCAGCTTTAGAAAACTGTTAGGGGCATTAACTGAGAAAATTAATGGCAGAATAATGAATAGACAAAAACCATACCGCATGCTTTATGTTATCAGACGGCAAATCCTGTCCATGCAAATTCAAAACATTTTGGCAGAGGTTGAGATTATTTCAGATCATCCACAGAGGTAGGTCATATTTTTCAAAGGCTTTACCTTTTCTTGAGCGTTTTTCCGAACAAGGATGTCCTGTCGCTCTTCTGCAAGTTTTTCAGCCAGTAGTGAAAACTGAAAAAGAGAAAGCACATTGTATCTCACTTGTAGTTTGAGAGTAGTAGCTGCCCTTGCACAAACCAAATACTTTTTTCCTGACTACCTCCAACATTTACCACTGTAATTTATTTTTGTGTGCTGCTGCGTGGAGAGTCTTCGAGTTGTCCTCAGTTGGACATTAAGTTACTTTCTTACATGTGGCACATGGTGTGTTCTTTGTTTTAAGGCCTAATGTAAACATCTTGGGACTTGACAGTCACGTATGTCACTTTCTGGTTCTTGCATTAGTCAGTGTGTGTGTGTGTGTGTGTGTGTGTGTGTGTGTGTGTGTGTGTGTGTGTCCCCTACTTGGTCTTTGTAGTAGTTCTCCATTGACTTGATGTGGTCCTGGTGTTGTCTCTGATGCTCCAGTCGCTGCTCCTTGACGTAGGCTCTCTGTTCCCTCAGCCGGACTTTCTGCAGCTCTAAAACCTCCTCAAACATGTTCCGAAACATCTAAACACATACACAACCACACTTGGGTCATGATGTCACATGGTCTGTAATAATATTACTCAATGTCTGATTGTACTTGTCACCTCTTGATTCCTCTCAAACAGTTTGCTGTATTTATATTTATACAACAGACATTTTAATCGCCTTTTTGAACTGTTGGTCAGATTTGACAAGCAATTTGCCAATTTACCCTCTCCTCCTTGGTGCGTGCCCTCATCAGACGAGCACGGTGTTGCACGTGGTAGTCGTTGTGGTACTTCTTGGCGCGGGCGATCTGCTGCCTCTGTTCTCTCAGTCTGCTTTGTGTCGACTTCTGTTGCTGGATACGCTCTTTGAAGTCCCTCTGGACAGAAGATAAACGTTTAAGTGGGTAACTGGCCAGCTCAGTATGACAACTGCAGTGTGTACACAATTGTTGTTTTTTTTCTTTTAAGAAAATCCATTCACACTCAAAACATCCCGTGACTGCTGCTGATAAGATTAATAAATGTGATGGTTCTGGTGCTCACCAGACGCCTGCTGTGGTCCTGATCTTTCCGGACTATATCCACCAGCAGGTCATGTTTCCTCTGCGCTTCCTCCACCTGGAATAGAAGCAGCCAGTTACATATTCATCCATCTGTCAACTCATCCAATATTTTACAGGGTAGAGACCAGTGAATGTCATCATTGGGACCGGTAGTTAGCATCATCACACCTTGCCGGAGAGTTTGCTGCGACGCTGGTGGCTATGCGAGGATGACATGGCGTGGAGTCTGTCCACTTGCTGCATCTGCTGCTCCCACATTCTGCCCAGAGCATGGGGAGAAACGTGAAGGTGGGGCAACTCCTCCAGGAGCACAGGGAGGAGTTCATTCTCCTTCACCTTCACTGGGGAGAGAGTGGACATAACACAGAATATTAACGGTATAATTGGACAACAGGAACATCTGATTGTTGCTCTTTGTTGTTTATTGGCAAAGTCTCAGATTTTCCAATGATTTCCCCACTGCAATGTTACAATTTATACTTCACTTACTCTGTGTTTTCCTGGGAGCGTCCTGCCTTCTCCATCCTGGTGCTGTTTGTGTGTTCCGTTGTGATTTGTGCTGGGTCTTCATTCTAACTGGGGACAGTCGGGGGGCTTGTGGAACATCCTTCAATATGGCCTCGCGGTACTCTTGCTCCTAAACACACACAAAAACACGTGCCTGTCTGTACATCTACCTTTGCGAGGTCACTCATTGATGCAATACATTCCAGATCCCATTACCCGAACCTTACCTATCTCAAATAAATGCTCAACCGTTACACTAACCAAAACCCAACGAAGCACACACACATTTTTATTGGAGGCTTCAACGGAACAGCTGTTCATTAACTCTCTGAATTGGATAACACGCATTGCCGAACTGCATTGTGGTTCTGTTGCCAGCACCAAGCGTTAGGCAAGCAAAGCTTACGTATGAGTGCCCAGTAATTAACTGGCCAAAATGTCTGCACTGTACCATAATGTCCTCACTCCAATGGTGTAAAAACTCAAACAGGTCCTTACAATGTACAGTGTAGCTGTACAAGTACACAAAGGTTCAGTAAACAAAATTCCCCAAAAATCCAAACCCGCCATCAACACAAATTTTCCATTTTGACCGCCTTCTTCCAGGCTCAAGATAATATCCTTGGATTGTTATGTGTTTAGTATGAAAGGCAGTTGAGGCTAAGGGTGGGGTTAAGTGGTGTTTACAGATAAGGAAAATGTTCAGCGTCAGGTCGAACAAACCAACGAATGATGTGCATTGAGTAAATGCTTCCCTCAACCCACACTGATTCTGTGAGCAGTGTTCTCTACAAGGGCACGTGCAGACATTACTACACAGTTCTGCTTCAGTGACCTAAACAATTGACTATACCAGACTTCATACTAATGGACTTACGGCTTCCTGAGCTTTCAGACGCGCCTTGCTTAGATCTGCCCGTTCTTTGTCTTCATATCGTTTCAACTCCTCCTCATAGGCCTGATTCTCCAGATACTGAAAGAAAGAGACTCATAATTATCTGAGCACATGAAGACAGAGCAGAGCTAAAATCTACAAATGACACAATTTTTAGGATAGAGAAATCAATCACTTTAACGCTAAAAAATATTTTAAGCGTTAAAAAAGATTTGGAATATTTTAAACTGCATTAACATTTACACGCAGGTTCAGATTGGCTCATAACCAACCGACTAATGTATACTCTCCATCAGTCTTCAGTGTTGCATTTAGATCTATTGAGTGGTTTGCAAATTACAGCAAGTTGTCAATGTGGAGGAATTCATTCCTGAATACTATAAAAGTAATATGCTGACAACTCCTAATATATGAAACTCTAACACTTGTATCTGTATATTTAAAAAAATATATACATATGTAAAAAGTTACAATCTCAGACCATTCAAGAAAAAAAAAAAGGACTGTTTACCTTGCTATGTTTTCTGTGAGACAGTCGGTGACGTAGCTGTCCTCGCCTTGACTGACCAGAAGCTGTGAGGTTCGTCTGTCTCCCATCATCCAGGCTCAAGGCCTCTGCCATGGCATTTTCTAACTGTCCTTGCAGGGGGCAATGGACCCGTGGAGGGGAGGGGGACAAGGAGCGTGTGCGGTGTGTGGATTCCACGTCGGTTGTTCCTGAATCTAATTCAGGAGTTTTATAATGCAATACATTTCATTGAATAGCATGAGATTTTAAATGGTTGATATTTTTGAAAAAAGGTTCGCGACCTGTCCTTAAAATGACCATACACATGTTTTTCTTTATGTTTCACCAAATCAACTACAAATCTCTGCAAGCTTTTTTTCATGCATTTGTGTAATTAATAGACATCAGACACCAGAAAGGCTAAAAATTTAAACATGTGGTGTGCTCTTGTAGTTTGAAGTTAGCTCAGAAAAAATTGAAGGCCACAGTTTGAGTTATTCTTTAAATCAATTCAGAACAATGTGTTTATTACCTGTGTGTTGTCTGGGAGTCTTGCGACACTCCATGATGCTGTCGCTGTGGTGGGACTGCTTGTCCTCTTCCCTGAGCTCACTGGACTCGCCACTTTCTCCCAGGACTCGTTTAAGCATCTACAAAGATTACAACATTTAGATGCAGCAACAAGCGATAAATGGATAATACACAAATAAAAAAATGTCATTAATCCAAGCAGTACATCTTCCGATGGTTGTTAAGTCCAAGATGAGATGCAACCAAACACATTAAACACACCTCGTCGAGTTCTTCAAGTCGATAGGACAGATTTTCGGATATGTGATGCAGCTCCTCTTCTGCTTTCCTGTTCCTTTGTCTGCGATAAGACAGAGGTTCCTCAAAACCCTCCTGTAACCGGTGACTACTCGGCCAGATGATAAAAAATGCAGCAACGATAAAAAAGCATTACAACATTGTCCCCTCGTCAAATAATAATTTGTCAGATATTCCATTCCTTATTATGCCAAGCCTCTTTTACCTGAGGTCTGTCCTTTCCCTCTGATATATTCTTCTGCCCTGTAGTCTTGGTATATAACTCAGATCCTCCTCATCTTGATCTTGCTCTTCAGTGTCTGGTGGGGAAGGGGTAGTGGGGGCCGTCTCCTCCTGCAGCGTAAGGAAGAGCACATCTGGCTGGGTGCGGAATAAAACCCTCCGGGGGCCTCCATTAGTGGGCTGAGATTAGAAAAACAAGACAAATATAGTAATTTGGCAAGCATTAAACATATAGCAACCTAACAGGAAAGAAGGAAAGCAACATGTCCTTTGTAACAAATATATGGTGTATGTGTATTATAACTTAATTACTTAGATACATACATGGCAGATGATTGGTAAATAGATACAGCCAGAAACATAAGTGAGGCCAGTACTACCTTGGTGTGACAGCAATATGATCTCTAACCACGAATGAGTTATGTATAGGAAATCGGTTAAATGAGTCTCAATGAACCCATGATAAAAAAGTGAACATATTATAAGTAAACAGAATATGTCCATCCAGTGTGACTGACTGACCAACTACCTGACTCACTCACACAGTGAAGGCATCTTGCTCTCTTACCTCCAGTGTCTCCCCGTCCACTTCTGTCCTGGTTCTTTGTTGACTGGACAAAGACTTCTCACTTACAGCTGGAAAAAGAGCAAAACGCGATTCAACAAAAAAAAGGGTCTGTCTGTCTGTGGTCCCTCAGATCTATTCAGACGTTACGTTGGAAATCAAGTGCTCCTACCCACACTGAAAGGTGGTGGGACAAAACGGCAGTGAGAGAGACGGGGAAGATGTTAAACTCATCCTACAAAACATTTATAGTGCTGCACTCGATCGTCAACGTGAGAAGCGCCACAAGTAGTTGAGTAACAAATGAAGAACGAGTATAATATCTGGCGAGGGGTCTTAGGGGATATTTCTTTTTTCCTGCCACAATCCAACCATCCAACTTGCTGTTTTACAGTAGTATAAATCCTGTTCAAGTGACGGTTCACTGTTCTGGGGGGATTTCCTCTCGCAAGCCGACACATGGGCATGGCAGATTAAAAGACAAACAAACAATTTGCTTACTGCACTGTCAGTTCCAACATTCAGTTATAACTAACCAAGCACCGTTGAAACATTACACAGTTTAAGTACTTGACAATTTGTTATTATTCACAATGAAGGTGTAAGCAATTTGACTCACCAGAAGACCGGCAGGGGGGAGGCGACTGTGGTCTATCGCTAACAACAGCCTCGGCTACCAGTTCAGGGATCTGTGTGAGAAAGGAAAGTGAGAAAGTGAGAGAGAGGAATAGAGGGGAAAGTGGATCATCATGTAGAACATCAATTAACGTCATGTCTGAAAACATCTGGACACTAATGATGGGTTAATACATTGAGTTCGCTTTAAAGGAAAAAAGACAGGAGGTTTGAATTTGGTGGCTGTGAACGGGAAACGTTCACAACAGCAGGAACATTTCCAGAACATTTGGGCGAGGGGTTGGTGCCTGAGTAGAGTGCCCACTCGCTTCTCATGAGATTTTTACTGCTGTATTCTCACATTGGTTCACTCTGGCATTTTGTGGAAATTTCACTAGGAGGCTTCCAATAAAAGTTTGGATGTCCAGACTTCAGTTTAAGACTAAAAGCAGCAAAAGAGAGCGAGAGACAGACACAGTCTTCCATTTTTGGCACTGCGGTAACATTTTTCATTATTAATAGAACTTTGGGAAGTGTGCATGTCCTTTCAAATTGCATGGAAATACTAGGCAAATTTACTATATGACAATTTAACATCACTGCACTGTTTTTATTAGCCCACCTCTGCCGTGACAGCATCTTCCTCTGTGTCCCCCCGGCTGAGCCCAGCAGGTTTGGGGGGCTGGATGTGTGTGTGTGGGTCTTTGTCAGGTGTGTGGGGAGTGTTGCTCTGGTTGGGTGGCTGCAGAGCGATGGCTAAGTGCAGCGGTTCAGTCAGTGGAGCATCCTGGGCATCCAGAGGACCAGAGGTGGTGACTGGGTCGGAGGTCTGCGCAGGGTCAGCCAGTCCTTGCAGAAGGATAAATGAATCATAAGATTTATTGAAAGACTTAAAACAATTACACCTTAATAATGTATCAGTAATAAGTGAATCAAAATAGAAGATGGCCTTTGACTGCAGCATGAGGTGATGGAGGACACATGACTGTAAATCTTTTGGTACATTTTTGAGTAGGTTGTGCCTTTTCTGCCTAACACTGATAGTTGAAGCAAAGAGATTCGTTGTAATAACTAGACCAAAAAGGTTATTCAATGCAAAGAAAACAACTTGTGACAAATCAATGGCTTCATAAAATATTCCAAACAAAAAAAAAACAAGAACATTTTCTGAATGTTTTCACTAATCTTAATACAACAACACAACTGGAAAACCAGAGAAGAGAAAACATTGATATGATAAATACTAATACTAGTGCAAAAAAAAACATCATAGTGTTTGCATATCTCACCTTCTTGTTTTCCAGTAAACGTGCGAGCAGAGACTCCCAGTCCAATGAGCTCACTGGCTGATCCAATCTCCTCAGCGTTCCAGGAATGGAAGGAATGTTTACTGGACTGGGCAGCCGAACTGGATGATAAATGCAAAATATGATCTACCACAGGTTCACACGTGTACCATATATTGTATAAGTGTGATGATGGCCTCATTACTAATTTCTTTGTGTGTTGATCTGGGTGGCTACATGCTGCATACGATGGACCTTAGGTGGATAAATGAAGTGGTACTGAACTGAATTGAAGCATCAAACCCATAAAAATCTGAAGTCTTGCTTGTTCATTCACTATTCCAGATCAAAGCCTCATCTCATATCAGTGTTGCCGTTAAAAGCCATGTTGTCTTCCCTGCACATAGACAGCATATTGTTGAAATCATAACAGCAGGGGCATTGACTCATTGAACAGCTGCACAGTGCTGATCAGACACACGCTGTATCCGTGGATCTTCTGGTACTTACCTTACCACTGAAAGACAAAAGTTATTTACATATTTCAAATTCAAGTGCCTCAAGTTTTGTATTTCATTTACATTTAAGAGTAAGAATAAGAGTATCGGCACTGCCACAACATCCAAAGCAATAAGGAAACATTTAATCACAATGAGCAGCAATGATGTCCCTGTTAGACAACTTCCTTTTAACTTCTTAATATTTACACTGCTGCTTAGGAGTTTGCCTCACTGGCTGTGTCAACAGGACGTGCAGCCCGGATCTACAGAACATTAAAGCTGAGAGACACGGTCAGATTCATGTGGGGAAACCCTGACAGTCAGCAAAGGTTTTTTTACTTTGGTATATTTTTACTTTGGTATATTAAATATGGATGGATGGATGGATAATAGAGCACATTTTCAGAGAGTCTCTCCAGTAGGACATAATTGAGTAACTAAGGGAAAAAAGAGCTGGAAAGAGAAGAACAACGCCTGGCTCCGCTCTCACCTCCACACAGCCGACCAATCACAGAGGGAAGTGTGTCAAGTGGGATAATCTGTTTTGGAAAGTCACAGGAATGGTCGCACACAGACATCCCCTTACCACTGGGCAGGGAAAGGGATTTGCGACAGTATCTGATGTGCAGTTCAGAGGGAGATTAAATCCCACTTCAGACTAAAAGACTGACTGGAGATGACCGTGCAGGAAAGAAAGGGGGGGGGGGGGGGGGGATTTCTTACATGCCCTTTTTACTCTATGAAACACCAGCTGCCTGACAAGTCTTTTCCAAAGATAATTCTCTAGTGCAGAGGAAATAATGGATTTCACATTTAAGGTGGCAGCAACACTGGTGTGTTTGGGATAAACAGAACTGCATACTTGGCATAAGCTCTGGCATTCCCTATATCATAACAAACATAGAAAATATTAGTGTCAATAAGGTATAATGCAAGAGTGACATTCAAATTGTATCAAGCGAAAAGCAAAGACATTACAGTTATTTATCTTGAGAACAAAAGATTTGAGCTTCATAAAGTCAACTTCACAAAGTCACATGTTTGTAGTGTATGTAAAGCACATGCATTATATTCAGTAAAAGCTCTTACTCTACAGAGGAAGACAAAGATGTTCCCTCCCTTTTAGTCTCCTTGTGCTCGGTGGCATCGCAACTTGCTGACTCCTTGGTTTCACCGAGGACCAACTCATTGAGACCGTTACTCAGTTCCTCTGGAAAAAAAATTGAAAGGAAAACAAATTAGAAAAGGAGAACCAGTGACAAAGATAAAGTGATACAAGCGATTATGACATGTATTGACCTCAATGGAGTCTTACTGAGGAACAAACTCATATGACCTTTAATTCCATAAACTGAAGGGGAAAAAGTCAGTTAAACAGAAAATTCACTATTATTTCCAAAAGAATAATAAAAAGATAAACAACAAACTCATAGTCACTAAAGTCTGACTGAGAACCAAGGTCATGTTGTAGACTTTTAACAAAAAAATGAACATAACACCAATTCAATAAGCTATTAACCAAACTAAGCACCAAATGCAGTAGTGAAATGCAGTAAAGTCACTGTTTGAAACTAAAGTGGAACATCACATTGTAACGTTGTCACCACAGCTCATATTAATTAAACACCCAAACCCAAAACAACTCCAATATTCATTTATAACATTCATTACAATGTGAGCTTCTGTTGAACTCTGTGCCACATCCACGACCTTTCGCTGAGCCTTTTAGAAACATCATTTGTAAGTGCAGACAGTCATTAACAACAAATTGCTGCGTGGCAGTGGTCTAAGGGACGGGCCAGTCACACAAAGGCATGTTCAGTTCTATTAAATGAAAAGGGCTGACTGTTCTCTATTAAGTCCTGCACCAGTTGGCTCTAAACTGGGTTTAAGACACATCATGTCCAGTTCATGCTGGAGGACAGACCGGCAAATCTAACCTCAACAGACTCCTGTCTTAGTTGGGAAACGGGAGAAGAATCAGTTTCAGGCAAACTGAGGGCAGCAGCTGGTAAAGGCTGCAGTAAAAGTGGCCCTTTGGCCACTTTGAATGACGACTCTAAAAGCTAAATCTTACCAAAAATAGTTTTATATCATTTTAAAGTCTTAAAATGTGGGATTTAAAATGATGATGTACAAACTGTACCAGTTACATGAAATGAATGTATAAAAATGTGTCCAAGTCTCTTAAGTTGACAGGGGGAAAGTGAAAAATTGATCTGCCTACCACCATTCAGTGAGTCCCCGCTTATCTCCACATTGAGGTATTCCAGGAGGCCATCAAAGATTTCCAGGAGGTTCTTGATTGACTCTTTGTCTCCTCTGACAACATTTTCTCCTGCAAACACACAGCCAGCATCAGCATTTTACTCATTTCTCATCCATTTTAGTGTTGAAGAAAAAGAGGATTGGGAAATCTGCCATGCATCCCAAAGTAAGGTGACTTGGTGAAATGTTCTACCATTTCAAGTATACTACAAGTCAATCTAACACATTTAACATTTTAGATACAGATTTTTATACTCATTGATGTAGTTACAAATGAAAGGTATACCTGTAATGTGTGATAGACTGATCTGAAGGTAATCCAGAGACAGTGAATCAATCACAGACTGAATGTTGTGGATGTCATCCTCTTGACTGCAAGGTGCTGCGATATAATCTAAAAACACAAATGTACATATGAGACACAGGGAAAGTGAAACGCACACAAACGTCATCAAGCTCTTTCCTGGGCTTCAGGCAAAACTTCGGCAACACAAACAGTCCCTTGATGGCATGTCTGTCTTAAGAAGCATTCCTTACATACTAAGCACACGCGTGTTCTACACTAAAACTTCACAGCTTGTCGACCTTCAGTGTTTGTGGCTTTGTGATTAGAACTTAAAGCTCAAAAGTCTGGAACAGATTGTAGATAAAAGGGTAACAACTAAGAGTTATTTTCATCATCAGGTACACTGATGATTATCTATGATACTAATCGAATAGTTGATTGGTCTGTAAATGTCAGGTGACGTCATGAAACTGATTGTTTTGTATGAGAAAAGCTGATACAATCCACTTATTGGCAGTTGTGCTTAAAAGAAAAGTAACCCAACTAAGAAATCACTCACTTAAGTTGTTGCCAACTATGTTTCCATTGATCGACTGATTGATTAGCCAATTATTCTGACATTTGGTGTGTCTGCAACTTCCCTCTTACCTGGAACTTTCTCCCCAAAGATGTTCTCATACAGGGCACTGAACACATTGGCATCACAGTCCGTCAGGTGCCTCAGCCTCAGGTTCATGTGACACTTGGTGAAGAGATCATTTGCCACATCTACCCAATCTGTCGTCAAGAAGGAAACAGACAAGTTCGTGTCTTCAAGCAGAACATCTGAACAAACTGTCGCACGAACACATAACTGAACGAGATGAGACAGAAACAACATCCTGCATCTGTTGTGAGTTGTCTTCTTTGTGGGACACTGACTGGTTGTATAGTCACAGTCCCCCGTTAGAGGTGAACACTTGAACCCACTCATGTCCGCGGCAAACGTAGGTCTGAGGGCGGGGAGTCATTTCTCTCCGTCTCGTCACCTTAGCGGCAGGGTTAACTCAGAAGTAGCTAGCTAACGTTGCTAATTCGGTTTGTTTACTAACGGGCAAGTCGTCGGAAAGCGATGAGCCGTGAGCTCTTCTCCATTGAAATAAGACTAACTGTGGAGTAAATGCATGTACAAGCGGAGCCCGGCTGGGTGACAGCGGGACACCGACGTTCACCCGGCAGCTAACGTTAGCTGTGAGTTAGCGTTACGTGTCGTTAGCTCTCCCCGGAGGGGAGCACTCAGTCTCGGCTGCCTTACCTCTCTCTCCCTCCTGGGTTCCCATGAAACAGCTGTCGACGAGAGGCAGCGGACGCTCATAAACAACCGACTGGCTGATAAAACAGGTCTCTTACAGTCGAGCCTCGAGCGGAGCTGGGGCTGGTTGTGATGGTGTTGTGGTTTTTTCCGTTTAAGACAGAAGGAACTATCGGCTCTCGTTTGAAACTGAAGTCTTGTTTGATTGGGTGTTACGCTCGTTCTTTGTTTCCGGAAGTGTCCTGCGATTGGTGCGCACCGCCCCCTACTGGTGACTGTGTACAAGGCAGGCAATAATGACAAATACAGCACGTGACCGACAACAAACGTGACTACACAGAAAAACCCTTTCCCAGCTTTGCAATAAACATAAACTTCGTGAAAACACGTAGACTTTGTCTTAGCCGTTTTTGATTCAAATGTTCAAATGTGTTGATGTGTTTTCCAAAGCTGGATTTAAAGAGCAAAACTCTAAAGATCCAGGTTTACTGTGTGTATCGATCGGCTCTGCCAGACCTATAGAGGTAAAAAGTAAAGGTCTACAAAGAACAGTAGGAGTACAAATTATTAACATGGTTTCACACATTTGATTAAACCTAATTTAAACAAGAAAAAACCTCAGGGGTATGCCTCTATGCACGTCTCTGAGTTGTGCTACAGTATTCTGCACATGTATACAGAAACTGTGATGGACTTTGCATTAGGCATGCTGAACTGCATATACATAAACAGTCTAAGCTCTAGACATTTGCACTCTCACCTGAGCACAAATTTAGTGTCCTGATCCGACACACTGAAGCGATTGTTGCCACACCTATTGATCCACAAAACACACCATCACACAATAAGGTAATGGTGGATTGTATTTTCCTGGATTTGACTTAAAGTAAAGGTTTGGGTTTTTTCATATCACACATTCAGAAACACTAATGTGTAAATATGTTCTCATATTTCGTGTCTGTGATTAAACTTCACGAATTAGGTAGGGGAAACAAAAAAGCAATTTGGTCTTTTAATAACTTTTTTCATGTAATTCATGGCAGTTGTAATATTGTACATAGCTATATACTGTAGACTTTACTGTGCTTCTGCATCCCTTTTAATGCTCCACTTTAAATCTGTCAGAGTTTAACAGGACCATAATGAAATGCTGTGTTAAGATGGTCCTGTGTATTTAAGCAGAAAATCAAAACCAGACCGTATCATAAAGTGGATACGAAACATTTATTCACAGAAAAAGTCAGAACAGCAACTATGTGCAGTATTACAGAAGCCACACAAATTACACTGAATCTATGCCACCCCAACCAAAGGCAGTTTGTACAAAACAAGGTCCCTTGAGCTAATGCAGCTAAACATCACCAGTTCTATTCTTTATATCTGTATTCTCAGTATGCTAACATCTCAAAATATTGCCCATGAACAAAGCCTATCAAGGCACATTAATGAAGCTGTTTGTTTGTCTATGCATTTTAATTTGCCCCTTTCCCTGCAGCTTTTCAGTTTCCATTCTAGTAGGTTTGGATGCAGAGCTATAAAGCTAGGCCACCATCTTTTCACAGATCCAGAAGTAAAGCAAGTTACAGTGGTCATCATTCCAGCTGTTTGCATCGTCATAGAACCTCGTGCTTGCACAGTCTTCATCTCTGCGTTGATAGGAGTTGGGTTCTCCACTGTGCCAGTAGCTGAAACCAAAATCACAATGAGCTTTTAACTGAAACATACAAAGAAAGGCGTATTTAATAGACAGCAACTTGGAGCCAAATTCAAGATCAATATGAATATTATATTATATATCAATGTTATTCTTGCTGTCATATTAGCCTCTGATTGCAAGCCCACAGTCATGATGACCTGGGTCGTGTAACGTCAAAACTGTAATCTGAACAGAAGCTGTAAACGTGGATGTTGAGTATTAGTTACTTTTGATTGATCGTTTTAATTATTGATAAACCATGATTAAAATGTTTTACACTGCAGGCCGACACAGAGCAATATAAATACATTCTTTACTCTGACCAAGAGCGGTGTCTTTCATTAAATCCGGTAAATTAAATATCAGTGTCTTGCCCAAGGGCACCTTTAGACTAGAAAAGTCCAGAATCTAACCATCAATCTTTCAATTACACTGCAACGACACAGTTTTTGAGCACATGTCAAAAAGTCAAGTCATCTTACTGCTCTGCTACTCAAACTCAAAGTTGTGACAGCTGATCTACGATATGTATTGAAACCAGATGATGTAATTTATGAACCTTGTGTTGAGCAGAGTCCCATCCACCCATTTCCACGTCCATTCTGTCTCTGTGTCAGTCAGTCCAATCCATGAGTTCCGTTTGAAGTGTGTTGTGAACTCCTTGTTTACAGTGAGAGAGACACAGACGATAATCACACTGAACTGAAATATAATCACTTTAATTTTTTACGTGATATGTCACTCTCATACACACCTGTTCCTCTTTGCTGTTGATAATCACCAGGTCTGCACCTCTTTGCAGACAGTCATATCTACTGTCCTGCCAGGATTTTTGAACAGAAGAAATGTAATAGACACTGTGGTTGAAATACAACCATCCCTGTTGGGTGTAATGATCTGTTGAGGATACCAAAAGTGGAAAAATAAACATGGCATCTCAGTGAAACAGAAAAAAACAAAGGAGAAATTTGAAGTTGGATTTTTTAAAATCCACATGTTTCCATGACATAGAGAATTCAACTCCTGTTCACCAAACATATTCATCTTCCTCTTCAACGTGTCCCCCTCTTCTGTCAGGTTTTTGATCACAGCCTCATAATCTGCCGTCCTCGGATCAGAACTGTCTGTGTGAGCAAAGAGATTTACATGTTCACTGTTGTTACTACAGTGGCTTTACTGTACCAAGATGGGAAAGTAAGATGTCACTACTTCATTGCACTTTCAATGTCCATTGGGAACACCATGACTCACAACTGGAAAGCCCCATTATTTTCTTACTTATCTTTAGAAAACTCTATAACCAATAAATTGCACCATGAATTTCTACAATGGAAATGTAGTATAGTATTGAGAAAGACAATCTCATGAATATCATAGTTTGTAGATGTAGATGAAAGAGTAGATTAAAGACAACTCACAGAGAGCAAGACGCAGGGAGATGTTGAGAGCAGCTTGTAGGATACACAGCAGTCCGAAGCTCAGAACAACAAGATTTCTATCTGTGTGCAGATATCATACAGACACATGCAAAATCACCATTAGTATTAGGCAGCCAGGCCTGATATTGTGTCCTTTGAAATAGAAACCTGTTCAACCATTTTAGTTTCACTACTTATCCTCTGTCTCTGGATGAAAAACATAACCTTGTTGCTAAATTATGGCATTTTCTCAAGGAAAACTTTCACCAGATTCTGCCTGAACAGTTGTTCATTCCAAGCATAATAATAAGATTATGTGTGACCATTTGGAAAAAGAATATATTTCAAACTTTAAGTTACTTACCCCTGGCTGAAGCATGAGGAAGCTTTCCGTCCATAGTCACCTCAGACTCTCAGAGAACGTAGCTAATCTGTAAAATGGTTCTTCTTTTCTGTTCTGCTTACTGCACTGTTACACTTTACCTTATCTGTCATCAATTTGACACCCCTTCTTTGGTTCCTTCACTGATGATTATTAGACTATAGATGGAAAGCAGAGTTATTCATGCCACGGTTTCTTCCTGGTGTAATATGTTCTCAGCCTGGGTTAGATGCTGCCTTGAGGCTTTGCCAGGTCGGGATAATCGCCAATATGGAATAAATATCATGCCATGTAGCAAAACTGAAAAAAGGAGTACTGAAACTAACCAGGACTCGACAGTGCTAAACATCACAACTCTGTGTCGCCCTCTCTGAAAGTGGAAAGGGGGAGTAGGTGTCCGATGTTGCCACTTATCTCTGTTCTGACACAAGTATTTAGCGGTGAGACTTACGTCGGTGATTTTCAATTTACTAAGCCTGGTCACTGACTTTGACAGTGACAGTTTACCAAAGAAGAGAAAAGGTGCTAAACATGAACCTCAATCTGAACTGCACCCTGTGCACGTCACTGTCAGCTGCAACTAATGGCAGAAGTAGTCATGTAAAGAATACCCTCTGCAGAACTGATCACTACCACAGGTCCAGGGAAACAATGGATTACTTCACTACCCAACCTGGGATTGTGTAATCTGTGACTATCAGCAACCATAATTGTACTATATACCATAATTATACCATAATACTTAGATGGTCATTTTGATTATGTCTTTAAATATGTTATTTTAAAATGTATTTTTTTAATGATGGTCAAAGCTAGTAAGAGGTCAAAACTCCAGCAGCACCTGCAGACAAAACAACTTTCTTCTGAGGCAGATATGTTTTGGTTTGTGCCCCGTTCATCAGGGTTGCTTCCCAACCAATGCGATCAACATATGAAAAGTGCATCAGACATACAGGTGAAATGTGCTATGTTTTCATTCAGTCTCTATGAAAGACCCCTATTAGTGTTTTGTTTAGTCTCCAACAATCTTGTCATCTTTTAATCTTTTTAACACTATTGTACCAATTGTGAGAATACTTTCATCTTGTTATTTTTTACTTTCAATTTTAACACTAAAAACAGCTATTACTGAATAAGCAAACTTTAATTCTCACAGGTGATATCCACGATGATATCCACTGCCTGGATTTCGAACTTTGACAAAAGGAAAAACTGCATAATGAATGATGAATAGTCTCATGATCTCAGATTGCTCTTGATGGAAAACCATCACTGTATTTTACATTCTGACTGGTGAGTGACAATGGTGATGGGGGATGTGTTCTCGGAAAATGATAGTGTTTAATGCACTTCTTCTTTTACATCATTCGGCACACTAACAGGGCAACCCTTCTCTTCCTCTTTTTTCAATCATATATTCCTCTATATTGCTGCTCCATCTACAGCTGCAGATTACTTATTGCCTGTTTGGTCGTAAATCTTCAAATTTAAAACCAAATATCTTCCTGCATCAGTCTCTGTATGAAGTGATAAACAGGATGTACACAGGAAACCCTTACTTACGCCATTTCATGTGCACACCTCGTACTTACTTTTCTCTAAACTTCTCACATATTGACAATCAGTGAAACTGGTTTACATTTGTAAATTACAAACCATCTTTCACCTTATTTTCATTCCGGAATCATCATATCAATCCAGACAGCTGTGTTTTTGAACATTTTCTATTTGGTGTTTTTGGTACATTTCAGTTAAATGTTCCAATAGATATACAGTATGTTATATTATAAATCTTTATATTTCATATTTGTGATGCCAGCAATAGCTAAGGGACTTTAACTGAACGCATCTATTATTGTTTTGCATTGTTTGATGCCTTGAATATGTTCATCCTACTTTATTCGTTTGAGCTGATGGTAGATTCCAGATAGATACTTGATCAATCTGCTCCTTTGTTAAAGTCAGTAGTGCCACAGAAGTATTTCTATCAAATAGGTGACAACAAGCAGGTTTACATTCATTTAAGACTCCAACTGATGGAGTGGAAATCAGGCTTGTGAGTGTTTCTCAATGAGAGTGGCTCATAAAATACATCTATGCATTTGCACAGCTTCATAAACTGGACATTAAAAGTGTTTCTGTCTCACAGAGTATTAGGTGTCAATCTATATGCATGTAGCCCCTGATTTTGGGGTATTTGTGATGTTCTGATACTTCACGTAGTCCATTTGGGGATATTGTGACACAATATGACAACACCACAATGTGGTAAGTGTTGTCCCGAATGTGTTACATATATGTACACACATTCCACAACACACAATACATTTAAGCAACAAAACCTCAGTTTTTTCATACCTTGCGCCCTGCATCAGGCCTGTTTTTATTTTAAAAAGTATATATTGAACGAATCATAAAAGGTTATGAGTTACATTGAACTGCACAACAAGAATTTATTTTTTATTTGTCAATCATTCAGGACAATCAGGTTTTAGTGTGGGTCACGTGTTTAATTTCCACATAAGTGTTTCTCCTGCTATTGTGACCTCTACATTGGTTAACCATGTTGAAATGGGTGCATTAGACCACTCCTATGAAGGAACCAAAAGAAGGAATTTGCCGATCAGATGAACATTTGACTTAACATTTTATCATCTACAAACGTAACCAGGAGTAGACAGCAAATGGAGATGCCGGATTATATTAATCAGCAACCGAGTCATGAACAGAAATGCAGCAGCAATACGGATCGAACAGGTAATAGCAGTCTTATTGCATATGCTGTCAAAACAACAATAGCAGTAAAAACACATGTATAATACGATGAGATGCATGTGAATATATTCACTATAATGAGGAACTGTTGAGTATATTTTCTTATTGAACGCCTTAGCATCAGATCTTGGTTATATTCTCAAAAAATCAACACTAACTTAAAGCACAAGACATAACATGATGGTTAATATTTAACCATAACTGAAGGTTGTTGTTGACTCAGCATAAACCAGGCTCAGGTCATGAGCTCCAGTCTCCATAGTGTCATGGTCCTGCGATGTACATAAATAACATTTTATCAAGGAAGTAATGATGTCACCGGACCTTTGAATGCTAACCCATCCGTCTAACTAGGTACCTGTTATTGTTATGAGCTACAGGTGGGTTCAAGTTTACATGATATAAAGCCTTAGTCAGGACTGACACATCTGTGGAAGCCACAGTATTTTTTGTAAGAAGATATGGGGCATGGGTTAAACTTTTCCTAATATACTTCTGTCTTTAATCTCATAATTCTTACTTTCCGGCCCTAATTTCTTTCCCATAATTAACTTTGTCCCTACTGTTAAAGACTTTACTCATGTTAAAGGTAAACATGCTTGCCATATTTTACACACAGTTTTCCCGTGGGAACATTTAGAAAATAGGGAAAATTAGGCTTTTAACCCCAAAAGATAATTGCGGGAAAAAAACTTCTGGCTTGTTTACAATCAGTCTCTCATGTTTTCTTTTGACTTTACTGTCTAAATGTCGCATGTTTCCAGATCTCCGCAATTACTCTGTCGAGTACATTGTTTTTGTACCAGATGATTAAGTATCAAGTAAATTCTTTTCGTTGTTTCAGGGAAAGTCTGTCTCTCCATCTGTGACAGATAAAACAACATTGCTTCAGTCATGGTTTACAGACTTTTAAACTTGTTAACTTGTGTGTATGGATTTTGCAGAGACAAGAATCCTTCAGGTGCTTTTCCTCAGCTTTGGTGTGCTGTGCATGGTACAAGCTATTCTCAATGTGTCTTTACGTCTCACCTGTGAGTATGGTTTCTTGTCTTTGAACATATATTTCACAAACATGGCATTGTGTAATTTCTAATTTCAGAAGACAGTTGCACTGATAAAACAAGAATTCCAAATAAACCGCACTGTGGCATAATTAAGGCCTGAGCACCGAATGCTGCAAGTATCAAATTTTCCCCTTCGTTTTTTTATTGGATATATTTTTGATGGCCTAAACATGTTTGAAAACTCACACAATTTTGGAGACACGTCTGGCCTGGTGCAAATTTCTATAATCTATGGGTCCCATTCATGGGAGTGGCAAAATTGATCAAAGCCCACTGATTTAACTTTGCCCCGATGCGTGGGTTTCAGACGACCCTGAACCCAACAGGATATCTGCCATTTTTAGTTTGTTGATCAAATTTGGGGGATTTTTTTTGCTCCTTCCAGTCCTCATACTTTGACATACTCCTCGTTGACTTCAAATTTTGTCAGTCTAATCCCAAGGCTTTTACAATGTTCATTGTCAAGGTTTTTAGTTTTCATTGAACGGCACAATGTCTGTTTTTTGATGAAAATGGAAGTACTTTTTAACTGGCCTGTACATCGTCAAATCTGTACCAAACTTCACATGTCTGATCAGAGCCTTGGTCTGAACACATCTACGTTACAATGTTCAGTCTGGTAACAGGGCACTTTTTAATCAGAATCTTCGTGCCACCTACAATAAATACAAAGAATAATATTCTTGGATTTATTCATATCTAATTTAGAAAAACTTTAAAAACACTTCTGTTTCTCTTCCATCAGTGCACTCCAACCAAGTATCGACTGCCTCTCTCTGCAACACTACTACTTTAGGTGTCCAAAACCAGAAAGAGGAGGGGAACATTGACTCTGAGAGAAAGAACACTCTCTGCAATAGCTTACAAAAACGTGTCAATGACCTGACTGGAGTCAAAAACCTGCTTGAAAACAAAATCAGTGAACTCAACAACAAGATAAAGAGATTAGAGGAGGAGAAGGACAGACTGAGCGGTGAGGAAGTATTCAAATCTTCTTCCTCTGCTTTGTTTTTAAATGAACTTATACTAAGTTTTACACATTTTTCCTTTAGAAAATGAGCTCTGCCATTCAAAAAACCCTTATGAAAAAAACTGAAAACAGTTTTCATAATTTTAGCATTTGTGGCATATGAGGCTTTGTATAGGAGATTGTTAGTTATGTTTATATTTAATAATTGTAGATATGACTGTCTTTGTAACAAATGTGCAGCTATCAGTTATAGATATAGTCTGTTATCTACATACAAATTCGACAACATTACATTTATGGTCAGATCAATTGACAAAGTCAGAGTCATTTTTGTGCTTAGAATTTTCCATGTGAAAGCAATATGTGATGTGTCACTTGTTTATTTTGTCTTCCAGCGCTGAGTGGTTGTGGGTCCTCCTCTAAACGGTGTCCTGCAAACTGGATTGAGATGAACAGGAGATGTTACTTTATGTCCAGTGAACGTAGGACATGGGACGACAGCAGGACAGACTGTCAGATTAAAGGGGCTGACCTGGTGGTGATCAACAGTGAACTGGAACAGGTATTTCACAGTCAATCTGTGTCTGTGTGTCGGATTTTCTTCATGTTGAAGATTCACTTTTGAAGTTACAGTTGCATTCTCTGTTATCTGATTCTCAACAGAACGCCTTGTACCGTTTGTATGGGGATCCATTGCTCTTATTCTGGATTGGTCTGCGTAACACTGATAGGACCTTCAGATGGGTGGATGGATCGGCTCTGAATAAACTGTGAGGCCTTAAGACTAACCATCAATCTTACTGCTAGACATCTGATGTCGATGAAGTACTTGGCTCATGCAAAATGACCATGCTGCAGATCGAAAGCTTCAATTAACACTCTTAAATGATCCATGTCATCATTACTTTGTCAGTCCTGACATTTGGAAATGTGTTAACGCTGCAATAGATTGTTACTTTTTTCATTGTTTGTAATGAAATACAAACATATTGTTGTAAAAACTGTACAGAAGTGATTCACAAAGATGTCAAAACATTACATGCACTTCAGTTCATTATAATTTTAGCATAACGTATATCTTTTCACATCACTAAGGCAGTCAATACAACTTACTGTTAATAAGACAATGCTGTCAGTCCATGCGTCCAACATGAAAATTTCAACTGCCTCTCGCTGACCTCCATCATTGTATTGTCCTTTAGATTTTGGCAGCCTGGCCAGCCAGATTCTGTCGGTTTTCTCAACAGAGAAGACTGTGTGGAGATGAATCTCCGGGACCCGGTGGAGGCCAGCTGGAATGATGCCCCTTGTGGACAGCACCGGCGCTGGTTGTGTGAGAAAGATCCACGTGTCTGCTGAAAAAGATGATACCATGTGTATGTATATGTAAATTACTTGATGCACATTAAAGAAATCTGAATAAAAAACTGATTTTAAACGACTATCCACAATGGGTTCCTGACTCTGGTGTCTTTATTGTGGCCCCAGCGCCAAGCCTCATGACACTTTTCCCATGTGTCAGACCCCTTTAAAATGTTTGTATTTGTATCCGTCTCAGGTTTATGGTTGTTCTTCACTTTGTTAAAGTGCCACGTGACCCCAGTTACTTCCCTATTTCTACAAAACAGACAGAACTACAGTATCAGATGAATGTTGCACACGTGCTAAAGTACATCTGGACTGGTCCAAGCAGATCAGAGTACATCTGACTTGAGAGGTGGAGAGTAGCGATATAACAGCGGAGGCAAGACAATAATGTCTGAGGATATCTATGCCAAGCCAGACCTCACCAAGAAAGTCAGATTTCAGACGGGGGAGAAGGATGAAAATGCAGTTGTCTTTGAAAACACAGATGTGAGGATTTATGACAACTACATGCCACAGGGGAGTACGCCGCCAAAATTACAGGACAGCACCACTGAGGACCAACTGCAAAGTATCTATCTGTCTGTCTCTTTGTCTGCATGTCTTTTATGTAGTAGTATAATAATATAACCTTTCTTTCTGCAGTGTGTTGATGCATTTTTTTAATTGCAATTATGGACCTAAAACTGCATTTTTAAACAAGGGCAACTAAAAAGTACTCTCATAAATGACATTCAACTATGCAGAATGTCGTAACGTAGAAATCAACTCCTCTGACTCTGATAAAGTAACTACTTGTTTCAAAACAATGAATTATTGAGCACATACAGTATATCACACTAACCTTACTAACATGGATGAAGCTACCTCTCTTTGGAGAGCGGCGTCTCATATTAGATGGATGAGAAGATTGGCCTTTTCATCACTGCTAGTGTGTCCCTGTGAACTGGGCACATAGGCTTGTTTTTCAACCATTTGTCCGTTTGTCTTGGAATGTGCGTCATTCCACATCTACTTTTCCTTTGTTGACAGTCACCATAACGCTGGTCAGTGATGACACATCACCAGTACGTGCGTGTTGCGTTCAACCTTATAATTGCTAAGGTGGTGCAGGAACAGGACCCAAACGCAGAGTTGAATTTGAAATAATAAAAGTTTCAATAAACGCAAAAGAAAACAGACTTACATCGTCCCAGGTAAAACAAAAACAAAAAAATCCAACGAAGAATGTCCATGGGCGTAGAAACAGGAACAGATCATCATAGGGCATCGCGGAACAGAACAGGAGCCGTAACAAACAGGAACACAACAGACAAAGTGACAAAGACAAAGGGAAGCACAGAGACTTAAGAGACACAAGGTGATGGGAAACAGGTGAGACACATGTGGAACAGTTGTGGACGATCACTGGGGCAGGAGACACACAGGAGAACAGGAAGTTACAACACACGAGTAAGGAATCCACAAAGTAAAACAGGAAATCACAAATTCAAGATACAAAGGAAATATGGTCACTTAAGTTAAACTTAGGGTGGGGTTGAATTGTCAAATTGGCTTAGGAGGTTTCCTAAATCTTGACGCGACCCGGAAGCATTTGATCAGCAGCCATGATAAGAGCTGTTCGGATTCTCTAAATGCATAGGATGGGAGCTTCAATGCTTCCTTTCCTATCTCCTTTAGCATAGGGTACACTGGTGCTTCCTATGTGAGAGTAAGGAGATGTACGACTCGATGTACGCCGTCGCGTGATGATGTTGTAAAGTGAAAGTCGAGTCGGATTCTCTGAGCAGCGCTGTTGGCTTTTCCTAAGTCCTATCAGTCTTCCTCTACACCTTTCGTTGACCTCATGACGTTTTCCACTGAGGTCAAGGAATAGTAGATAGGAAGGACAATTTGACCGACACCCCTAGACACAAGGAAAGTCACTACAAAGCAAAACAGGAAACCAAGAAACCAACACAACAGATACACATGGAATAACAATCAAACAAAAGTCCACCAGAAACAAGAGTGCATGAGGGCAGAATCATAACCATAATGACCTGACAGACATAGAGGGCCAGAGCTGACGGACATGTTACTCTGCTTTTTTATGTTATTTTATATATATTTTTTAAATTGTACTTCTGTCTTGATACTTTAGTATATAATTTAAATTGCGGTAGAGGGCTCTGAACTGTTCCCATGCCTATATTAAAAAAAAAAATAAAAAAAAAAATCTCATCAGCTGTTTGTTTGTATTCTCAGCCAATTCAGCCAATGAGCCCTCAGGAAAGAAGAATGTTGTCAGACCTGCTGTAATGTTTCTGGTGCTGCTGTGCCTGCTCCTCCTCGCTGTTGTCATTGTCCTGGTGGTCCTGTGTAAGTTTTTTTTCAAATTCATCTATTCAAAACAATGGTTGTGGTAAGTTGCCCAAATATACAGTATATAAGTGAGCTTTGATAATTCACACATTGGAGCCTTGCTGTGGCAGGGATTCAAGAAAAAAGCCTCAGTGACAACCAAACCACAGAGAGAGATGAACTACAGACAAGATATGATGAAATGGAAAGACTCAATGACAACCTGACCCGAAAGACGAACCGGCTAGAGGGAGACATTGACCTTTTGATGGTCATTCAAATCAACCTCACCAAACAGAGAGATGAATTACAAAAGCAGCTCGGTGAGTGGAAATATCGATAATGATTTGAATAAAACATTGATTTGACATTTTATACAGTGAACAATTATTTTGTTTATTCACTGTTGTACCAGGAACTAGGTGATATGATCAATACCACTCTCATGTATGTATGGTAAATAAAAAAGTGGACCCAGCAGCTACAGTTAGCAGTCAGCCTAGCACAAAGACTAAAAAAAGGGAACGGCTAAAATGACTGTTTGTTTTCATGCAAAAATCTGTCTGTTCCTTGGGGGCAGTTGCCAGGCAACCATCAGAGGCTCCAATATATTACTGATCCTGTTAGGTAATAATCAGGCTGAATTGTTTTTGATGATCCAACATCAATTCTCAAAATCCCAAGATGTATCTTTTTTCTTTCTTTTTTCTTATAAACGTGCAGGCTCTACCTGCGTATGATATTATAGTCAGTTGTTGTTTGATGTGTAAAATGTCTACATTGTGAAATGTCGATGAAAGATGACTCTTTGAGCCGCCATGAGTTAAGTAAAGTCTTTGAAGTTGGAGACTTGGGCTCAAGTGAATGTAGTCAAAATATCCGAGGCTATGACAACGTCATGAACAATTTTTCTATGACGTAAGAAGAAGCCTAGAATCAAAATGATCAAGATGTGTATGGACAGAGACATCAGAACACTGGATGTCAGGGAGTATGATCTTTCTTTTGAGATAACCAGACCAGCTAAACATTGTGTTATTCTGATGCAGACTTAGATTGGACAATAGAACGGAACCTGGCTGCAACATATTGTTCCGTTATGATATTATCACAATAGATAGAATATAATCATCAAAATTCGTCATTATTCAAGGAGTGTGTGGACTCTGTTCAAAAGGTTTGTAGTATGTCACATTTAAACCCGTCATACGTTTCCCACTGTTGCCAGTAATTATGCAAAGCTACGTTAACCAACAGCTTATATGAGAACAGATATGAGGTATCAGTGGGGTATCAATATTCTCATCTATCTTTTTGAATGAAAGCTGATTTGTATATTTTCCAAAAGGAGCAAACTATTCCTTGAAAAGGGATTTCTATTTAACTGTTCAGAAATTAAGAGAACATCAGCGTACTCGTATAAAAGTGAGTGAGTGGTATTTCTGCTTGATTCTCTGTGTTGTCTTTTATCTTTTGTCTTGACATGGAGTTACAGTATTGTGACTGAAACATATTCTTTTGTGGTGTTAAACAGAGATGTCATTCTGCCCTGACCCCTGGATGAGGTTTGACAACAGTTGTTACTTCAGTCCGACCATGGAGAAAAACTGGTTTGACAGCAAAGCGTACTGTGAAATTCAGAATTCTACGCTGGTGATCATATCTAGCTTAAATGAACACGTAAGTGAAAAACAAAAGTTTATTTCTTTTGATGCTATTATTATTGACTGAATACCGTCATTTATTCTCTGTCTACAAAATGGTCCAAAACACAAAACCTGCTTTCTTTCCCAAATTCATTATTCTTAAAAAGATCAATGTGGTAAAACAGGTTCAGTCTTCCCGAAAAAGGGGAAGACAGGTCCGTATTTACTTCTGCAAAGCTCAACAAGTGAATCAATTAATATGAACAGGGTGCAGAGTAGATGAAACGAGGCATTCAATTTTTTAAATACGGTGATAGAGGCAATCAATTCTGTTTTGTTTTTTCTTATTTCCGCATTATTACATTAGAGGGTTTTTTTCACAGAAAAACATTATGATTGTCGTAGTGGGTGAAACACAGGTGTTGCAATGTTAAGATTAATAATGGCTCGGTTTTACTCAAGTGTCCCAATAAACCCTAAGCATGTAACATTGAGCATGAACATGAACAGTACCTGGACATTCATTTAATTTACACCTGAGATTTTCCTACATTCACATGAGGGCTGTTAGTCCTAATCTCTTTCGAAAACCAGTAAAAAGAAATTGAAGACAGAACATTTTTTCATGTAGAAATTTGTCCGCTCATTTCCCTCACCTGTCTGGATTGGTCTGAGTGATGAAGAGAAGGAAGGCGAATGGAAATGGGTCAATGGATCAGTGGTCACCGAGACGTAAGACATTTTCCGATTTCTTATCTATTGACTTTCAATGTGTTAACCTTCAAAATGTATGTCAGAACTGGGAGTCACACTGTGCCCACTAATGCATTGTTCATGATGAACAAGGAAAAAAACAGGCTTATTTTGGGGACTGATGTCTCTAAGTGCAATATGGTGCTGCTTGATTGATTGTGCTACTTAACGTTTAAGCCCATCAATCTTAATGCAGCTCTGAAAACAATGTACGCATGGACTTTAATCAAAATATTATACAACACAGGGGATAAAGAGAGGACAGTTTCACTGTTCCAAGCTCTGGCTCACAAATGAAACAAACATGCTCTGTATATTTACATTTTAATGTTCCTTTAAAAATCATAAATATGTGTGACCTTATTAACATGTATTGGAAGTATAATTCCCAATCATGAATCCTAATATTTTGATAATAATGGTTAAAACTTTTGGCTGAGCAGTTGGTGTTTTTTTGTCTCTAGGTACTGGGGGAATAATCAGCCGGATAATAACAAAAATGAGGGAAATGAAAACTGCGCTTTGAATGTTCATGGTATCTGGAATGATTTGAGTTGCAATAAAAATAATTGCTTCGTTTGTGAGAAATTACTTAAATGAAACATATTTTTATGGTTCACTCTCGGACTGACTTCCTTATTTTGAGTGAAGCGATTCGCTGCTTTGCTGTTCACTTTGCTATGAACCATCCAGACCTCTCAGATCGTCTGGGACAGGTCTTCTTTCTGTCCCCAGAGTCAGAACTAAACATGGAGAGGCAGCGTTCAGTTTCTATGCTCCACATATCTGGAACAAACTCTTAGAAAACTGCAGGTCTGCTGCAACTCTCAGTTCTTTTAAATCAAGACTGAAGACTTTTTTGTTTGCCGCTGCCTTTCAGACAATAAACTATTAATACATTTCTTGTACTGCACTGCAACTTTTTTATTCTGCTTCAGCATGTTTTTATTTTCTCTTTTTATTGATTGCATTTTCATGTCATTTTATATGTTTTTCTTCCCAATGCTTTAAATGTTTTATGTAAAGCACTTTTAATTGCCTTGTTGTTGGAATGTGCTATACAAATAAACTTGCCTTGCCTTGACTCCACATCTGTTTAGCTCTCACAAATGAAAAATATCAAAGTGCACATCCTTCACCCGTGAAAGCAGATTAGATCCTCTCTGTGGCTGGATTTTCCATACTAAACCTCTGAGATCAAATATTTTGGTAATGATATACGTTTAATTAATTTTGTATAAATTGTTTTTAAAAAGACAAAATAAATATATCTCTGTTTACCTTATCAGTTGTATGAGTAATTAATACATAATTATATCATCACTATCAGAATTGGTCAAATGGCACTTTATTGTAGAAACAGGCCTGAAGGAAGAAAAAGAGCTGATTAGAAAAACTGAAACACGTTATTTGCTCATTTCCAATCAAAAAAGTGGTTGCAGTATCAAAGCAGACAATTTATTTTACACATTTTGTTTCAGTGAAATAGATTCATTCATACTAGTTTACTGTAGACAACTTGAATGTGTGGGTGTGAAATCTTTGGTCAAAATACATAATCTTTTTAGTTTTATTTTGGTCAATACACACTATTCTTTTCACTGGTAAACGGGGCATTAACATGTGTATAACCCTTTGTGGGAACACCTCTGTGTGTTGGTCTCAATATAAGGTGCGGGCAGGCGCCCTGCTTTCTTGTTGCAGCAGGGGAGCGGTCAGTTGCCTTGTATTTTTCTATTATTTTAAAAGCACATTATCGAGATATTGATATCTGCCTACATAGGTGGGTGCAAAACGCGTGGTGTACACTCCTTTTGTGACACGCACAGATTGCCTGCATGTGCACAAAGTGGAATCATTTCCTCTGCAGAGAATTGTCTTTCTAACTTCCTGGAAATCATGCCCTTATAATAGTAATCTGTCAAAGTGCACACACGCCTGGCATTAAAAGGGAACGGGAGATGGCTCTCTGATTGGTTAATTGCAAGTTACACCCAAAAAACACCCATGATAAATAAAGAGACTGAGAACAACC
This sequence comes from Scophthalmus maximus, assembly GCF_022379125.1. Lineage (NCBI taxonomy): Eukaryota > Metazoa > Chordata > Actinopteri > Pleuronectiformes > Scophthalmidae > Scophthalmus > Scophthalmus maximus. The sequence goes on along the minus strand of NC_061522.1, from coordinate 14,995,103 downwards.
CTTTTGAACTGTGTGCCTGGTACACCGACCTGCAGTTAAACATGCAAAGTTGGATTTTGGAAATGTCCAAAATGCACTGTTAAAATGGGGGCTTCTGGGCTTAAAGGAGCATGAATGATCTGAAAGGGAATGCACAACATTGCATCCCAACAAATTTGCTATGACTTTTAAAAGAAACTTTCCAAATGACATTCATTTTAAATCTATATTCAACATTGTGCCTGATCATTATAAGGTTTTGTCTTTTGTTTCAGCTTCACCTACAATCACAGACGGCCCACTTGGCCCACTCAATGTTGCTTCTTTATGTTTTGATTCAATTACTTCTCCAGTGTAACTAGGCACTGAACTTCTACTATTACTGTATCTGTAGTTATTGACTACAAATTAAAGGTCAGTAGTCACTGATGATCAGGTGTATTTAGAGGGAACAGATGCCCAAACGGTACTGAGGTTTGACTTCCCGTTTCTTCCGCTCTTCTTCTTTTTCACGCCATCATCAGTGTGTGTCCAGCCTGATTCAGAGAACAGAAACAACTAGTTTATCAAGATTTTAAAAACGTCATCCTTTGATTAATCATATTTCATCCTAGTGTTTCATGTGCGATAGCCACGAGAGAAATTATGTCGGGGCACGTGTACGCTGATCCGGACATCATCAAGAAGGTTCACTTTGATCAGGACGACGAGGACAATATAGTGGATATATATGTCAGTGCAGAAAGCCTGAAAGTGTATGACAATCCCTGGGTGGAGGACATGTCACCAAATAAACCAGGACCTGCAGAGACTCAGCATCCAGCAAGTATGAGCAATAAGTGTGTATGCAAACACAGATTTTGAGATTCCCATTTTTTTATATATATACTTAAATTCAAACGTTTAGTTTATTGTGCAGATTGGTTTGATAGTTTGGCTGTGAATATTACTGCCTCTGAACATGTGCTTTAATTGAATCATCTTGTGTTTCATGAATTGCCCTCACACTTATATACAACAACAGGAATTTCATATATTTAATTTATCTTAAAAATTCTGATCCTGATGTTTTGTTTTGTTGAAAGTGTCTGTGATCAGTGAAAACACAGGTAGAAGGAATCACATCAGGACCTATTGCACAGCGTTTCTGGTTGCAGTCTGTCTTCTCCTCCTGGCTGGAATCATTAGCATTGGAGTGCAAAGTGAGTTTTCTTCATTCAGTTTTGTGATAGTAATAAGAACCACAATGAGATTAACGCTTCACTGATTAAATAATGATTGCAACTGTATGGCAACATATGGGAATATTCAGTGGCTGTTTTGTTGTTCATCTTGCTGTGACAGAGAATAGAGAAAAAAAACAGCTTTTGGGAGTTAACGCTGATCTGAACAAAACAATACACCAACTAACTGCCAATAATACTGATCTCAGAAGAGAAATAGATTCATTGTGGACAAAGTTTTGTGGTAAGTACTTCATATTTTGTCACATATTTTTCCACTGATGACGTATTTACTAAGTTATTGTATGCTCAATTAGTTACAAACAGGTGTTTGTATTATGAGCACTGAATGTGCATTTCACATGTCTTGGTTTAGTGCGTAAGTGCAACATTTTGTATTTATAGGTAAGAATCCGCGATGCAAGCTTGAAAAGAGGATCAGGAATGAATGAAAGAATGAATGGGACAACACTGACCCCAGGACAGCAAATACTGAAATTGATACAAATTGAGTGGTCTAGATTCAGACATTAAATTAAAAGCCAAGGGAGCTGTGTTTCAGCCCCACTGGCTTAGCGGGGACATCAGCCATTTCCTGTTTCACTCCCTGAGAGGGAGGTCCAGAGATAAACATTCATACACTGGCCTACCCAATCACGACAATTCACCACAACCTTAACCAGCAACTGACACGGCCACTTCCACTAAAGAAGAGTCAGGAACTGTTGCTGCTGTCACTGAAAACAGTACAGACAACAATTGTTTGCAAGTGTTCAGTCACCCAGGTGATGACAGACCTTCAGCGGACATCCCAACTGATGAAAGCTGCAGCCTTCATTTCAAATGACTGTAGCTACTGTGCCATCAGACCTGCCGAGGATGTCAGGACCAGCCCTGATAGAGGCCGACAGAAAATTCATTTAAATTGATCCACAAATGTAGCTCTTGGTTACAAACTTTAACATCTCTGTCCTGCAATTTAGATATGTGATAAGATCCCCACACACACGTACATGAAGATGAAGAAAAATCAAATATAGTGTTGATCAAAAACTAAAATATGGGGAAAATGATATTACTAGTAGACTTTCTCTCCTCGTTGATATTGCAAATGACCATACAGGTAGTAATGATTTGTTTAACCATCCTGTGTTCTATAGTGTTGTGATGTTCAAATTGCAGTCATGCAGTTTTTGTTGAATTATTTGTCAACTTTATAAAGTTTATTTTAAAGCCTGCAAAGTCTTTTCTATTGCCTCATTATAAATGCATTTAGGATGTTTGTTGTCACTTTAAATTTTTAAATGGCAAATGACAAATGTCATGTTTCCCTTATGAGCAGTTATTTTTGTTGGCAAATTATTCTACATACAAATCTGTTTTATGGAAAAATTACTTTTGCCTGTAAAATGTTAAAAACCTTAACCAACACTAGTGCTCACATTTTGCAGGACTATTTCATGAACAAAAAATATGAGTCTTGGAATATGTAGGTTTAATTGGAGCTTTTATTTGATTACTGAATGGTATTCAGTCATCTACTGTTACATTCAATAATGAAATTAAAGAAGAAAATATGTCATAAAGCCAAACAACACTGCATCCATTCAGTTGAACTTTGCACCATATATATATCACAGATGCGTACATATTGTAGCCTATTTTTTTTCCACGCGTGCACACAACTGAGGTACAAAGTCTGTTATGTGTAAATGGCCTGTTAGGCTTTCATTGTCCATGTTTACCTTTTAAAGTACACATGATTTAATTTCGAGGTAATGAAATTATGCATACTCACTCGGCGAATCGAATGTTGCATGTCACAACATGCTCGAATATAATTTATTGCAAAATGAAATATACATGGATGAATATTTATTTCCTACAATTACTTAAGTTAATAACGTTACTTAAAGTATTAATATACATGTGCAAGAAATGTTGTTATTGGAGCTATTTTTTGAGACAAAACAGTCTCATTACATCCGTGATCAACGGCCACTGAAAAAGAGGTGGAAATCAAACAACTACTGACTTGTCCTCCTTCTTCATGTCAATATGTTGTTTGTTTGTTTTTTAAAGTAAGTAACCATATTTGGAGGAGCGCGGGGAGTGGGAATATTGTTAGGTTTAGACTTTACTTTTGCTGAACTTATGTGCTGTATGAAAAATCTTGCTACTGCTAAAAATAATAGTAAAACTCAGTGTAAAACTTTAATGAATGAGGAATATACGGTTGGGCCCATCCTCTTACTCGTCTCAGAGACGTTGATTCAACTGCATCATCAGTTTGTTTCGGTGTCGGTCACATCGTCTAATTAAAATGTTCCAATGAAATTGATCACTTTAAAACTTTAAACACTGACAAGGCGACCACCTGTGTTCCGTTACTGAACACCTGTGTGCGGAAGTAAAATAGTTCCCCAGCAGGCGACGCGTGCCACGGTGTGACCGCGCAATGATACGTTGTTATCCGACCCATCTGACGTCACATCCGTCTCTCCAGCCTAGACTTTTGTCTGCCGGCATTTTCTTTCTATTTCCTCCGTGCCCACTCCGCTCAGCTCCCAGATCAACACACCGTGTAGTCGACCGGCTACAGGGATACAGACGAAGTCCGTTGTTCCGCCGCACAATGCCCGGGTTTCCAGACAGAGATCGTGGCAGAGATAGAGGGTAAGTCCGCCGTCAGGGTTCCTCGTCGTTAGCCGGGACGAGTAGCTTAGCGAACTGTAGCTAGCGGCGCCGCTGTCATCGCTGTGTCCACGAAACAAGACCGCTGTCTCTGTTCTGTCGCCGGCAGTTGCTGTTTACGCTTCTCACTCGTCTTTGAAAGCAGAGGAAAGGTGGTTGCTGTGTGGTCCGGCGGTGTCCCTGCTTTTAGCGACGTCGTTTGTAAATGTTTGTTTTCCCCGATCCCCCGCCGACCGGAGGTAAAATGGCAGCTAACGACTCCTCTGAGTCCGAGGCGGAGCGGGTCGCACGGCGGCGCGCTTGTCATGTCGCCGAGTGACGGACGCAGTCGTGTCTCTCCTCTTCGGGTCCTGTCGGGTCGTTTTTAACGAGTCTTTTTCCGGGAGCAGTGTCCCTGTTCTAAACGTCCCCGTCTTGTCTTTGTGTGACGCCGGTCACGTCAGAGCTGCGCTCAGTCGATCTGACGTTTCCTGTGTAACCTGACCGGTGGCTCTCTGCGCGTTCAGCTGACCGGCCTTCAGCAGCTGTCTGAGCAGTGTCGGGTGCGGCGAAAAGCGAGGTTCATGTCAGTTTTAAATTTAATTGAGTCGTGGTAACTGAACCGCCAGAGATTCTCAACGTTTGTAATTGATTTGGTTTCAGTTCCACACGTGGCCTCTAGGGCGTCAGGTGTCTCCTGTCACAGATGTTGAGCTGACTGATAACAGGAAGTAGAGGGCTTTGATCTTGGAAAGTGTACAAGTCGTTTAGAAAGCAAGAGTTGAAGATGCACTGCTATGAATATGTATTTTATTTTATTTGATCGAAAATGGTGGAGAGGGGAAGACCATATTGGTCAAAATCATTGTGCAGATGTTCTGATTTTCAATCACTAGTTGCATCCTCAGTCAGCCAAACTCTAGAAATGTTGAAATCTACACCTCCCATTCTGCAAACAGTATAATCTATCAAGCTAGTCCACACTTATACGTTTTCCTTTTTAAAAGGAATGCGCTCCTTGAAGACAAATATTTTCCGTCTCTATGTACATACCAACATGTCTGAATTGTGTCATTCTGGTGTAAACAGAAAGCTAATTGTCTACTCTGCAGTTGGTTGGGCAGTTGCATAAAATACTAGGAATTATACTAGGACGTTTCGGCTTTAAACAAGGTACGCAAGGCTCGGATTATATAGACACCAGTCCACTACACATGTATGGTACGCTTCCTCCAGGCCGGGTGAAATGCACAAGAGAAAAGATGGGGATTTCTCTTTAACGTCATCTCTGTCTATCATTTCTTCTTCACAAGGTATGGTGGAGGACCCCCTCGTTTTGGTGGTGGTGGTGGAGGAGGCAATAGGGGCGGACCACCTCCAGGAAAGTTTGGCAACCCTGGTGAAAGGCTGCGGAAGAAACACTGGAACCTTGACGAGCTCCCGAAGTTTCAAAAGAACTTCTACCAGGAACACCCAGATGCCACCCGCAGAACACTTGTAAGAACGGTGTTCCAGTGTTTTTCCTGTTTTCGTACTTAAGATTTATATTATAGTACTAACAGTCGATAGTAACATAGTGTGCTTGGTTAAAGAAAACCCAAAGATATTTGTGATCTAAAACAAATAATTTAACCCACATCCCCAAAAAAGGAGTGGGTTTGATTTTATTAAGAAATTTGATCTAATTTCTTCTTCTAATTCCAGCAAGAGGTTGAGCTGTACCGAAGAAGCAAAGAAGTTACGGTCAAAGGCAGAGATTGCCCCAAACCAATCATGAAATTCCATGAAGCTGCATTTCCAAGTGAGTTGAAATCCACGCTCCAACACCTAAATAATTTTGAAAAGTCCTCTTCCTATCAACGGAAACATTTCAGCATTCATACTTGTCAGAAATGTTGACTTTCACCGATTTAACTTGCATATCTCATTTCTCCAGGCTATGTCATGGATGTTATAAGCAAACTAAACTGGACTGACCCAACCTCAATTCAGTCTCAGGGGTGGCCAGTTGCCCTCAGTGGCAAAGACATGGTTGGCATCGCTCAAACTGGCTCTGGGAAAACCCTTGCAGTGAGTGAAGTGTTTTTCAGCTATAATTTTTCACATCGTTTTTACCACGGCACAAACAAGATAAATTTGTTAAATCTCTTGTTTGCATCCCAAAGGTGACATAATACCACCTTTCCATATGTAAAGAGTTGTGAGAGCTCTTAGAAAGTACTCTGTAGCCTTTAACATGTTATTCATGCAACTTCCTAATTGAGACCAAGAGAGAAGCATGGTCACCCTGGCAGTGTGCTGTGTATTTGGCTCTATAGACATATTCATTCAGGTATTTTGATCGGTTAGAGCACTTAAGTCAGGATATCGTGGCAGTAGTGACCTTACTGTACCACTGTGGCAGGATTCATTCATCACACAGTTGTCCAGATTGACCAGCTCAGTTTTGATTAGATTTATGTGAATTTAAACAAAAAGAGACATTTGTAACTGACAGACATCCTGCCGATGTTGCAGAAAATACAACCACTGATACAATATTTTATGTTGGTTTTTATGTTGGTTTTTCTTTGTATAGTACCTTCTGCCGGCAATTGTGCACATCCAACATCAGCCATTCTTGGAGCATGGAGATGGACCTATTGTAAGTACACTTAAGCATTTGACTGAAGTATTTGATCCTTTTGTCTCTATTCTCAGGATTATATGCACAGCTATGGATGCTGAGTCTTTCATTAATTAAAATTTTTGATGTACAAAACATCTCTTAAGTTTTCACAGTTTTATAACTGAATGCCAAGATGATGCTCTGCACTCTTATGATACAAATAAAAACATTGCTCTATATATAGCTAAATATCCACCTTGTGCTCATGACAAAATATATATGGTGCATTAATAAATTGGAAATAAGTGCTGCGTAGGTTTTTTAGATTCTGTTTCACCTGGCTGCAAGAACAATTTTCTCTTTGAAGACAAAGTTTTCTAAGAAATACCATAATACTATTGTTTCCGTTCTGGGAGGAAGCTGTTAAATAGCTTGTGATCACAGCAGGGCATTCCATGTTGCAGTTGAGGCAAGGAATACCTGCTTGTCCAGTTAAAATGGGCATTTGTTTTCTGGGCCCGCTGGAATGTTAATTGCTCTACATGAGTTGATGGAAACAAATGATGCTGTAAATGGCCAATATGTTATGTAAGTGTATGATTTAATACATTGTATTTATCCAGAAACTTTTATGCATCTCCCATTAGTGCTTAGTGCTGGCACCAACCCGTGAGCTGGCTCAGCAGGTGCAACAAGTGGCCGCTGAATACGGCCGGGCGTCCCGTCTCAAGACCACCTGCATCTATGGTGGTGCACCCAAAGGACCTCAGATCAGGGACCTTGAGAGGGGTATGCCCACTGTGATTTTTTTTTTTTAGTCAGTAGAACTGGATTCATGTAGAATTTCTTTGTTTGTAGAACTGTTTAATTCACTTAGCTTTTTTTCAGCTATATGAAAGTTTTGCTCTTTTTTTTTTTTGTACTTTTGTTGAAGGTGTCGAGATTTGCATCGCTACCCCAGGTCGCCTCATTGACTTCTTGGAGTGTGGCAAGACTAACTTGCGTCGTTGCACCTATCTGGTGCTGGATGAAGCTGACCGCATGCTGGACATGGGCTTTGAACCTCAAATCCGCAAGATAGTTGATCAAATCCGGGTAAGATATGTTATTTACTTTGACCTGACATTTTTGAGACAATGTCAGATATAATTGTCATGCCATCATTATGACAACTACACCTTTGTTTTGTTAATGAAAGGGAGAGTGAAATTCACTAATGGGCGAAATTGACAGAACTTTCTCAAATTAACTTATTTTTACTGGTGAATCCTTAAATGTAAGTGTTAAATATACCTTGAAGCTGCCAAAATGCTATAAAAGTCCTTTTCTCTTGTCCTTACCAGCCAGACCGTCAGACTCTGATGTGGAGCGCCACCTGGCCTAAGGAAGTTCGCCAGCTGGCTGAGGACTTCCTGAAGGACTATGTCCAGATCAACATTGGAGCACTGCAGCTCAGTGCCAATCACAACATCCTGCAGATAGTTGATGTTTGCAATGACATGGAGAAGGAGGACAAGTCAGTAGTTGATTGATTTCCACCTCTTTTTCAGTGGCCGTTGATCACGGATGTAATGAAACTGTTTTGTCTCACCCTTCTTTTGTGTTCTTTGTCAGACTGATCCGTTTGCTGGAGGAGATCATGAGTGAAAAGGAGAACAAGACCATTATTTTTGTGGAGACCAAAAGGCGTTGTGATGAGATCACCAGGAGGATGAGACGAGATGGGTAAGGAAAGATCTTTTTACCCATTCATTTAAAGGATGTTTCTTCTTATTATATATTGCTGTGACTTGTTGCACATTAGACACAAGCCCACTGAATGTTGTTTAAGCTCAGCTGGCAAGTTAAATGCCCAATCTATCTGACACAGGTGGCCAGCAATGGGAATTCATGGAGACAAAAGCCAGCAGGAGAGAGACTGGGTCCTTAATGGTGAGTTTTTAAAAAAGTCTCACAGGAATCATTTTCATGTGCTGCCCTGTAATTTGATTTAATACTGGTTCTCTCCCCTCAGAGTTCAGATATGGCAAAGCACCAATCCTCATTGCTACAGATGTGGCCTCCCGTGGCTTAGGTCAGTATGCCATTGGGTAGCACCACTTCTTTATTTATCAGTGTCACACTTATTTTAAAGAAAGTGGTTTTGCTTTCTTTAACTATTCTATGCATTTTCTGAGTTTTTCTCACCTTAAGGTGGAGTCTTTGTGGCAGGCGCTAGGCATGACAAGTCCCAGGCCTCGAGAGGGAGAAGGATGACATATTGGAAGTGCCCAACTGGCTTGCCACCCAGTTGGCCTAGAGAGGTGAAAGCTCTTGTGTGCCAGTGATCTTCAAAAGGCTGTGTGGCTAAGCCTTTGTCTCTGATATGTTGTTGAAATACACGCACCTGTTCTCTGTCCAAGGATTTCACCTGACAAAGGCCATCCAGCTGATTCCAACTCAAACGTAAACAACAACAAAAAAGAAAAAAAAATGCTTTATGGTGTGACTTTTGCCTTGCATGCTGTTGTGTTAGAGATCGCTGTATTGCAAGTCACTTGTTTGAGATTTGGAACAATTGTTACCTTTCGGAAGCTCATATCACATAGCATGGGTGCTTGTGAGCCTGTCTAAGCTTTCAGTTGTTTTCTTTTCCCGTCAAAGTGCTGGATTTCTTGAAATGGAGAGAGCAGTTTGAAATATTTTGTCTTCGAAAATTGATGAGACCTGGCACATGTGTGTAGGGGGTAGTGGGAACAACTAGTGAGTGGAGAAAGAGAGTGAGACAGCTCAAACCAAAGTTCCTCCCTCGCCTGCGTTTTATAGTCATGTCGAGACCTGCCAACGAGAGACATTTTCTCAAGTGAACACTGGCTTCTTGGAAGATCTTGCCTTGATGAGACTGATGAAGGGTGTGGGGGGAATTCTTCTGTGCTTGCTGAGGGGTCCCACAGGGTTCAATGGTCGGGCCTCTCATTTTTTTTGAAGGGGCCCCTGTTCAAATTAGAACCTGGTCTATTTTGTCTTGGCAAGACGTGCAGTGCGGCCTTTAATATCAAGCTTCTTTTGAGAGTGTACTGGGAATATGGACCTGCAAAAATGTATCACTCAATGGTCCTATATTGGCATATGAGGACGTCCCAGTGCATATCGAGGCCCAACTGCATAGAAGCTCCTGGATGTCACTTGACAATTTGTGGGGGATTTCGCTGCATTGGGAAAGGACTAGTGAATGCATACTCCTTTATGGTAAGGCCTAAATCCATTTCTTTTATCTCCCTTGGTAACAAAGGGGAGAGTGAATGTCTTTTGGATCTTTTGATTATGGTAAGCAATTGGAGTGTGCTTCGTTTCTCTCTTCCCACAGTAGTATTCCCATGGAATAGATGTGTACACAATACTTTGTTTTAACACATTTCCTCCACAGCCTAATGACCATTCTCTTTCCCCAGCCTTAACAGTTGCTAACTTGTCCCTTTGATCTGGCTGTTGTGGTGTGCAAAATCCTGTGTGGCCTCCATGTTTTGTTTTGCCACACTGCAACACTTTCACAGATGTGGAGGATGTGAAATTTGTCATCAATTATGACTACCCTAACTCCTCTGAGGATTATATCCACCGCATTGGCCGCACAGCCCGAAGTCAAAAAACGGGCACAGCCTACACCTTCTTCACCCCCAACAACATGAAACAAGCAAGTGACCTGATCTCTGTGCTCCGCGAGGCCAACCAGGCCATTAACCCCAAGCTGATCCAGATGGCAGAGGACAGAGGAGGTAGGATGTGACAGTAGTTGTAAGCATGTTAAATTGTTATTTGCTTATTATTACGTTATTAAAAAAAGAGTGACCTCATACACTTACAATTATGAACTGACCAGCCCCTCTAATTTATTTCTACTCATGCCGATTGCACGAAGAAAAATTATTAAATAAACCACATGGGCAAATGACAAACAGTGCAAACTTAATGTGTTCTCATTCATTGCTTGTGCAAATTATTAATTATGATATTCACTGAGAGGCAGGGCTAAGGGTCTGCCATGCTCATGTTGGCCAATAATTAAGACACATAATTAAAACACATCAATATTAAGCCAAAACTACATTTACTTTACAAAGGGGGCTCTATTTATCTATTCTGTTTCAGGTAATAGTGCTCCCTTGTCTTAGGTAGTATTAATAGTCTGAACCCACTCGTTTTGTCCCTCACTTCATCTCTTGCAGGTCGTGGAAGGGGGGGAAGAGGAGGCTACAAGGATGACCGTCGTGATAGGTATTCTGGAGGTGGGAGGAGCAACTTTGGTGGTAGTAGCTTCAGGGATAGGGATAGTGATAGAGGGTTTGGCAACGGGCCGAAGAGTGCCTTTGGTGGCGGTAAGGCACAAAATGGTAGCAGCTATGGAGGCAACAGTGGTAACTCTAGTGGCAGCTATGGCAACAATTACAGCAACAGCAATGGACAGGGTAATTTTGGTGGGCCAGCGAACCAGGTGGGTGCTTTTGGTAACCAAAGCTTTCAGGGGCCCCCTCAGTTTGGGGCCATGCAGAGGGCCGGTCAGAATGGCATGAACCACCCGCCATTCCCGTTCAACTCTCAGCCACCACCACAGGCCCAACAGGCACCACCCCCACCGCCGATGGTGCCCTACCCCATGCCACCACCTTTCCCACAGTAGATCCGTTGTATGCACAATATATGGGAACCAACAAGATTTTTGTTTAGTTTTGAAATCTTACAGTATGATTATTATTGTTATTATTATTATTATACTTTGAACTGTTTAACTTTGTTTTGCTTACAGCGGGGTTGGAATTATTCAGAAAACCCAGAGCATTTAAAGGAGTCATAGACACGTCTCCTACGGTGCAACTTTGATTGCTGCACTTTTCCTTGACTGTTTTTTGTTACATTCCTCAGTAATTTATTTTTACTAGGTAATGCAGTGTTTTCAGTTTGTGTTATGTGATGTTAATTAAGATCTTCTTGAAAAAGGGTGCGTGTGGCCCTTTTAAATAAAAATGAGAAAATGGGAACCTTGTGTTGTGTTGTGTGAAGGGGAAGATTGGGTTGGATTCATTATTAGAACTAGAAATCTTGTTCTAATGAAACACTTTTTTGACATTATAATATTGGCAATGAAGTAAGTAGGTTTTTAGGCAGTTATGGAGACTGTTAGAAGTACCACTTTGACTTGTAATGGTAAAATGAACTGCAACAACATAATTTGACAGAAATTAAAACATGGGCATCACTGATGTCTGCGGTCCCAGGATGCCCCTACACCTGTTTGGGAACCACAATAATATTAAATCCCAACTGTATTTAATTTAGATTACATTTAAGCCAAAGGAAAATAAAAGAAGAGCCAATATTTTCCTTGGTGGCTCCACTAAAATAAAGAGAAAAATTATTTTTACATCTTCAGCTGTGATGTTTTTGTTGATACAATGTTCAAAACAATAACCTTACAGCCACAATTTGAAGAAAATGCCCCAACTGACATGCGTCACAACCCGGATGTAAAAGTGTAACTTCCGGTTCGTATATCACGTGTTTCTCCTGTGAAATTTAAAGTTTGTCCAGCGGTTATCATTGAACTTTAACAGAGCAGCCACCAGGCCCTTGTAGGCTGTCTTGTTAACATCTGCAGGGTTTTCTAAACGCTGTTCATCAGACGGAGGACAAAGCAGCAGCTCCGCCCGCTAATCGTCTATGTCTGGGGTGAACAGAAACACTACTCTCACCTGTCTTCATGCAAATGTACCCGCCTAAAGATTGTGATCCTGCTAATATCTAATTGCAAGTAGAATAGTCTATTGTGCAGAATTTGAGGTGTGTGCGGACGGCCAGAGGAGCGGCCCGATGTTTACTCACGGCGGTTCATCGCCCCAGTAGACGATCTTTGCTGCACATCTGGACCAGCGTGTGGTCTCCTCTCCGGAGCTGCTCGTCATGTTGACTCGCCGCGTCAGACACGTCCTGTCAGCACACGCCTCGCCGCGCGGTGTTGGCACCAGAGGACGCTGCGGCCCGTCGTGGGGCGGGGACGTGGATCGGGTCGGGACTCTGCTGCAGCTCTGTGCGGACAGGCACTACATCTCACCCGGGCGGAGCGACGCGCAGCTGTGGCGGCGCGGGCTGAGCTGCAGCCTCGGACCTCTGGGCGCAGAGCTGAGGAGGAACCTGCTGGAGCAATGGTGGCACTCTGTGACCCGCTCCAGAGCTCAGGTGTTCGGGATCAACACTCTGAGCAGCAGCAGCAGCAGCAGCAGCAGCAACGACGACGATGACAGGGACACAGGTGGACAACTGAGGACGGTTGAATCTGAACGCTTGAAACGAATACTAGAGCAACAAGAGCTGAGCAAGGAGCAGATCGTCCACGAGGTACAAACGCTCCTGCAGAGGTCCCCATCTGTAAGAACAGACTTACTGCAAGGTGAACGGCTGCATAGTATCTTCTAGAAAGTGTTCACTTGGTATGATTTTTGTCAAGTGATAGTAGTACGAGCATATTCTTCATGATGCAGGCTTTTCAAACCAGTGCTGCAGTTTACTGCAGCAGAATGCTTAGTGATCAAACATTTGGAGGTCGGGGATTTGATTTTTTTTCATCACATTTAAAAGGTGCAGGACCAATATTGATTTTTAGGGTCCAATGTCATACCAACATTAGGGAGTAAAAACTTACTGATACTCATATATCGGCCAATAATAATGAGATGTCATCATCAAACACTATGACAAAGAAACTGGGCCTTGATATTTTACAGTTTAACCACACACTTTATTATGAATAACTATAGATTAAAAGGAAACACTAATAGTACCAAATACATTATGCAATAGAAATACATTGCTGTAACACTGGAATTTCCCAGCTTGGGATCAATAAACTATTTATCTAAGTATTGCACTTGTCAAATTTGGGGAGGGATGAAACAATAGGAGCATGAGAACGTAGCTGATGACACATCCTTAACTTGAAACAAAAAGCATTGGATAAAACAAACGTTTTCCACTCTAACCTTATTCTTTGTTGAAGGGCAAAGTTTGGATTAAATTAATTATTATTATTTTTATTAATTCTGGGTTTTCTCTCAGGTGCCTTGGAAGAGTTTGTCCCCTCGTTGGAGCTGGTGAACAGAAAGTTGCCTTTTGGCCTGGCTGAGACTGGTCGGTGTTTTCAGCCTTCAGAAGGTTCTGATTGGTGAGGCTTCGTCTGTTGTCTGTCGTCTGTTTGTCTCTGTGGGTGCAGACACATGCATCAGAAAACTGATATATGATTTGAAAATGTTATTCATACTCTACATATTCTCCAGGTGAGACTTGGGGATAGTGAGGAGGTTATATAATCAGTGCAGTCAAATCATCAACAACAACAAAGAGAGAAACTAAATTTCTCCAAGATTGCCTACTGTCCCTTTAATTATGTGGTGGGTTTTTTTTTCATTTGCCAGTCCTGCTGAGGTCACCCAGACGTCTCTGGTGTGGTTCTGCTCTCCCCGCACCTCCTCCCAGTGGCTGGATCACTGGGCACGACAGAGGCTGAAGTGGTGGAGAAAAGTGAGTATTTAAGTCTTGACTTTTTTGGGGTGAACTGCCACAGGTAATGAGATGTGGTGAGAAACCACCTGATAAATAGAAGCACTAATATTATATGATGTATTGTAAAGGGGGGCTGCAACCCTTAAATGGATAAAGCGGTAGATGATGGATGGATGGGATGTTATTGTAAAGGTGATCAGGGGTTTTAAGAAAGGTGCCATGAAATTAAGTTTAGCATTATTATTATTAGTCTGCTGTGTGTAACTGAGAAGCCGAGGTACTCCGGCTTCTTCCCACAGTCCAAAGACATGCAGAGTGGAGTTAGATTCATTTTAAAGGCTGAATTGACCATAGGTGTGAATGTGAGAGTGAATGTATGTATGTTGGCCCTGTGATATGCTGGCGACCTCTCCAGCATATCACTCGCCCAATGTCAGCTGGGATTGCCTCTAGCCCCCCCCTCCCCCCCGGTGCAGTGGTATAGATAATGGATGGATGTCAACTCACATCTTCCCCTTTGTTCCTTCTTTTCTTTCAATCCATCCTTGTCCAGTTTTCCCTGTCTCCCTCTGACTTCAGCAGCAGTGACGTCCCAGAGGAGGAACTTGTGGAGGCAGCGTCTCGTGGTGTCAGGATCGTCTACAACTTCCCATGGGGACAGGAGGCCCTGGAGGCGCTGTGGAGCCGGGGAGACACTGAGCTGCTGAAGACGCATAAAGGAGACCGATCAAAACTACAGGTCAGTCTGCGTCCTTCATTTATTGTGTAAATGTACACACAACCTGTTTTGTATAAGTACCCTCACGTGTCTGCACATAAATGTAGCATCCAGACTCCATGGCACCATGGAGATCCTTATACATTATATCTGATTAATTATAAAGTTTGTTGCTCCTGTAATGTTAATCAATGTAATGTAATTTTGACTCGTCTCGTTTGTTGTTTGAACTCTGGTTGATTAAACTTTAGTTGTCAAATGTCTTCCGGTATGTTAAAGCGGTCTTGTAAGAAAAACAACCAGCTATTTCACCATTGCTGTTGCATTTCTTTAGTGTAATCACATGCAGCGCCATCTGTTCTTCCAAATATGTTTCAGTGCCGAAATGAGCGCATGTCAGTCCCTCACGTTGTCTCTGTAACCGGGAACATGGACCGTGGTTTGATGGCGTTTCTGTCCAACTCACTGCAGCTGCTGAAGAAAGAAGACGGCAAGCAGAGGCTGCTGCAGAGAAAGGTAATGATGCTTTACAGCTGAGCCACATTCAAAAAAATAAAAAAGAATGTCTGCAGAAAGGTAATGGCTTGATTCTTTTAGTTTTTTCCTCATAATTTTATAATTTATTTTGTAATGTGATTCTGTCACTGAGGTTCGGGTCTGTTAATGTCAGGTTCTGAAGTTGCATCCAGTGTTGGCTCCAGTCAAAGTGGCTTTAGACATTGGCAGAGGAGCCACTGTGGAGCTGAGACGGGTAAGAAAACGGTTTATCAACAGTAGACATACAGTAAACGATCAACGTTTCCTTTTAATGCTGCAGGGTGAAATTAATATTTCAGGTTCAATGGAATAAATTGTTCATTGTGTCCCCATTAATCAAAGGGAATTGATGAATATTTAACTGTTTTACAGGTTTGTGAAGGCCTCATGCAAGAGTTTCTGGAGACTAAGATCTCTGTGTGGCCCGGGTACCTTGAAACTGTACCGACATCGATGGAGCAGCTGCATGCAAAGTAAAATGCTATTCGGTGCCGTTATTGATGCAGCACTGGAGCATCATCAGGTTCAAATAAGTGATGTTTCTCTTGCCGTGGACTCATGTCTGTGTCTCTCTGTCATTGCACTGTAGGTACGATGAGATGGGAGTGCTTTTCACTGTGGTGATCAGCGATAACACGTTGGAGAGTGGCCTCCTTCAGGTCCGCAGCAGGGACACCACCATCAAAGAAACTATGCACATCTCTGAGATCAGGAGCTTTCTCTCGAGATACATTTCTGCTGCCGACAAAATCTGAATGGACTTCTTGTTGGACAGGCCAAAATGGCAGTGAATGTTGAATAATGCTGAATATTGTGCTGCCTTGCACATCTGCCGCGACACTTAAATGGATAAAGCGGTAGATGATGGATGGATGGATGATGATTGCACATCTGCAAGTCGAGACATCCTTGTGATTAATAAAAATATTTCTGGTTTATTGGGATATATGTTTCTTCATTTTCTTGTGCTTTCTATTAAAGTACAGAGCATTTTATTTAATTTTATTGGTTTATAGTCTTAGTGCCCTATTATAGCTCTCGTTCATTATTTAGCTTGCAGAAAACAATTTCACCACAAGGTCCACTCAGCATTATGATCGCTCTTAATCATATTTCAAGGGGGGAAAAAGTAATTCATAAATAGATATTAATTTCTCTAACTGTGTACAGATCTGATTTAGAATATGAATGTATTATTCATTTACTTAAATGTTGCATTGCCATTCCATTGCCTGTGGAATTCCCTCCCCGACCACCTGAGGGCTCCACAAAGCCTTTTTAAACAAGCATTCCCCGAAGTTTTTGTACTTTTTCTTCCACCGATGTTTTTTCCTTTTAAACCTTTTTTTATCTTGTTTCTACTCTGTAGCACTTTGAGATTGCAATGAAAGTGCTCTGTAAATGAATTGAATTATTATTATACGAACAACAGCTCCTCGCAGTTGAGTGGCTGAGGAAATCCCGTCGCTAAATCTCGCGAGTGTTGGACGTGGCTGCGAGAGCCGTGCCCGTCCCTGGCTCCACTGTGCGTCGGTCCGACCCTCATGTGTGTGTCTGCCGCCTAGCATCTAGAGATGGCCGCAGATAAGCAAACCGAAGCTAAAGTTTCCCTCACGGATGAAAATAAGGAGAATTTACAGGACGGAATTGGACTGGAAAGTATCCTTCTCAGCGCCGGGTGTGAAACGACCGAGTTCATTAGTAATTTGCCGCAGCGAATCTGGTGTGAAGGCTGCGGAGCTAACGTTAGCCTCTTAGCTAGCCGGGTGAGAGGATGAGGTTTTTAAGGCGACGTGTCACACTACAGCAGGCGGCCGGTGGCCCACAGGAGAGAACGTGTTATGTGTCTTGTCGTGTGAAGTTTGGTAAACTCCAAGGACATCAGTCACAGCAGGAGTTAATGTGTGATGATCATTTGTTCGCGTTTAACTGTCGAGACCTCTTGAGTTTCAGTGGCGGCGCTGGGGTCAGACTCTCTGGGTCTGCACACCCGGGGACTGTCAGAAAGATCGGTGCTAGAAATTACGTTTGCTCCTTAACGCGGTGTCACAGTCCTGCAAATCATCAAGGAGTCCCAGCAGCAGCATGGCCTCAGACACGGAGACTACCAGAGATACAGGTGAGTCCGCTCAGAGGAGCCTCTCGAACTCCTCTGTATGGTTCATATTACAGAGCAACCAACAGGAGACGGTCATAGTCCTGGTCAGTTAACTTCCTCTGTGAAGTAACACTCTGCTCCTACTGGAGTCATTCACTTTGTTTCATTGGTGCCTTTATGCCACGGTGTTTGTGTTGGGGATCAAATTATCATATGAAAACCTCATGCTGCCACATGGTTCACACAGACTGCTGGTGTATGAATAGCTCATTGAATGTTGGGGGTTTTAAATAGCGTTAAAAACTCGAGTGGCTACTTGATTATGCACACTTGTAAAAAAAAAAATTTATTCAGTTTAATTATACCTTTTAAGAAGCTTATGAATGTATTGATGAATGAAACCTTTATTGTCCCTGAGGGAATTTACTTCACACAGAGCATGGGAATTATAACAACCATACTTGACCTGACGGCACACCATATGACATTAACACAAAAAGATCATAAAACGCATCATTCGGTAAGGACATCTGGTGCAAATCTATCAAGAGCAAATCTATCAAAGTGCCAGATTCAGACCACGGGGGTCGGAGCTTGTTAAGCAGCTGAATACTGCACGGGACAAAAGATGTGATGCCTCTTCTAGTCTGCACCCGAGAACGACGAGACGAGATAATCGAAAATGACGCCTTTCGGACAATGAAGCAACATGTTAATATTGCAAGTGTTGTAAAGATAGAACCTAAGGCAACACTGTTGTGTTAGATTACTATGAGTATGTGTACCTAATAATGAAGTGTACCAAACTGAGTGTATTTGACACCCTATCGTTGTAACCACTTGAGCTTAATCAAATTGGGGAAAATGAAAACAAGTATAGATGTCAGCTATTCTGAAGACAACTTGACAACAAAGAAAATTGGTTGTATTTGCATAACCGTTGCCTTTCCATTATAAGGGACCAAGACGATAATGTGCATTATTAACATAATGTGAACATAATGTGAACATCCCTGTCTACCCATTTCCAGAGGCTACTGTTCTCGCAGGATGCGTCGCCTGCGCAAGACTCTTGGCTTCAAGATGGGAAACAGACACAAGTTCGTTGGGAAGAAAGTAACTGTCGAAATGCTCTCTGACCACAGGTGAGGCGCTGATGGTCTGAGTTAATCAATCATATGCTGTAAATGGGTGGCGATGCATGACGTTGGTGGTATTGTGGTTGTCTAGTGACCAGAACGTACCTGGTTCGATCTCTGCCTCCTCAAGATTGTGTCGAAAAATCCTTGAGCAAGACCCTGAACTCCTAACTGTGTGATGAACGTGACATAAATTGTAAAGCGCTCTGAGCGGTCGACATGTGGACAAACCTTGTGTCTGATGATATTAGACGTCCATTAATTCTCAAGTGTCAGGGATTGTAGTGCAAAAAAGACTGTCATTGTAAAGATATATTATTTGCTTGTATAATCCTCTTTGGGATATACACTGTATGATATACTTATAGGTTATCATCATTTTTCTCAAAGGGGTATAATGTGTAAATACACTTTTGAATTCATTTAATCACTAGTTAGGACTTGAAAAATTTCAGTTTTCCTCGTTTTCCACTTTTTTTCTAACAGTCTAACAAAACACCTGCAGAAAATAACACTGAAATTAATTAACGTGTCCTTTGAAAATAATGAAAATAATGTATGCTACCTACTAACTGATGCAACTCCATCTCCCCTGTAGGTATCTTCTGCTGGTTTTGATGGAGGCAGAGCGTGCATGGAGCTACGCCATGCAGCTGAAGCAAGAGGCCAATACAGAACCACGTAAACGCTTCCACCTGCTGGCACGTCTACGGAAAGCTGCCAAGCACAGTGAGAAGCTGGAGAAGCTCTGCGAAAGCCCTCGTGTCGATGCTAAGACCAAACTTGAGGCACAGGTACGCAAGACATGTACCTACAGTCTGGATTCAGAGATAATTTGCAGGTGTTGAGAAGAAGCTTCAAAGTTGCAAAAGCTTTTTTCACCTATATATTTTACAAAGTTGAAGTCGTGTGTATAGAGACGTATTTATTAGAAAATAATAATAATTTTGAAGCTCGTTACTACTAACATAGAATTATCTAAGAAATGTACACACAGGCCGGTTCTTCTTGGTGCTAATTGTATTTTTGGCTGATGTATTTAATTACAGGCCTACACTGCTTACCTCAGTGGCATGGTAGAGTTTGAACTACAGGAGTGGAAGCGTGCTATGGAGGCTTTCAACAAGTGCAAGTGAGTTTTAACATCAGTGTGGTTTCTAAATATACTGGCAAATAAGTGGATGCTTTTTCTTCATCTATGGATTTTAAAGAGCTTTAGGGGGAAAATAAAACACCCTAATTTTCGTCTTCTCAGGACCATTTATGAGAAATTAGCCAGTGCGTTCACAGAGGAACTGGCAGTTCTGTACCGCCAGCGCGTGGACGAGATATCACCCAACATCCGTTACTGTGCTTACAACATTGGTGAGTAACGATCACACCGGTGAAGGAAAAGTGATCCTCCTCAACAGAACTGACAGCCGTCCTAGACTCATGTCGGCATATTGAGAAATTGTCCATAAACCTGATTGCAGGTGACCAGAACGCCATCAATGACTTAATGCAGATGAGACTGACCGGTGGAGGAGGAGGCATGATGGCGGAGAAACTGGAGGTAAACATACACAGGTTGAAGATTATTTCATAAACTTGCACCATCATTTATCTTTCATAAACTGGTGATACCAATTTGGTGGTTGGATATTGAATATTCTTTGACAAAATCTAAAACATCCTATATTTTATAAATAATGTTTTTTTTCTTTGCATCTCTCCTCAGTCCCTGATCACTCAGGCAAGAACCAAGCAGGCAGCCACCATGAGCGAGGTGGAATGGCGAGGGCGGACGGTGCCAGTCAAGATCGACAAGGCCCGTATCTTCCTGTTGGGTCTGGCCGACAACGAGTCCGCCATAGCTCAGGCAAGTAGATTCTGCTCTGTAGATCTTAAAATGACCATGAATGTAAAAGCCGTGCACTTAACACTTTTCATTCATTTACAAATTTTCATACAAGCACTTGACATCGTGTGGGGGATGTCACCATTGTCTAGTGGTTTAAAACCTAAATCAGGCATTCTACATCATCATGGATGCAGAGTCCTAGTCATGCAAATTGTCTCACCTTGACCAAAATATAGGACTGACCCAAATGCTTCAAAGCTTATACCCATGCCATGGTATTCAATGTCCAAATCAGTTTATTATTATTATTATTACACATGTATTACTTCACGAATCCCCATTATTCCATGAAATTTTGAAATGTTCATCCAACATTATTCATTATGCATCAACATTGATCGTTAGTTTTTCTCTGTAGGGACATAATCCAATCTAACATTAGTAGCACTCTCACAGGGACAGTGACATATGACCATGAGACTTACAGTTTACAAAAACTCGAGCAAGAAATAGAAAAGGTTGAGTATTTGAAATAGAATCCTAATTATTGAAGATGTCCACCAAAAACCTTGACTCATGAGCACCACCTTATATCTGCAACCTAGTAGCAATAGAGTCGAACCAGAAAAGCTCATCCTAAAAGGGCGAGTTGCATTATTTTTTGACCTGGGCAGGGCAATCAGGCTACAATGTAATCTTACAGGCTAAAAGCGCATATTATACTTATTGTAACAGTCCAGTTCCTTAAACCTTCAGTAGGTGGCACTCCCCCCTCACCATCTCTCATGTTCCCTCCCGATCACCACAGCTCATTCCTCCTGGTTCTTCTGTGCCTGAAGGCTCAACACACCCTGCAGTCACACCCATCACACCCACAGTCACTCAGGTCACTGGCATGCAGCCTCTTTCATCGCACGACTGCATTCTGCGCATTTCAGCCCACACATGAATACAGGACCACACCCAGCAGGTCTCTGTGGACATATTAATTTTATTCTCTCACTTACACCTTACATTCTCTAATGGAGAATTGTTAAGCTGATAGCAGCTACTGGCTATGACAGAATCCGTGTTAGAACCAGTAAATAATTTTTTTTCTCACAATTTTAAGACTTGTTACACTGATAAGACCTAAGGCTGTTGAACTTAATTATTTAGTAGCAAGCTTGGGTTCTGCTTAATTAGTCGACAAATCGTGTCAAACCAACACCTCAGGATTCATCTCGTGTTCCACCTAATCCTCAGCTTTTAGCCTGCCGAGACAGGAATCGGTGTTGGGCCACATACATCCATCTTAGTTGAGGAGCTCCGTCGTCACCTGCCTTCTTCTAATCAGTTTATCTGCTCAACGCTCCGTCAGAACAACAGAGGATGCTCAACAGGTTGAGCTGGTTGTGCTAGGCGTTGCCAGGGTGTTAGCACGAGTGTGTGGCCCTACACACTGTTACTTCAGCCTTCTCGGTGGATGAGAGCAGCTGTATGACACATCTAGCTATTATCATTTATCACTGCGAGGAATTTTGTCCTAGCATTCTTCCCCTGTGATGTTTCCTGAGGGTTCCTTTGCCTCCTTTAAATGTAGAGATAATAACCGTAATGTCATCCAGAGAAGTGTCAAGATACTTTTACAAGATCTTCGAACAAAGATCGCACTGTGTCAATGAGAGGTGAAACTCTTGATTCAACACTCTCGTGGATAACTATGACCTGGATGAATTAGAATATCCACAGACACGGTGTCAACACTTTCTCTCATGAATCACGGACAATTTCCCCGTTTACTCTACATCCCACATGGCCTCTCTTTAACACACGCTCAGTATGTCCTGCAGGCTTCTGAGAATATCCGAGTAACACAGGTCTATTGTCAGTGAAAGAAAGGTGAGATGAAGAACAATCCTGTCTTTCACAAACATCTGAGCCCTGAAACTCCAGAGAGTCTAATTACTGATGAGTCGCAGGAATGTGTGGGCAGCCTGCCCGGCAACATACCTGAGTCTCTCCCCCAGATTGCCACAGTCACATTCCAGCTTTAACTTTCGTCTTTGTATCCAACTACTACAACTTAAAAATGCAAGAAATATTTGTTTGTGTGATTCACTTTTTAAGTGTGGATGTAATAAGGTGGAAGGTAAATGTGGACTTTTGTGAGCGAGTGTCTGGGTTCAGATAGAGAGGCCACTGTGGGTTCTTTGCCGTGTTTACTCTTTTTCATATTTAAGGTCTGTAAATTTCCAGAGGCAACAGTCCAGGTTCAGGTCCTACTTTCATTGAGGCGACATTTAAAATTTTCAAAAGACCTCTTTAAACTCAACCCTTCCACTCCCCAAAGTCCCCTCACTGTAGAACCTTTTGATCCCTTGACCTATTGTGGAGAAGGACAGAGAAAACAGGAACCGTTGTTTGGACTTTGAAGCTCGCTCATCTTTCTGCTGCCTAAGAAAGACATGAAATACCCCAAAAAGCAATGAATGATGTATGAATGTCTCTACTTACAGGTCGTCTTGTTTTACCTTTCACATAAGAAACTCCATACATAAATTCAGATTATTAGTACACTACACTATTGTACACTAGTAACTATTGAATTAACTGGTGACTCTGTTGTGCAGACGGCTAACGAGGAGACCAAAGAGCATCTGTATGAGACGCTGCTGGCCGAGTGCAGAGACACCATCCAGGCCGTGAGAGAGGAACTGAAGAGTGAGGCGGTAAGACGACACATATTCTAATGACTTCATTTGTCTGCCAACATGTCAAAAATAAAAGTTTAATTCACAGTTTACTAACTGTTAAAATATGTGACATTAGAACAGCAATGTGAGGGGTTTTAAAGAAAACATTGGTTGTCCTTGTAGAAGCAGAGAGAGAGGGGCTCTGAAGGCGACAGTGGCAAGGTGTCCAACCTGCAGTTCCTGCACAGGTAAAAGAAATGCTTGAATGAAAAACTACAGTGGGGACAAGTACTTGTTCTTATGAATGCCAAGATCAGACATCACACATTTTTGTCCTTCGGGGGGCTATCGCTCAGAAAAGATGATCATACTCTAGGGGTACAATTTCAGATGAATCTCCAGTATTAATTCATCTGCTTGCTATTTTCTCTATTAATCATTTTGTCTATAGAAAATGTTCATTATACCATCCCAGAGCCCAAGACAGTCCCTTTAGATTCCATGTTTTATCCCATCAAAACCCAAAGATATTGACTTTACTATCATCAGAATAGTTGCATAAGAGGCAGCAGTAAATGGCTTTTTCACATTTGAAGAGATTTCATATTGATTGAGCCAGTCCAGTCATCATAGAGGATGTATCCAGGCCTCTGTCCCTATCCTCTGAGATGTATCTCTTTGACAAGTGAAATACACACTTGCTGCTGTCTCTTCTCCCAGTTACCTGACCTACATCAAGCTGTGCACTCTGGTGAAGAGGAACGAGAGCATGGCCCATACTCTTCAGGCCAAACTGAAGGAGCCCGAGATGGACGAGAGCAAGAGGGGCCCCCGTCCACAGGACCTCATCCGCCTCTACGACATCATCTTGCAGGTAAATGTCTGAACGTTACATATGATCTTTTTTGTCTGCGTGTAAGGTAGTTATTCAAAAAAGATCACTGCCTTATTTTCTCACAAATAATTTTACACATATAATGGCAACCTTTATTTATAGCATTTTAGTTAGTATAATTACTTTAAAAGGCTTTTAGTTTGCTGTTTCATAATCACTCGCTGTCTGTCAGCTGTGATGAGCTGGTTTGATGTTTGCTTGTCTCCCCGTGTCCTCTCGTCTCTGACTCTCGCACCACTTTCTTAACCCTCCTCTGTCTGTCCTTCTCTCCAGAGTCTGGCTGAGCTCTCCACCCTGCAGGGTCTGGAGGACGACCACACCTTCCAGAAGGAGGTGTCCCTCAAGACACTGGTCTACAAGGCTTACAGGTCAGACCAAGACCAGACCATTCAGCTGCTCCAAATCAAAAAGATTCATGTTATACAACAATCTGAAAGTGTCTCGTGGACAAATCTGTCTGGTTGCTCTGTGTGTTCTTTAGAGGTGGCCACATGTAACTGATTTTCTTTTTTAACACAACTTCCTATTCTGTCTTTTTGGCTATGACCTCCTTTTTTAAGTCATGACTCATGTCTTACTTCTGGTAATAAAATCTCTTAATTGTTTTATCCATAACTTTCCTATGTTAAATACATACTTACACTCTTAATTTCAATGTTGTGTTAATCCTCTTTTCCCCTTGCAGGTGTTTCTTCATAGCTCAGTCTTACGTCCTGGTGAAGAAGTGGAGTGAGGCGCTGGTGCTCTATGAAAGGGTGCTGAAATATGCCACGGAGGTGCAGTCTAAGGCCAAGAGCCTCAACAACAGCCTCAAGGTTTGTCATGCACAAGGACAATCAAGCAAACGGCCGCACTGTCAACCTCACAATTTAATGATCATTAATATCCATGCTGAACGTCTGTAGGATCTCCCCGATGTTCAGGAGCTGATCGCCGAGGTCAACGCTGAAAAATACTCACTTCAAGCTGCTGCCATTTTAGGTGAGGACAGCTTTTGAACTGCCACATTTCTAACCAGCTCATTTATTTTTTATTGAATGGGAAAGCTACCACGTGTCAATCTTTCCTGCTCTGCTTCGTTCTGTGTACAATGCTGAGGAATCGTATTTGTGTTTTAGACACCGATGAGACTGCGGAAGTTCCGTCTCAGCAGCAAGTGAAAGACAACAGGGTAAGAGGAGAAGAACAGGAGACACTACACACCAATATGATAAACATTTTTCTTTAATTCAAATAACCAGAGTGAGTTAAGAGTAGATAATGTGTTAATGGATTGCTTTATGTTCACTTTCTCCCTCCTCCATGCAGCCCCTCTGCGATCGCCTGGAAACCTTCCGCCTTGACCCCGCCCTTGTGGGAAAGCAGCCCAATCTGGTCCAGTTCCCCCCCGACTTCCAGCCAATCCCCTGCAAGCCCCTGTTCTTTGACCTTGCTCTCAACCATGTGGCCTTCCCAGCGCTGGATGACAAGGTGGAGCAGAAGGGCAAGGGCGGTTTCGCCGGCTACATCAAGGGCATGTTTGGCTTCGGCAGCTAAATCAAACCCCCGACTCTGGCCTCCACGTGAGGACCACCAGGCTCCGAGCTGACCACACTTACTTGAGTCAGTTGATAATTTGAATAATTTTGGTTACTTTTAATGTTTGAAATTGTGGTGCCTCAGTGTGAGATGAGTGGAGTTTGTGGATCTGAGGATGGCACTGTGGGCCTAATCTTCCAAGATGGAGTATGGAAAAGTAATTGAATCAATTTCAAATGGCAATATGACCCAAGTCCACCTGCCATCTTTAGTAATAGCATCAGGCTGTATGGGCTCCGAGCGTACAAACTCCCTCACTGTGGAGTCTTACAGATCACCATGCCATGGTCTTGATGCCAACAGCCAAGTTGTTAATCTCACAATCTTGTCAGAGGAAACTAAGATACTTTGGTGTTTCTTTAGTAAAAGAAAAAAAAAATCAGATTTACATAAGCGCCTTCATTTGATTGTCTTAATTTTTTTCCTTTTGCGTGTGTTTCAGCATTGTTTTGTTATATCTAAAACTTACATAGTCCAGTCTTGCTCAATGGACACCAGAGACGATCAGTGACCTGAAGCTTGATAAACTGAAGCTGACGCACGTATCAACATCACAGTTCAGCTGTCCAAACGCTTTTTCTTCTTTTCTTTTTTTTCACCTTTGCCATGATTTCTCATTCTCTTTTTCACACGTTAGTATGTGATTCAAAACCTCTCTCCATACACCGACGAGTCGGCCCACCCAGTCTTCCTCCATATAGAACTTCTTTAAAATCACATCATCCACAACACTACAGGCCAGTAATGCAACATTAAACCGGATGAGAAGCTGCTAAAAAGCACGAGAAGGAAGATCTGTAGACATCTTTGTAAAAGGCCTCGTATAAATCGTGTGTGCATATAAATCATGTGTGCAGTTGGGTCGACGGACTGGACTAAAGCTTGGAAGTTTTAGGGGCAACAACATGAGACGAAGCAATGAATTAAAGAGTGAAATGTTTGTTCTCAAAACAGAAGCTGAATGGTTCAAAGATTTTAATGTATTAATATGAGTATCAAATTACTGTGATATTTGGTTCTGAACTGACCATAATGTCAGACAAGGGTCCAACTGGTTTAGCTCATGTAAAACTCAAATCTTTATCAACAGCCCTTCAATATATAGAAGACATGTTTTTTCTACTAAAGGGCCTCCTTGCTGACACCCTTACTGTACCCATACTGTACCCATACTAGGGTATGAAATTGTAAGTGTAGCGCAAATGACAAATTAGTTGATGTTTTTATTTTACATTTCAGCAAATTCCCTGTCGCAGGACAGCAGTAGACATTCAGGACTTGAGATGTTGGCGTTTCTTTCATTCATCACACCGCTGCGGCTCTTTGTCCATCATCTGTAGGACTAAAGAATTTCATCGACAATGACATGTTTATATTGTAGCGTTACAAAACTCGTTTGTCATCAGCTGTTTGCCCGTCATAATGTGGATTCATGTCCTCTCAATTCTTCTGATCCTGAAGGGGCCTGGTTTGACGACAAGTTTGTGTCACTCACCTACATGTTAACTGTCTTTCAAATTTTTAGCAATTTATTGTTTTCCTTTTTTCCCCTCCCCTTTGGTGTCATGTTTATGAATTAAGATTGAGGTGCTGGAAAAGTACCTGTACTCAAGCTTAAACAGCCGGAAAAACATTCAAGATCAATAATTCAAATGTTGAGAATGTATGATTTATTTGATTTAGTTTCCAGGTATATCAATAAATATATTTGCACCAAACACTTGTTTGTCTTTACATTCAAGTGTGCTTTGGAAAACTCAATGACATGTTTTTTAACTGAGCTTCTTGTAATTCAGAGATGACCACGATGAAGAAAACTACAGGTTTATGGTGTTAATCTTTGATTTTGTTAGATTACACTTCATGGGCAAGGGGGAATGTCTGACAAAAAAGTGTGGAGGTGTGTGACTGTTTCTTTTGTTGTTCTGGGTGTGGGAGTGTTGGAGTGCGTAGGATGCCTTAGCAGGGTGTGAATGTGTTTTAGTTTATTTTGTGTGTATACATTATCATTTAGTCGTTGTGTTACTGATGGACAACCTGACATGATTACTTTATTTTTTTTGCACATTAACATCAAATTCAAAATGTTTTTTACTTACCCACCCAACACACACCAGAGATGTTTTAAGGACTTTGCATCTCCACCAAATTTTTTAATGACTATGTTACCACTGTTCTCCACACACACCTTTGTCACCCCAGAGTCGGATGCTTATTTTCAGGAAAAAAACAGAGATAAGATACAGTATAGCTTCCAGTCTGCTCAGTGTTCTAATATCTCTATTACTCTGGATTCATAATGTTTTGCAGTTTCATTTTACTAATTGGAAAAAAGGCATAATTAATCGTCGACATAAGTCCGATAACCCGGCTTGTACAGTGCAAGGGAGAGGTAAAAGGTCCAAGGTGCAGCGCAGGCAACAAACCTTTGTCATACAAGTGTACAGTGTTTTGTCTGCTGTGTGTAGTTAAGTGAAAAAGGTGGACACACCCGTTCCTACCTTTGTTGCTTCCTCTCAGCTGACTTGTTTCTTCTTGGTGGCACTGGCCAATTTTTTTATGTTGCCCTGCAAACTATGACAAATAACTTGAGGATGTGTCTGATCCCTTTAAATCACTTATGACCTCCAGTGACATCTCTGACCTCTAAGGACCACTGTGCAGACTGACCTCCAGAGTTAAGAGCGTTTCTATAGTTGTGTTTGTCACACTGTGAAATCTTTTGTGCCATGTCCTAAAGTAAAAGGCACCATAATTACTTCATTTCATAATGTTTAGCCGTGCATAAAACATGCCTTCAGTAATATTGGTGTTATGTTTCCAATCATTGCCATGGACATTAACTTTGAAGATCCTCTAATTGTTCATCCATTGCCATAATCAATTCATAATTTTAATTTTAACCAATATTTTTGTGTTTGACCAAACACTTTCAGAACTAATGACTAATCCTCATCAGCTCCGACTGTTGTTTCCGTTTACTGCAGAGTCTCTCAGGTCCGTTGTTGGACTGACAGCTCCGCTCTCTTGTTCATTTTGCGGCACGTGTTTGGGCGTGACGACTTGTTGACTCGTCATTGTTGCGATTGGTACTTTGACTTTTGTGTCATAATCAATTCCCTCCATAGCTCCACCCAGTTAGAACCTGATCAGGTCTAATCCACCACAGTAATAAAAAAAAACCCCACTTTGGTGAGTTTGCTGAGGCTGCAACGGCACAGAGCTGCCAGCACGGCCGGAGACTCATAGTTTTGCTTTATCCTCATTTTCATGACCTGAACCCGGCTCCCTGATTCAGAAAACATTTGTCTGAATAAACAACCTCTTCTGCTGACTTCAAGCGTTTGAAAGTACCTCCCGTTTCCTCTTTTTGCCCAGATTCATCAAATTAGTGTCCATTTTAAAAGAGGGACATCACCACGGACCACACCCAACAAGGTCCTTGAATAACTGTTAGGACAATAAGACTTAATACAGTTTTAAGTTTAAGGTCAGTTTCATTTAAAAAAATTTTTTAAATTTTGTGGCTAAAATTACAACCACGAGGAAAATGAGGAGTATGGACGCACCCAGAGAGAGAGACTGTGTGACAGCTCACATCAAACACGTGAGCTCTGTGTGCTGCTCCCCACTCCAAACAAAGCTGCCCAGCGGCATTCCTCACCATTTTTTCTTTTTCGTTGATATGCCGCACAGAGACGCCCTGATCCCGGATGACTGGCATGTCTGAAGCTACAACTTTGCGTGAGGCCGTCGTTATTGATTCCTTCTCTTTTCTTCGCCTTTATCATTAAGATTACGGCATGTGCCTCTATGCGACAGCATTATGTAAGACACTTCCTCTCATTTCCATTGTTGACTGCACACACTGTGTCCGTGTTTGTGGCATCAAACTGTCCGACTGGCTGAGGGCTAGAACAGCGCAGTGATCGGAGGAAGACAGGTGTGAACAGGGCAAGTTGAAAGCTCTGTTTTCAATTCCTGGTCGTACATTTAGTCTCATAGAGAAGAGGTTGTGAAAGGAAAGAGGACGATCAAGACAAAGAAACATAGAAAACATGGCCATGTTCAGTGCACTGTGTAGAGTAGAGGGCGGATACTCTCAAACTTGATCCCACGGCTGATAGAAAAAGGTCCTGTAGGAAGGTTTTGAATCCAGTTCGATTTTCTGTGATGAGTGACAAGGAAGGCACAAGGTAACATGGTAGTTGATCAAATGAGAAAAAGTAAGTTGTTGATGGAGGCATCGTGTTGTCGGGTCTGCCGTCCATCTGTCCCACTCTTCGAACGGGATTTGGGGGGAATCCAATGAACCCCAGGTCAACTCAAGGTTAAACTGATTTGATTTGGATTGATTTGGATTGATCGGTTGAATTTTTGTGGTCGGAGGTCAAGGTCACGGTGACCACGCTAAAAGTGAAGTCGCCTGTCACAAAAGTTACTTCGCTCATGTGACAGGTGAGAGGAAGAGAGCGTGTGCTGTTTATTGTTTGTGGATTTCCTGTTTTCCCAGTCATGTTAGGGCATGAAACATCACGAGTCCAGCCGCTCTTTACAGAATAAAACACATTTTACATGCCTAAAAGCTGGTTTTCACTCTGAGCCTGGATGATATTCTCAAGCGTACCTGGCTGCAGACAACAGAGCAGACCAGAAGTTGATCTTCTTCTTGACGCTTTTTGCGTCAACATCTGCGTTATGCATGTGTGTGGTCCACTCGTGGCGTGGGAAAGGTCGGAGGACTTTAATAAGTTTGTTGGCTTTCCTAAGATTTCCCTTCAGTGCTGTGTGACAAACTTTAATACATCAAAGAATCCAGCAAGTGTTGGTGGACTGATATGGAGAAAATACACACAACATAAAATCTGAAATGGCTCCATGCATTTAACTTTAGACAAAAGTGTCTCGTTGCAGCTCATATATAAGAAGTTATTATTAAAAAATATTACAGTCAGTTTTGTAATATTACAATTAATTTGGTTTGACTCCAATCATAAAATATGCTTATTTTAACAGGATAATTACATCAATTCTCATCCTGGCAAAAATGCAAACTGTCCCCCCTCTCTGTAGGCATGGCGTGTCCCGGGACGCCCGCTGCTCCCTGGGAGAGGTCTGAGAGTGTGTCAGGGCCCCAGTGAAAAGGAAGGGCAGGACCAAAGGTGGGAGAAAGGGAGAGTGCCGGGGAAACAGGTCAGTCCGGTCTTCCTCCGCGCGATGGATGTCTGGGCGGCGACACACCTGTTCACCGGTGTGGAGGGAGGAGCTGCCGGCGCTCAACACTGTGCTGACGTGACTGTGTGTATGTTTGAGTGTGTGTGATAGGAAGCAAAGGGAGAGGAGAGTGGCAGCCGCAGGGTGAGGAAGACAGAGAAGGAGTAAGAGAGAGACAGAGAGATTTTCTTTTTTTGTGGGACCTCTGCTTGGACCCCCCCCCATGGCTTCCAGGATGTTTAAGAAAAAGGAGAGCAAGGACAGTACGCTCAAGGTCTCGGGCAAGATCAACAAGTGAGTGGTTTCTTTTCTCTGTGAATGCATTTATGAAATGTATGTAAGTGTGTGTGGTGACACTGTACCTCGGCCGTGTGCCTCCTCCTCCTCCTGTTCTTCCACAGTCGAGGACTGTGTCATATTTCCTTTGCGCGCCGTTGCCCTGTTTCTCTCTGTGTGCGTCGTGGTCGCCCTCCTGTTATATTGTGGCTGGGCTGAAAAAAAAAATCTCTGAGTTTGCAGATTTTTTGTGTGGAGATTATGTCGGAGTTTATCTCCGGGGGGAAGGTGAAAGCTTCTTGAGATGTCGGCCGGCCAATTACTGATCCTGAGGTCAGGTTTGCTTTGTAAACATGAGGTGGGACAATGTGCTTTAGGACAACGGGGGTGGGGGGAGTTGGAAAATGTGTTTTTGACTTGAAATGAAGAAAATAGTATCTGTTCTTTTCACAAGAGCTGGAAAAAAAGCGTAAGCTAGATTTTGACTTCAGACACTTGTTGGTGATCAGATTTCAGTGAGAGGAAAAAATATCATCCTCTCAGGACTGTGTGTGTGTGTGTGTGTGTGTGTGTGTGTGTGTGTGTGTGTGCGTGTATATGTGTGTGTGTATATGTGTGTGTGTGTGTGTATTATCAGAAAATAATCAGACTGCTGGTATTCATCCAGACCTCATCCAGTGTGCTGTCAGGTGGTTTAGACACCAACACATGTAGGACAGAAAAAATGTAATTTATTCAAACAAAGACATAAAATTTGGCAGGTGGAGTCAGAGGGCCGCTTGCAACCACACCCAAAAGACTAATGTGATTTGTACTGTAATGTAAAATGTCTCAGATGTCTTAAATACAGAACGAGATTAAGATAGTGTGACATTAGCTGAATGTGTAAAGACATCTCCGGAGCCAGATGACTCATATCCCTACTGAGACACGGTCAGACTGAGAAACACTTTCATCTTTTGGGACACTGTGGTGGTTTCACCTTGCCCTCTGCCCTGGACACGTCTCCCGAGGCGTGATGAGGGCTGGGCAGTCCGTACTGCTGAGCTGGTTTCTTTCCTCCATGTGGGCGTTGGCTCCTGACTGTACTTTCATGGTGTGACACGGGACGCAGAAATTTGCGCAGAAATTTACATCACCGATTATATCAACAGTGAAAAAATAGGGCAGTGACTGATGATTGTTCTCATTCATCTCAATCTATTTCTCTTTTTTTTTTTCAAGTAATAGATTAATCATTTATTCAGCGAATCCACTTCAGTGTTTCCAGAGCCCAAAGGAGTTTCTAGTTCTGGCCACCAAAAGTCAAAACCTCAAATATATTTAAGATTATAGAGAAACAGAGAAAATCAGCAATCTTTTGCAAGGCAAAAAACTACAATGATTAATTGATGATCAAAATTGATACCAACTGATTAACTGATTCATTTGTCTACTTGTTGTTTAAACGTTAATCCAAACTTTGTTCTGTTGGTTTGTATTTAAAGAACCCCCCAGTGTCACTTGACATGTGGGTGGAACTGTAAAGGAACTTTGCGAACACCGACAGAGTGGTGTGTGTGGGTCACACACAAGAATTCAGTAATGTCACTCGAGTCCACGA
The DNA here is from genome assembly GCF_022379125.1 of Scophthalmus maximus. NCBI lineage: Eukaryota > Metazoa > Chordata > Actinopteri > Pleuronectiformes > Scophthalmidae > Scophthalmus > Scophthalmus maximus. Next base: position 14,962,514 of record NC_061522.1, on the reverse strand, counting down.
CTGAGAGAGAAAGACTAAAGTTTGCAGCGGATTCAAGGTCCAGTTCCTTCCTCCAGTCCGTCACAGTGGCTGAGACGATGAGAACTGGAGACACACCTGCAGTCACACGATCACAAGCCTATGATCAAGTATACAGGGAGATGAATAACCAGATTTCTCATGTTCCATGTAAACGTCACATCGCGATTATCATCAGAACCAGGCGAAAAACAAACCCTGGACACAAATACGCATGTGAACACACTCACGGAGATGAGATGAGAGTTTTGATCAGTTTCTACCCATAAAATTCACCACAGTTGAATTTCATAATATCGACTGTGAGCTGGGAGGAAATATGAGACCATGCGAGGGAGTGTTCGTCGTGCACCTTCTGTGATCTTGCTGATCTAACAAACCCCCTCAAAGACATCATTTGATGGCAAGCCCTTCTGAATTATGTGGTTCAGCCAGTTATCCTGCCTTCGAGTTGGATCAGCCAAAGCTGCTCGACTTTCATGTCGCGACAGTCATAAATTTCACAAAATACTGACATAATTTGACACATTATACTGTTATGGCATGGTTGCCATTAAGCTCACTAAACACAAAAGCTGACACACATGGGGGGAAAAAAAAAGAAAAGAAGAAGAAGAGATCTTGGACTGTTCACACAAGTGATCAAATCCACTCCAACAGCGGTGACTCTTTAAGAGTGTAACTGAACAAGGCTCTGCTGTGTTCGACAAGGGACGCACGCAGAGCAGCGGTGGACTCCCAGCTCAGAGGAAACACACACGCACACACCATTACAAAAAACACATGCCACGATCACAGCGATGTGTGGGCTTGAACTGCCATTCAACTTCCTCATCACGGATGAAAAGCACGACATTCGTTCACCAACATGAGGGAGACGGACAAGATGGACAGACAGACACACCTCCGTCACTTCCTTCATGCCCTAAAACACCCAAGTTGTAATAATATCAAGACAACCATTTGTCACAATGACAGCCTTGAGCAAAAGAACATGTTAAAAGGCATAAGGGATGAGAAACTCTTTTCAAAGCTGCAATTGTTTTGTTGTTTCGTTTGTTTTACTGACAAGATTATGAGACATTTTTTTTAAATTGCAACATATCAGACTTTTCCAGGGATAGAACAAAGTAGTGCTGGCATCCTTTGCATAAAACATTTTATCAAGACAGACACAGAGATCTGTCTGACATTAGGAAGTATTGGAAAAAAAACAGAATTATATAAACATATGCATATGGAATGTTGATCTTTCTTTTCAGAGCACACACAAGGAAAAGCAGTCAAAAAAGGTCAGGCGGTAAAAGCATGATCACGTCCTCATATCGTTTTATATCCTTGTCTTTTTTTCTGCCAGCTTTTTTACTGGTTAAGAGTAAAAATTATGAATTATTATTATTAAGTTTTGCAGTTTGTGTTCATAAATGTTCAATAGCGTGTTTCTTTATATATAAATAATTTGGGGAAAATTAAAGTCATTCTTGTGTACCGTGTGTGTGTGAGTGTGTGTGTGTGAGCGTGTGCATGTGTGTGTGTGTGTGTGTGTGTGTGTGTGTGTGTGTGTGTATATGTGTGTGTGTGTGTGTGTGTGTGTGTGTATGTGTGTGTGTGTGAGAGTGTGCATGTGTGTGTGTGTGTGTGAGTGTGAGTGTGTGTGTGAGAGTGTGCATGTGTGTGTGTGTGTGTATGTGTGTGTGTGTGTGTGTGTGTGTGTGTGTGTATACCTGTCTCTCCTGCTGAGTGAGCAGGAATAGGGAGGCCATTGCAATTATCAGCCCCCACCTCAGTGAGTCAGTGCAGGAGCGACATGTTTCCACATTCCTCTGTCACTTGTGTGAAAAGTGTGTTTTCAGGTTGTCGTAAACCTTCACTACACCACATTTGCTAGTTTTCGTCGTTACCCCGAGGGAACTGTGGTATGTGGGTCAATCAACCAGCGAGGTGCTGGAGGGTTTGCCAACATTCTTTGGTCCAGAGAATTTCAGGGGGTTTAAGGGTGTGAATGAAGTCTGTTTAGGTTGTACAATCAGCCGTGTTGTGTAAACTCTCAGGCCAAAGAGATTTCAACATGTCAACGGTTCGTATCATATTTTCAGTGATTTATGTCAGTCAAGAGACTTTTGTTGAGAAAAAAAAAAGGTTTCTCCTTTTACGAGTAAAAGAGTAATTTCCATCCCCTGGAGTTAAACAGCAACTTGTGAATTGAATTCATCTGTGACAACTGAATTTTTAAATGAAAATGACATAAATCATCTCTGCATGCACTGCAGTGACAGCAGGACTCATTTTTGTGAGGCAGCTTTGGACGTTCCAAAACTCAAAGCTTAAAACATTACGAAGAAATTCAACCTGCATGTTTCCTCTGCACTGGGAGGATGTTATGCAGATGTTGAATAAAACCTTACTAGCTATAAGTGGGAATACAAAGACAAAGGAACAGCTCTGTTATGTATATTATTCAATTTAATTCTAGAACTTTATGACTCAACGGCCGCAAATTGAACTTTTTGAGGTTTATGGGTGTAGCTCATCTCACACTGAGAGCTTTACCTTTTCTACTATAGACAGAGAGCGACACCAACAGTGACCGGGGGAGCGACAGCCACAGTGGAATCAGTGGAATTTTCTTTAACATTTAAAGAACGCTTTGGGTGTGGCTCTTCCGGGGAAGCAACAAATCCTCCTACGCTGTTACATAGGCCCTCGAGAATCTGCGTGATTTGTCAAGTTGTTTGATCTTGATAAAAAAAAAAGGTCAGATAATACAAGAGTGAAAGAAATGTAAGACAAATCTCAATTGTCTTCCAACAAGTGTGGGCTCTTTAGTTCACAGACACACAGACACATTTTATTCTCTTCTGTCCATAAAATTCTTTCTTTCGTGGTTTGAGGAAGTGTATTTAAAGTTCTCTTCCTCTTCTCCGAAACACACATAACTGCGGATACTCTCAAAATTTGACCTCATTTATTTTATTTGTTGTGTTTCCTTCTTTATATTTTCAAAAGTTTGCTTCATCTAGAAAATAATGTTTGTGTGTTAACCTTAAGTTCAATTAAGGACCAGGGGGATCAGGAAGTTTTTAAACCATTATTGTCTTTGAGACATTGAGAGCCCCCGACAGAAAATGAACCAAGCTTACACACAAAATAATCAAAATGCTCTCGGGAAATCCCAGCCACCTCTCTGAGTGAGCGTCCGAGCTCAGACGCAGAGCATTTGGGACTGTGAGTGGAATTGTGGCGCATTCGAGCGGAAGACTGAATCGGGTCTGTGAAATGCTCCGTCTGATCAGTGCGTGTGGTTCCATCTATGACCTTTATTTGACCTTCCCTCTCTCCTCGCCCCTTGCAGGACCCAGGCTAGCAGCCTGGCCTTGCTGGTCGCCCAGATGCAGCAGAATGCCGACCTGGTGGAGAAAGACATCCTCCGGTCTGAGGAGCTGCTGGCTGTGGTGAGGGTTTTACACAAACGCACTCGCGAGGACAAACCGTCCCTTTCACTCGCGGCCCTGTCTAAAAGGTTCCCCTTTATCTGCCGCCTACCTCCACCAGGATGCAGAAAATGACAAGAAGGAGCTGCCCTTCGAGCATCAGGCAGAGATCTCAGACAAACTGGGCGAGGCGGAGGGGCTGCTGAAGGAACTCTTCTTGGACGTGGACAAAGCCAAGAAGTCCAAACACCCGCAAGCCAAAGACATAGAGAAAGAGTGAGTTGTGACTGAATGAATATAACACAGAGGAGTTACTGTGTTGCTGCGCCACGCAGGGACTTCTCTTTAGAGGATTGTACTGAGGATAAAAAGCCACAGACTTGTAGCAGCATAGAGGAAATGACCTAAATTTAACATGAAAACATTTATAACAGCTCCAGTCTTTTGGCCACAAATTATCAGGCTCCACTCTAAAGTTAATTAATAAATAATTTTTATGGAGGCAAAAATTGGTTAATAAAAAGAAATAATACAATGCTGTGTTTCCCACCCTCTTCATTGCAATGTTTTTGTCTGTTAATGACAGTTGCTTCAATCTAAATGGGCAAACACTTATTTTTTTAGAGTTAGATTTAGAGTTTTTGACATTGTGAGATAAAAAACAAAACAACCTGCAACCAACTGTTACTGTTAAAAGAAGCAGGATGAAATAACATTTCATTATAATGGCCTGATTTAAAGAAATCTTTTTTTGAATGGTTTCACGTCACTATTCATTCATGAATCATTGTACACTGTTGGCCTCCATGAATAGTAACCAGAGCTCTTTGCTTCTTGTTTCTCTCTGGCTACTCCAGTGTCATCCACCTTCACGACCGCTGGTTGAAGGACTGCACTTTCTACCGAGACATCTACGAGCAGATTGACGATGTGTCGCTGATGCCCCGAATCGACTGGGGGCCCGTCTTCGAGAAGAAGCAAGTAAGTGTTGATAACACCGTCCGAACATTCGGCGCAGACAAACAAACCAAAGAGCCCCAGCTGTTTATTCAATTACTGAGCTTGTTTCAGCTTAAAGGAAGTATATACCTCATTTTTCTAAACATTTACATCTTCGGGAAGAAATGGTCTGAGAGCCACGGAGACAGTAGAGACGTGTGAAGTATTAAAAGTGGCTCTCCGACCAACATCCAGTGCATTTGTCCATCAATTAGCTCGGCCTCACAGGCTCTTACTGTCCCGTAATCAGCGCCTCCGAGGGCCTCATCCTGTCAGACCTGTCATCTGTCCACTGTCTGTGCTCACAGAAACAGTTGAACGTGGAGACGTACGGCCCCTCGATGGCAGATCTGGAGAAGCAGGTTGCTGCTCACAACATCCTGCACAAGGAGGTGGAGTCCTACAGCTCACAGCTCTCCGTCAGCTCCGCTGGCAGCAAGGTGAACCCGAGTGCCTGCATGAAAACCCCTTCACCCCGCATCCTCAGTTTGCGTCCGTCCACCGCCGCTGATCTTAATCTTCTGTTTGCATTCATCACTCGCCCTGGAGATCGGTTTGCTGCAGCCAGTAACGCGTGTTCTTCATGTTGCATTTCAGGAGAACTATTTGGCCCTGAAGAAACAGTACAACAATATACTGGTGAGTTGATTTGTTCACATGTTAATAGCATGTTTTTAAATAGTTATTTTTCAGTTTCATGGTGAAATGTCTTGGAAAACACATTCATCCCTTTTGTACGTCAGAAGATCTTTGAGGAATTTCTAGTCCCCCTTTTTTTTTACAGTCACAACAGGATCATTATTTACGCTGACAGTGTTTTACAACTGACATGATTTATTTAAGATTTAAATGTAAATATTACATGTGTCAAAACTATTGGTCAACATTCTGTCAATAAAATTCCTAAATGAACTTGTCATCATTATTTATTCATTTTTCTTCTCTCCAGGAAAACTCCAAGTGGCGTCGCCACTACCTGAACAGCCTGTACGAATACATGCAGGGCTGCACCAAAGAACTGGCTTTCCTGGGAGAGGAGCAGGACAAGATCAAGAGGCAGGACTGGAGTGACCGCATGGTGGACCCACCTGATGTCCGCAGGCAGTACGAGGTCAGGACCGCCGGGTGCTGTTGCTTCTCCAAACAATCGAATCTGTTTGATTCTTGCATTTCTTTTGTGTAACCTCTTCATGGTTGAAAACACTCATTGTAAGTCGCTCAAGGAATGTAATGTCATGTAATAAACCCCCTCTGATTTGATCTCCATCAGAACTTCAAGAACAACAGTCTCTTGTCCCACGAGAGCGAGGTGAACAAATTCCAGGATGAAGGAGACAGACTCGTCGAACTGAAGCACCCGGCCAGCGCCACCATACAGGTGCTTGTCCTCACCGTGACACTGAACCTTTCAATCTGCACCCAACCCCCCGAATTTCCAATCAGTTTGAACATCAATTGTAACTCTCGACATCACATTTCCAGGCCCAGAGAGATACCGTACGAAACGAGTGGCAGAAATTCCTCAATCTCTGCATCTGTCAAGAGACACACCTGGACAACGTGGAGGATTACAAAAAGGTAAATGTGGAACAGAAGAAGGCACAATTTGTTAAGTACGTGTGGAGAACATCTACATCTCCCTGTAGGTTGACACATTCATGTTTGAGAAAAATGTTTCCGCGCTGTTTTCCAGTACCAAATGGACACTGAGCAACTGTCAGAGACACTGACCAAACTCAACAACAGCCTGGACCCCAAAGCCATCAGCAAGAAGAGCAACTCGGAGACGCTGATGCAGCTCGAGGTACAGTACAGGGGAACGTCCTGCAAGTTGACTTTCATCCAGTGGAGGGAGGTGGAGGAGAGGACGGGGATGGACAGATGAGGAGAAATAAGAGAAAAAGGGGTGAATAGAGAAATAAGAAACCAGAAATGAGGAAAACGATAGGCGTGAAGAAGACTGACATTTTTATTACCTGAATAAGGATTGTTGTTGTTTCTATAACTTTGTTGTTTGTGTCAGTATTTTTTGTCTCCTTATTCATTCTCGATCTTTTCTTTCTCTCTTCGTTTTTTCACATGATTTTTCAGTATTTTTTGGTTTTCAACTGCTGCACCCAATTTACAATAAGTATTATTTATAATAAGTATATTTAATAAGTACAATTATTTCCCAAAAGACAAGAAATCCACCTCAGCATTCAATTAATAAATTCATAATGTATCTCAAAGTTGAAAAAAAAAAGACAACGGTGTGGAAACAGAAATAGATACATTATTTAGGATATTCATTTGAAAAAATTCACCATCAAATTATCACCAGAGGTAAATATTCGGCCTATTGTGGTGGAGCAGACTTTAATTAGATTTGTTGTTGCCAACCGTGTCTGTTTCCACCCAGGGGGAGGAGAAGGCGGTGCAGAACTGTGAACAGCTGCTGGCTGACCTGAGGAGACGCAGCACCACCATCGCACCTCTGAAGCTACGACGCAACGCCCCCAACCGACCAATCACAGTGGAGTCCCTGTGTGACTGGGAGACGGACAAGGTGGAGCTTTACATTTCAGTCAGAAATTCACTGAGCAGAAAAAAGACAGACTGTCTAATATCCACAGCTGAGACAGAACAGTCCATATTAGGTTTCTCGGTTGTCTAAACTGTCAGACATGTTTTTTTGTTGTCTTTATTATTGTCTAGGATTCTCTGTTAAGAGGAGAGAAGTTGATGCTGAAATCAAACTCGGATGAGAACTGGAACGTTATCGCTACTAATGGGGCAACTAAAGCTTTCCCAGGAGTTTGCTTCCATATCCCACCACCCGACCCGGAGGCGATCGACAAAGTGGACCTGTGAGTAGCTGCATTTTTAGGCAAATAAGGCCACAAATAATGGAAGAACATGCCAGTAATGCTGTTCCCTTTCCTACCCCCGTGTCTCTTCGTGTTTATAATTCATCAGTTTGGGTGGTGAACTGGCAGACATCAAGAAGAGAAGAGCTGCTCTGGCAGCGTCGCTGAAGAATCACAAAGCAGACGTCGCCAGGTCCCAACAATCAGGTCATTTTCTATAAATTAAATCTTCAAATATCCTAATCGTACGGAATCATAGATTTTTACGAACCACGATAATTATTCACCACAGGTTGCACAGATTGTTTTAGAGCCAAAAATCCTACGAGTCAATGATTCAACTCCCCTGTTCCTTCATACAGCCCCGGTGTCTTCTGCCCCACTGGACCCCAAAGTAGCTGCCCTGACCCAGCAGCTGGACAAGCTGGACAATGACCTGATCAGCGCGGAGGAGAGCATGATGAGCCGCCTGCGAGCCCCAGTGAGCCGCAGCGACCCGGAAGGAGATCTGGCCAAAAGGCTGAGGGAGCAGGAGGTGAAAGGAATAAACGTCACACTTATTTGAGCTTGAGATTTTGGTTTTCTGCAGACATTCTTTTTTGTCAGCTCTGTAATTTTATGGGAAACGTGTGTAGAATTACCAAATTTTACTGTAAGGAATGAAAAAGCTGTTATGACAACATAGGAATGACATTTGAACAAAGTTCTAACTATTACCACAACACAAACATTGAAAACACACCCCTACACCGACTAACAATACGGCTACTATAGCATGAACGTCTCTAAAGAATCGACATTTGTTCCTTACAGCAAGCTGCCAAGGCCCTGAAGGCTCTGGAGCAGCAGAAGCTGGCGGCGCAGTCCGACCTGCAGCCTCTGCTGTCCGGCGGCACCTCCTCTGCACTGCCACTCAAACTTAATGCTGCCACCAACAAGCACGACAGCATGGCTGCACTTGCCGACCTCTACACCAAGAAGTAAACAGATATTTTGTTTGGGAAGTTGCATATATGAATTGGCATGGTAGTGGTTTTTTGTCTCCAATGAAAATACCCGTTTTAATATTACACACATACCTAATATTCCTGGATCCGCATATTTGTTCAGATCCATGCCAAAATGTGATGTGTTCTTGCCAGGCCCATGTCCTACCTGACTTAATTAATCTCAGTAAATGTATCATTACATTTATCTTTCTTTTTTTTTTTTTTTTTTAGAGCAAATGCCTCTCTCAATCTGCAGAGTCAGATAAAGAAGGTGGATGGTCTTGTCTCTGGGTTTGAGAGGAAGCTAAGTGAAGACGGTCCAATTCCTGATGAGCCAAATGCAATTCAATCCCACATTGAGGACATCCAGGTGACAAAATCTTCAGTCCCTCGTTTCTTTAAAATCTTACACTTGCCACATAAAAAGGCAATTCTCTTACTCATAGATTCAGTTTAGAGTTGTCATATAATTGCACGTCTCTGTCTCCTCTGTTGTATTCAGTACCAGCGTAAGTCTGTGGCAGCAGCTCAGAATGACATGAAGAAGCTGAGTCAGGATCTGGAGACCACGGAGCAGCTGTGCAGCTCTCTGCAGCAGGGCTACCAGGAGTACTGCCCTGACATCCAGCACCAGAGAAAAGAGGTCAAGCAGCTGCAGACCCGTTATGCAAACGTTGCCAATCAGCAGAAGGAAAGGTGAGATTCAGACTGCAAGCAAATATGTCCAGTTATATGGAAGGTCAGAATACAGTGGGTTTTAAAATCATATCATACAAACATTTTATATTTACATATATATTTCTTTTCTTAATCTTTGCTTTATTTTAGTAAAATCAGTAGAATTGTGCCTCCTCAGCTATATTAAAAAACTTCTAAATAAACAACAGATATTGGATAACCAACTCCAACTTTGGTTATATTACTCACTGATCATTACAAAATGTGTAATGAGGTTGTATGCAGTATAGTATACACAACTTTTCTTTTATACTTTGACTCAAACATAATATACAAAACTTTGACGTTTGTTTACAAGTAAAATAAAATTATTCAGATTGTTTTGGACTGGCATTTCTAATTACATTTTAGTTACATAGAAACAGTACATGAGGTTAGCATTTATGATTTGGGTTTGTGATGTGATCAAAAAATAGTTAAATCTAATTATATATTACATATAAATAGGCCCAGAGCTTATTACTAGACATTTGAATTTTTTAAGTATCATGATGCAGAGCTTTTACAATGTCTAAAAATGAATCATCTTGATCAATCCAATTCAGAGAAAACATCTTACAAGAAGCTGCGACAAAGAACCAGGAGTTCCAGAGCACGTCTAAATCCCTCAAGTCCTTCCTGGACAACGTGCCGACAAACCAGATAAACTACAATGATGATCTGTCCCAGGTCACTGCTAAGCAGACCTCCCAAGAGGTGAGACGATCTCTGAGCCATACAGAATGTAGTCGATGGTATTTACCTGCTGTTATGATGAATAATACGAAAATGTTATTATTTACTCACAGTTATAACTTCTTTATGTCACTCCAGAGGGTAATGGATGACCTGAAGAGGAAGGGAGATGATATGGACAGAGTCGCTGACCTGTCTCTAGATCTGCAGAATTTACTCAATGTAAGAATCAAATGCTCTAAATGTATAAATGTATATTAAATGAATAAGGCAATGGTGTTTTACGCACTTGACATAATAATAAAATAAAGAATCCCTCATGATACCTATAAAGTTAAGTAATTGTGTTACCTTTCCTACCCATGGCTGTTTTATAAAAAATTTCAACAAGTGCACTTGGAAAATGAATGGATGAGCAAAAATACCTTTCTTCACAGGAGTATGATACCAACATTGATAAATACAACAGTACACTTGAGGATGCTGGTGCCAGTGTTGCAAAGAAACCTAGAATGCCCACACTTTCTGATGCTGTTCAGAGAGAGGTAAAATTTAAACTCTAATGGTTTTATCAAAATATAAAAGTATAATGTTTGATTGGTACAAGTGGCTGATGGTTTGCTGTAACTCTTTTTTTATTACAGGAAAGGGATCTGGTAAACCGGTACGCTAAAGCAACAGCTGAAAACACCCAACGCCAAAAACAGATGGGTTTGGCGAAGAATCTCATTTCACAAGTAAGAGAATGTGGCATGAGCAAATCCCTTGATTTTGGTAATGTTTTTGTATTTTTAATAGGTTCCACTACAAAAAATATGTTTAGTTTAAAATTAACTAATACTTCATCACAAAACAAATCACATTCATATACGTTTCTGTTGCAGAGTGAGGAGAAACTTCAACTAGTGGCACATCAGCAAGTGCAGCTTGAAAGCCAGCAAAGGAGCGTATTCGAGCTAGATACTTTGGCAAAAGAGCTGCAAGAAGAGAAGGAAAGGACAACTCATACTGAGACAGACCTAAGAACCTTTAAAGAGAGGATGCTGTCACTGAAGAGTCGCAGAGGAGTGGAGCGCATTGAGGAGAAGGAGGTACTACAGTACTACCGTGACCCAAAACTGGAAGGTGATTTAGCTGACCTGCAGAGTAAAGTGCATGACGAGGCCCTGAGGCGTAGCACCACCCACACTGAGGTTGAGGTGTTTAACAAGAAAATCACCATCCTGGAAGACACCCTCAAAAACACTCCACCCAAACTTGTGACCAAAGAGGTGACAGAGTTTGAGAAAGATCCTCAGCTGGACATAGATGCCAGTAAGCTGAGAGACGAAATAGCAAGGATGAGAGATGAACTTCGTGTGCGAGATGGGGAGCAGATTCAGATGAAGACAGAAGTCACGATTCTCCAGCAGAAGAAACCAGTAATCAAAGAGAGGGTGGTGAAGACGGAGGTGGTGAAAGTAGAAAAGGACCCAGAGATGATGAGAGCAGTGCGAACATTTGAGTTGGAAATTTCTGAAGAAAACAACAAGACCAAGCATCTCAATGATGAAATCTTCCAAACAAGGAGTCAGATTAATGCCTTTGAGCGACTAATTCCTAATATTCAGCCTAAGATCATCACTAAGGAAGTGAAAAAGATTGAACAAGACCCTGAGCTCATTACTGAATCAAAGAAGATTGTAAAAGACATAGAAGATGAGAGAGTTGAAAATAGCTCCTTATCCAAAGAGGTGATGAACCTCCACAATCGCTACAGAGAAGTTCATGAATGGAAACCAAAAACCGAGGTGAAGGAAATTGTTAATGAGATCTACCGGATAGACCCAAACACAGAAATGGACATAATGCGGCTAAGGAAAGACATACAAGAATCCAACAAGCAGCGCTCTGATCTAGAGAGGGAGCTCACCCAGGTCACGTCTGAGCTGAATATCCTTCGTTCTCAGAAACCCAAGGTGGAGCATAAGGAGGTTCTCCAAGAGGTGGTAAAGGAGGAGAGGAGCCCTGAAATTGAGAGAGAGATACATAGGCTAAATGATCATGTAAATCATTTACACACCACTTACAACTCCCTCCAGGACCAGGTGAGACGACTACGGAAAGACAGGGATGAATGGAAGACTGAAAAGTCCAAGATAGAAACAAAACTCGTCACAAGAGAAGTTATCAAGTATGAACCTGATCCACTGTTGGAAAAAGAAGCTACCCGCTTGAGAAGAGATTTGCGGGAGGAGGCACAGGTGCGGCGCACTATTGAAGAGATGGTGTTTGACCTGCAAAACAAATACATCATATTGGAGAGACAGAGACCTGCGGAGAAAGTGGTTGTGCAGGAGGTTTTGCGTGTACAGAAGGACCAAAGGCAGGTAGTTGAACATGAGAGGCTTAGCAGAAGCCTGGATGAAGAAGTAATGAGAAGGCGTCAGCAAGAGCTAGAGCTGCAGCAGCTGAGAACAAAGGTGGAAGACAAAGAGAGGATCCTCAGAGAGAGTGATGAGCACCAAAAGAGGATTCAAGCCGAGTCTGAACTCAGAGAGATCCGACTGCGTATTACACAGCTGGAAAATGCTCCACCACCTGTTGAAGAAAGTATTGTTGTTGAGGAGGTGCTGAAGGTTGAGAGAGACCCAGTACTGGAGAGGATGACAAATAGCGTTCGATCAGATATGGACAAGGAAACCAGTGATTACCTGCGTCTCCAGAGAGACATTCGTAACATCACTCTCAAGCTTGAGGTCCTGCAGAGGGAAAAGTCTGGTGAAAGGACGGTGTACAAAGAGGTTGTCCGTGTTGAGAAAGACCAGGCTGTTGAAAGTGAAAGAGATCGCTTGAGGGAACAGGTGTCTCAGCATAAATTTGACAGACAGGACCTGGAGGATGAAATCAGACGTGTCAATGATAAAATTAACTATCTGATGAGCAACAAGTCCAGCACTTCAAGAGAGGAGTCCAGCTTGGTTTTGAACCGAGATGCCCTTGAAAGGGAGAAGGACAAACTCACCCGGGAGTTCAGGACACTTGACACCAAGAAACATGACACCAGCCTGTCTTTCCATCAGCAGACCCGACTAATGAGTGAGAAGTCGCAGATGAGCAGACAGAGGAGCCTCAAGATGGAGTCTGACATACAGCGTCTGGAGAGGGAGATCCTGGATGAAAAAGACAAGATCCATCTTCAAGACAGAACCCTGCGGGAGCTTCTGCTGAAACTGCAGAGAGAGGAGCAGACAGAGACAAGGACCAAAGAGACCAATGTCTCAACCAAAATCACCATTTTGGATCCAGAAACAGGCAAAGACATGTCTCCTTATGATGCCTACTTGCAGGGTCTGATTGATCGTAAACAGTATATTCATCTGCAGGAGCTGGAGTGTGACTGGGAGGAAATTACTTCCCTGGGACCTGATGGGGAGACATCTGTACTGCAGGATCGCAAGAGTGGCAAGCAGTTCCCCATCAAAGATGCCCTCAAGGAAGGGAGGCTGACAGAGTATGATCTACAACAGTACAAACAGGGCAAGATTCCCATCTCAGAGTTTGCCTTGCTAGTCGCAGGTGACAATAAGAAGCAACTAGAGTTTAACTCAGTCAAACCAAGTATTACCAGGACAGTGAAATCAGCCCCCTCAGACCTCTCCACTGCTAAAGAAATCAACCCAGTTGCTGGAGTAATGGATACAAACACTGACACCTGCTTTACAATACGCAGCGCCACTTTGCGTAAACTGATCGACCCTACCACCGCCCAAAAGCTGCTGGAGGCTCAGGCAGCAACAGGTGGCATCATTGACATCAACAACAAAGAGAGATACACAGTTCACAAGGCAGCAACCAGAGGCCTCATTGAGGACAGTCAACTGCAGAGGCTACTCAACGCTCAAAAGGCTTTCGCTGGTGTGGAAGACCCTGTTACAAAAGAGTGTTTGTCCGTGGGAGAGGCTGTTCAGAAAGGCTGGATGCCAAAGGACACTGCCATTCGCTACATGGAGGCACAACACCTGACCGGAGGGCTGGTCAGTCCCAAATCTGGCCGCAGAGTAAGCATCATGGATGCCATTGGGTCCAAAATGATAGACAGCACAATGATGAGGGAGCTGCAGGCCGAGACAACCTACATCAAAGATATTGTAGACCCAATCACAAAGGAGAAGATCAACTACAAACAAGCTCTGGATCGCTGTAAGAAAGACCCAGTGACAGGCTTACCGATGCTGCCTGCCTCCTCCAAAGATTCTGGTTACAACTCTACTCGTTATGCAAGATTCTAGATATGTTTACATACTTTAGCTTTCTGAGATATCTCTGATGTGGTAAAAAAAAATCCTATTAGATATGGAAAATCCATATGAAATCCATACATTAATTGCAATGTACATTTTGACTCAGGAAACGTCTTCTACTCCAAAGCTTTCTATCCAGCCAAAATGATTGCTGCTGAGTTGCTTTTGTTTACCTAATATATCTGCCTTGGGCAGATGTTTTTTGATTTAATTTAAAACATTATATCATTGCAGTTTATCTTTGATATTATTGTACTAGGGATACTGGGACATGGTGCAATGCTATATACCAAGATTGATTTGATCCTGTATTATTCATGGGGTATCCTTGACACTGTTCACTTAAAATTCAATCTTGTTTGATACTTTATTAAGAAACAAATATCAATAAATCTAAATTATAAAGGAAAGAGCACTGACTCCCTCACTTCTAATACTGTGTAGTTTTTCTAAATAAAACACAAGCAGGTACAGTATACAACTTTTCAACATTAACGTATTTCACAACATATAATCTGCCTTATTTTTAACAGAGCTTCTCAATTCATGCACCTTTCAGGCTCAAGTGTGTCAGGAGGAAGATGATGGGTTCCACCATTGCTATCAATTGACAAATTGATACTAATAGATAGCTGGATTAATCAACATGAATGTGCTACAGTAGAGGCCAATATCTGGGTAACATCTTGATCATCAGATGATAACATGGATGAGAAGGCTAAACATAATTTTACTCAACTAGCACATTATTTAGCTTTTTTTTAATCTCTCCCTCCCTCATGAAACCTCTAAAAAAATGTCAAAAGAAAATCTAAACGGAAAAATTTGCAATGTCCCATAATGCAAAAGGAAATTCTCTAAATGCTTGTTTTGTCTGACCGACAGTCAACCTTGTTCTCATTGATGGACTAATAAATTGATAAACAAATCATTTACACTCATGTGCATAAAACCATAATCTGGAATGAGGGTTAGAAGAAATGACTACACATGCTTTATTTTTACATTAACATGTTTTTTAATTATTGTTTTAATATGGATATGGTCTATAGAAAGGCCAAGACTATATTAAGCTGCTTAAATACATCTAATAGATAACCAAACAGGCTTTTCATGATCAGTGCAGTGTTCAATAGGAGTGTTTTGTATTTGTTATTCTTTATACAATTTTGAATATTTGCGTTTTTAATGTCAGTGGAATCGATCTTCATAGTTTAGTTTTTATCTGGAATACATGATCCATATATGAGATATTGTAACAAAGTTGTTTTATCATATCAGATGCAAGCCTCAAGCATGTTAAGACTGGAAACTTTCACCAAATTAAATGGAAGCACTGAAAAACTGTTATTATATTATCATATACTACAATTATATGTCTGAACACTCAAGACATGACTTTAAAAAGTGCATTGTATTTTCAAGTCACAGACCCAAACATCTGCTTGGAACTTCATTGACCAAACATGATAACCCATTATCAAAACACTTACTTTGGGGTTTTAATTGTCTAACAGTAATCCCTGAGAAAGTGTAGAAACATGTTATCATCAGACAAGATTGTCAAATAAACTGACAAAAAATAAAAACCATGTTTTTAAACTGACATAACCACTCCTTCACACCAACAGCAGTCCAGTGCACCCTGGCAAACAGCCTTAGAGTCAACAGTGGCCCTGACAATCAACAAGCATCCTGGGAAACTTGATGATTAAGACCCTGATCAGGTTGCATCTGCAGGCTGTTCATCTTTACCCTGTCTACACTCCCTTTCCCTGAAGAAGCTCCTTTGCTCATTGATGGCTTTCTGTAGAAGGGCTACGTTTACACCATCAACACAGTTCAGCACACGGGCACGGACCATCACTCCAACCCCTGTAAGACAAGAAGATACTGATAAAGGCAGGCAATTGAGGCAGAAAGTCCTAGATGTATTGAAGTAAATAATGGCAAACAAAAAACTGGTATCTAAACATAAGAGCTGTCATTTCTAAGTTCTATTTCAACTTTATCCGTGAGATACTTGAGGTTCAATGCAAATAAATAAACCACATGGTATAGCCTGTAATAAAGAGTGATGTTGATTAACTGTCCATTACTGTCAGTTAGGGTACTATCAGAATAACAGAGTTGTATTACAATCTAGCTAGCACCTAGCTGCTAATCAGGTTAAAATTCACAGATTTAGATCTAAAACAGGTGGGTCGAGTGCATAAATCTTTCGCTGAGCACGGACACAAAGAGCAGGATTTTAGGATCTTCATTGAGAAACACTGAAACGAATCTGATGATCACCTGGTCGCTTGTCAACATCACATCCATTTAGGAATTATGGTAGTCGCTGCCATTTTGCAGTAATAGGGATTTCCATAAGGATATGTCACCTGCCTGTGCATGTAATTATTAAGCAGAATCTGTCGTAATGATGGAGAACTTTAATCCCTGCAGAGATACAGATGGATATAGATTTCTGGATTCATTAGTATGATATATTAATCATATAGGTATAATATTCAATGCCATACAATTAAATAAAAGTCTTGTTTGACTGGCATGTGGAGCCAAGAAAAACAGGAAATTGCTGTGTGAACATCCTAATAAATCGTTCAACAATTACCAGTTATAAGAGATAATAAATTTTTTCTTACCCTCAGCATTTTCTGTTTCACCGAGAACTATGTACTGGGCCCCAATTATTGGGTTAAAGGGCTCCACAAACAACGTGTGTACAGTCACGTGGTGCTCTTTCGAAGCATGCTGGGCTGACAGCATAGCTCTGGACTCCTCAGGCTGATAGCAGACAAGTCTGGAAATTTTAACAAATCTTTATATGTACAAATCGTACATTGGAAAGCAGGTAATAAAATTTAAATGGGTTTTATGTATTGTATGACTGGATTCAACAAAAAGGGGGTGCTGGATAAATTTATACTGATTGGGAAAGCACAAAAAATGGTAATTTTGCTGGTTTTCCTCCAGACTACATTAGCAAAATGTAAAATAATAACAAAAATACAAATTAGTCAAAGCTGGACCAGATTAACATGTAGAATATATACCAAATTTTAAGATTTGTTTACTCTATTTGTGAACGCAGAAAAAATAGTGCACTACTTTTTCACCCTTTAGACCACATCAGACCAAGTCTAAATTAAGACAAAATGTGTCAATTCAGAAATACCAAAAAATTCTGCAATAAAAGAAAAAAATATATAAAATAGAAGGGTAGTCCCCTGCAGCTGCATGTCAGGTCAACACAACAACACACACATAGCATAGTGTTATGTGCCATCGATGATAAGCATTGTGACAAGTCCGACTGCCAAAAGAAAACATCAGTGCAGGTCTCCTCAGAAGGAAAACATCAACTACGATAGATGTTGAAATAGAAAAAAATATGACTGCACCTCTTTTTTATCCATCCAGGCCACATTAGACCAGTCCTACATGTGATCAATCTTCTCAAATGTAGACGAGATGAAAAAATTAATAATAGGGAAAAGGAAGATAATTCACACTTCCCTTTCTCCATCCAGATCACACCAAATCTCAATAATAATTCTATGCTTGGACTAGTCAAACCTGGATTGCTACTTTCACCAATAAACCCCTCAAATCAGGTCATGTCTTGTCACAACTAAAGTCAGTTTCATTTCATAGAAATGATCTTTCACAGTCACAAACAACACCCACCTGCCGAATGTCCTCACTGATTCTCCTTCCTGGACTGATCCAGTGTTTACCTCCCAGGGGAAACGAAACACTGCAGCCGCAGGAAGCATCGTGGATAACTTGAAACAACAAAACACAACAACACACAACAAAAACACAACAAAAACACAACAAAAACACAAAACTAAACAAAAGTAGCGAGCAGGCAGCCCACAGCTACTTTTTGAAATAGGGGAATAATATGTGCTTCCGGGACACAGGTCACATGGTCGCCGCGCATCTTCTGCGCCTGCGCCAGGAGCGGCAGCAGCGTCAGCAGCGGCAGAAGAAGGTTATACAACAATATTTTCATTTCGAGTCTTTCTCGTCAGCGGTTGTCTTCAGTCCGACACAGCCATGAACCCCGACATTACGAAGGAGCGGAATAACGCCACTTTTGACGTCGAGAAACTGACCCACATTTTGGACGGTGCCCCAGAAATCACCAAGAGAAGACGAGAAATTGGTGAGTTGTGAATATTCTCCTTGAAATATTAGAGTTATTGAGCTGCTCAGTGTCGACATATAGAACTAGATACGTCGTTAGTAACTATTATCTGCTAAAGACAAATGGTTTCTATGTGGGGAAAAAAGCCAGCTACAATGCTCTCGGCTATTGCTGCTAGCTGAGCTTCTCTACGCAGCACTCAAGTCCGCCGGAAGTGCCCCGAACTTTGACGTTGTTTTGAAACGTGTCTCACGTACAGTTCGATTTAACACGGTATTTATAGAGCGGGGCAGGTCGGGGTGGCTTGGTGTGTTCCGGTGGTAAATTCGGCGTTAAAATGGTGTCATGTTGATGACAGAGGAGAGCGATTATGCTGTGGGAGTTGAGTCGGTACCTGCTGGCGACAGGTCGACCCAGGAAACGACATGCGACGCATGAGTCAGTTATGTAATTGACGAGGTGCGTTAGAGACAAAGACAAAGGCCTCTTTTCTCTTGGCAGTAGTTGTCAGAATCATTTCTACATGTGGCACAGTTACTTGTGATGTTGTCGTCATTAAATCGCAGGTTGTATCATATTATGTTTAACCGTTTAATTGTATTCCTTTAAAAACGTTTCTTTTATGGTCCATATGGACATGATTGCATTTCATAATTTCTGCAGATTTGTCTTTCTCCTGTACTGTGCATTGGCCTAGTTCAAATGATACATTTACTAGTGACTGAGTTCATGAAGCTCACGCTTCACTGGAAAAGTAACTGATGTACACTTTATTAACTACAGCATTCTTATGATATACTTGTTGCCCCGGACCAAATTAAAGACTTCATTTTTTCCACCCAGACGTGTCAAATGTCTGCATTTGATGTGTTTGGTCAATAAATTTTGACTTTGCAGGTTTAGTCCCCTCCATTGTGACACAGTTACTGAAGTCTTGCTCCCAAAGTCCAAATAGAAAAGAGCACAAAGAGACCCAGTTTTTGTTTCTGAGGGAAAAAAAACTGCAAGACCTTTTTTTGCATATGTTTGCATGTGCGTCCTAAGGCCTGTGATGGTTTTCAGTCCGGGAATGCTGGGAACACGTTCACAAATAGAAATAGACCTTTGCAAATGTCCAGTTAAACATTAGTGATATATAGTCCTCAATTTTCTTCAGGTTGCATAGACTAAAGGATACATATCTGATTAAATTTCTACTATCCAATGTAGAGTCACTGGTTCTCAGCGACCCAGACTTTAAGGAGGAGGACCCAAACTTCCTGTCACGCAGTGAGCGCTATGACCAGGCTGTTCGGAAAAGTGCACAAATGATCCTGAAGCTCAGAGAGTATGGCATTGCAGACCCAGAGGAGATCTACTGCTATAAGAAGTAAGTGGTAAAAGAGTGAACCTGACACTCAAAAAAAGGTAAAATGTGTAGCTTATTAAATTTTCTTAAGAGAGCTATGAATGGTGTGACTATAATGACCCCTGTCCGATACAGTACTGTCAGGATCTAAGGTGTGTGATTCACAAATTACTTGTACCTGGGTTAAATGTGTAGTAAAATGGCAGCATGACCGTTTTCAGGAACAGATTCAGCAGGAGCAAAGTTCATCCTAAGATTAAAACTGTGTGAGAGGTTATGTAGCTTTCACCAGTTGTAATAGATAATGCTTTGTACTGTATGTGCCTTTTGTTGTAGTTAAGCTTTATGATACTCTGTGTTCCTACAGTACTTTCACCAGACACTGACACTTAAAACTCACAAAAGCAAGAGTTTTTATACCACAATGCTTTTGGATCTCATACTTGGATTTCAGCTGTAAAACTCACTTTGTCTTTCAGCATAGTGAGTCAGATCTTGATAACATATCAGTTTACACAGCGTTTGAGAAACAAATCTGATCTTCACTTGTGTCCTATACTTTCCCCTCACCCAGTATTGCTCAAGGCAGCCACAATGAGGCCCTGGGGCTACACTTTGCCATGTTCAAGCCGACCCTTTACAGCCAGTGTGACCATCAGCAGTCCAGGAAATGGTTACCTCTGGCAGAGTCCTTCCAGGTCATAGGCACATATGCCCAAACTGAGATGGGTCATGGTCAGTCCTAGACTTAGCCTTTAACCTATATACTATTTGCTTGTTTACATATTACTAAATATGCATTTTGGGCAGGGGAGAAAAAAAGAACCAAATTCATCATGTGGAATCTTTCTGTTCCAAGAATAGTTCTGTTGACTCGTATGTTTTTGACAGATCCAAATCTGCAGAAAATTCTAAATGGCTGCATGTGTATTCTGACATTTGTGTTCATGTGTAACATTTTGTCCTAACCAGAGATGGTAATTTATTCCTTATCAAGCACATAAAGCTGGAGCTCAGGGAATTAAGTTCTCTGTCACTATGATGGATTTCTGTCGGTTTAATTTCAGAGAAGCCCTCTATGAGATTAGTGTAGATGTTAAGGGGGAAAAAAGCATGGATGGGGGTTGACCTTGTGATCGAGCCCTGTGAATGTTTGAAACTATAAGAAGCTGGAAAAAGGCTTTTTTGAAAGTTAATCAGACAGTTAATGACCCGACTACAAATATTTATGAAGGCTAAGTGCATCTAGCTACAGACTGTCAAATTTTATCAGCTGCATCTGGCTTATTTATTTTTTTGCATGAAAACCTTTGGGAAGTGAACCCAAAGGTTTTCATGCAAAAAACCTAACCCCCTCCAAAACTGCAATTTGGACTATGGGAAGAAGCGTGAGTACTCAGAGAAAAAACCCATGCATAAACATGGAGAACATGCAAACAGAAAGGCCCTGGTTGGTTCAAACCGGAATGTGAACCAAGAACTTAATTGCTTTGAGGCGCCAGTGCTAACCACTACACCACCGTGCACCCCGATGACAAATCAGCTCAAGAGATTTAAAGAAACTACAAAATGGCATCATCTTTTAAAATGAAAAAGACAGCAAGACTGTATGTATGAACATTGGAGGGCCAGTTTTTACCAACCCTTTGTTTCTTTTGTTACTAACACAATTTCTAAATGGATGCAATGTTGACAAGCAAGCAGGTGATCATCAGATTAGTTTCAGTGTTTCCCAGTGAAGATCCCAAGACCCTGCTCTTCGTGTCTGTGCTCAGCTGTGAGGTTGTCTACTGCAGAGTAGCAAGAGGAAAATCAGCTTCTGTGTTTGACAAATATTAGCTAAATGACATCTTATACCTCAAAGGGGCAGTTAGAGGTTTTGGAGAAAGCTTGTTTCTCTCTTTGGTGTTGTTGTGATTTTACTGCTCTGGCTGGGCCGCGACCCCGGGATTCGGAGACTGACGCGCTAACCACTAGTCCAAAAGCCCTGAGGCATAGCGTCATTCGCTAGCATGTGTCTTGATGTGTCTGCGACGGCGAGTGATGTTTTTCAAACTGCACAGGCATTTTTTGTTTTTGATTTACAGAGCCAGGGCTGAGCCAATAACCCACATTTTATTTCAGCGCGCACAGAACCGACAGCTAGCGTACCGTGAGGAAATATTTTCTGGTTTTTACAACACGTGTATTGCCTTAAAATCGCTGACCGCCCCTTTAAGAATTGCATTGATTTCACAGACAGGAAACCCTCATTGATTGGGATACTTCGTAAAACACCAGTGGCAGCAACTTGACAACTGGGCAGTAAAAAAACAAACAAAACAAAACTGTTAAAAAGTTGATTTAAAAGTTCACCTTAACTAGTATAGCATGCATGTGGTGAAGAACAAGAGGTTTACATGTGACCACTCGCTGTGAAGAATTGTAACAGGCAGCCGAATCAGATAAAGAACCTTTAATGCTTTGATTTAATCAGCAGAAGGTCAGAAACACCACCAGCAGAGCCTGAACCGAGAACTGGCCAAGAACTAAATATTGTACATAACTGAGGAACTCAAATGCACATGTGGCAGGGAACTTAAGTGATGCAGCTACTGAATTTCAAGCCAAATTATGGCCGTTTGATCAAACCAACTGTTCCAATATGCATGACATGCTCACAAGCTGTTTTAATTTGTCTTTGTCACTTCCATTATCACTGGCACATTCTTTATCTCTACACTCACTTCTAATTGATTCTGAACCATGCCAATTCTTATCCATAATCCCTCCTGGGGCTTTTCAAAAACATTTTTTTTTCACGATTGTCTCTTCAATCATCTTACATTGGTTCAAACTTTCCATAATATGGCTTCCATCAAAAAATCTCTACGCATCCCCCGCTTTGCCTTTTTCCATATTCCAACCTGCTTGTCTTTTCCGTACGCCCCCAACCTGCGTGGCCTAGCTGTGTGCACCCTGTCAGGCCAGAGCCCTTGGATCTCCATCTGGGGATGTTCCTGCCCACATTGCTCAACCAGGCCACCCCAGAGCAAATGGACCGTTTCTTCATGCCCGCCTGGAACCTAGAGATCATCGGCACCTACGCTCAGACTGAGATGGGCCACGGTAAAATGAACAGAACAGGCTGGTTTGCACAAGGCTGTGTTTTTCTGGTAAAACAAATAAGCAAACGTTCATTTCATTAGCTCTAGGTTGTTGCTGTTTTTTCCCCCAACATGGGTTTTGTACTAAACTTCCATGAATAATTATCTGGGAAAGTGTGTTGTTTGTCTAACACAAGTGTTTTTAACATCCCTCCCATCATTTCTATCATTTGCGAAAACCGATTGTTAACAAATTGTCGTTTTGGGATAAATTTTCTATACTGCTACAAGTTCACATGGCGGTAAATGCCACCACAATAGTTGTTTTAATCATCATGACCAAACTGTGTACACAAGCTGAAACTGTTGAATTGTTTACAACCTGTTTGACCTGCTTGTGTAACTTTACTCAAAGGACAAAAATCTAAAGTTATTAAAACCAAAATAAATGGTGGCTATAAAAATTAGACCCAGTTTGTACAAAGTATGAGTTTTCCTTTTAGCTTCATGCTCATATATCTTGAGTGGTGTCTGTCACTTTCTGTTATGCCGCCTGACCATCAGTCTGCACCAGATAGCCCTATTTTATTACCATTCCTTTTCTCATACCAGTGTCTTTTGTTATTATTATTCCCCACAATGTGTTTTTTAAATGAAACATTGCATTCACTAACCATCCTGGATTGTTTTTGTTTGTCTTTGCATGGCTTGGGATCCGGGTTTGGCCGCAGATCAGTATGGCCACATGGATTCGTGCTTGTATTTTACTGATTTGGAAACCCACCACCTCTGTCATAGGCCATAGATACAGCATTAACTAAATCATAGTGAAATATGATCGTTAGATATGTTTTGGATCTGTCAAACACTTAAACTGCTTTGCTCCTTTATGTTGCAATTTGTTTGAATTGGAATTTATTAAAAAAATCCAACTCTCAAGGGCTAAACATGTTGAAAAACACATTATGATATTTGGAGTTGATGTATTCTGCATGATTATTTGATGTCACTTGTGGATAGTTTGTAGTAGATTTGTAAACATGCTTGACAGAATAATGTCTTTATGTCTCACTGCCTTTGCTGAGTAGTCATTCATTTTTGCTTTTCCACTGTATGTGTGTTTATTCTGTATGTATGCATTTGGCCTTTCTCTAGGCACGCACCTAAGAGGGTTGGAAACCACCTCCACATATGATCCAGCCACACAGGAGTTTGTCTTGAACAGTCCCACAGTCAGCTCCATCAAGTGGTGGCCCGGAGGACGTAAGTTAATTATTTTGCTGCCTGTAATGTAACAATTCCTCCAAGTATGAATAAGTAATTTAATGAAAGAGATTATTAGATGTAGTAATTTCCTGAAGATGTTGCAAGGCATTTTTTCTAATTTTCCTCTCAGGCCTAAAAACTGATTGACATTCAGAATGAACAACCTTTTTCCTTTTTTTTCCTTCTCACCCTCTATTTGTAGTGGGAAAGACCTCAAACCATGCCATAGTCCTCGCCCAGCTTTACTCTCAGGGAAATTGTCGTGGACTGCATGCTTTCATTGTACCCATCCGCGATATGAGCACTCACGTACCCCTGCCAGGTAACTAGCTCCTGTGGTGTTTGTGGTAAAGTCCGTCCTCATTACCTTCCTGTCTGTGCATCACTTCTTCTGTCCGGGTCTCTGTCTTTCTTAGGTATTGTGGTCGGAGATATCGGCCCCAAGTTTGGCTTCAGTGAAGTTGACAATGGCTTCCTAAGGCTAGAGAACGTACGAATCCCACGGGAGAACATGCTGATGAAATATGCCAAGGTGACGTGACATTTTAGCAGCTGCTGTAAAACAGCAATGGTTTCACTGATGTCATTTATGTTTGACAACCTTTTTCGGTTGTTTAGATAGTTTATGTTTTCTGAGGTCTGGTTTGGTCTATTTCAAGCATGATCACACGTAAAGCCTATTAGTGATTCTTTTTCCTTGACCTATGTTCATCTCCATCACTGAGCTTGATGTGATACGTACCTTTAATGCGTTGCCAATGATCAATACACTTAAGATATATATGAAGCAACTATTAATGTAACACGGTTAGATTCACCTATTGCAGTTTTTTTTTTTACAGTTTGACACAATTAGATTTAACACAAAGACTGCCAGTGGAGATAAGTGTGCGCATTTGAGAAACAGTTTAGTAGAGGAGGAATCAATCTTAATATAATTATTGGCCCCTTTAAAAAATAATAAAGGCATAGGGCTCTTTACTTATAATTAAAAATAAAGATTCAGATTTTACCAATGCAAAGATGTTAGAAATGATGCATCCCAAATAGGCCGGTGCGCACAATTTTAAGCAGGGTAACTGCTTTGTGAACTTTTATGCCCGTGCACTGATGCAAATCATTGAATCTTACCATCCCTAGTTTTCACCACTGCCTGTCTGCTTAATGCAAATGAGTGTTTTGTTTAACAAGAGGGAAGGTTGCAATACATTCACAAGCTGTTTTATCAAATAGGACATTTTCTTTCCGAATAAGGTTGTATGTGTCTAAACTGGTTTCATTGTGGCAGAGTACTGTAGAATTTCATCTTTTAATATTTTTTATTAAGTAATGACGTACATTGAATTTAGAAGTTTTGCTCCTGAAGCATCTCCTCTCAGAGAGAATCTGCTTCACCACTAGGTGGAGCCAGACGGAACCTATGTGAAGCCACCAAGTGCCAAACTGACCTATGGCACCATGGTGTTCATTCGCTCCATGATTGTGGGCAAGTCAGCTGAGGCCGTCGCCAAGTCATGCACGATCGCCATCCGCTACAGTGTCGTTCGACACCAGTCTGAACTCCGACCAGGGTGAGTCTTCACAAACGAATGTACGGAGGAACGTCGGCAAACAGCTACACAAACATTGCATAACTCATAGAAGTTAGAAAGTTAAAAAAAGAACCAGAACAAAAATATTTGGATGTCAGAATGGAAAATACGTTTATCTGAGGAAAGGTCACAAATGATATAATGAAAAATTGTGAAAAGATTATAATATTTAACAGATTTTTTTTTACACTTATTTACTCAATGTCTTGATCATTAAAAACAAACCGCTTGGTTTAGTTTCGCTTTTTCTGTAAAAACATGATGGTTTATACAGTAAATATATGGACCATATGATTTGGCCCATGATATGTAGAAGAATTGCAGAGGAGTGTGAATATGTCCAAATAGCATTATATTTACAATGCCCTGATGTGTAATAATTGAGCACTTTGCACATGAAATCCACTCATTGATCGGTGTCATAGGTTCAAAAACCGCAGCACAATTCCAACAGCAAATGGAAATATCCCAGGTTTTGTCATGATTCGATCTTTCGCCACATCCTCATGAATCATATGCTGAACAATCAAACTTGTACGTTTCTGTCCCACAGAGAGCCAGAGCCCCAGATCCTCGACTACCAGGCGCAGCAGTACAAGCTGTTCCCTCTGCTGGCTATGGCTTATGCCTTCACTTTTGTGGGCCAGTATATGAAGGAGACCTACCAGCGCATCAGCGGAGACATCAGCCAGGGAGACTTCAGTGAAATGCCTGAGGTAGTGACCAGATATACACACATCGGATGTAATAGAAACTCAGTGGACACTGATTGACTGACTGGGTGCTTGATAAGTCTCAGTCTTTCAGACCATGTGAAAAAACTCCTGAGGCTTGTAATACAAAGTAGGATTTATGGATAGCAAGGTAACAAAGCTGGTTCACTTCTTACTGGGGTAAATCACCACGGTAACCTGCGCTGCACATCTGCTCTGGAGCACGTAAAGGAAAACCTGTCAACAGCCCCATTACTGACCAATCCGATCAGTCTACCTAATATTTTACCTGCTAGTTAATGTGAATGTTGACAGGAGTAGTGGTCCCTATAGCAAAAATAAAAATTTGTCATCCCTTGCCTATTCTTGTGCATTCATTGATGTCAATTGATGTGTGCTGTTGTTTACGTCATTCTATATTTTAAAACCCCAGGTTCATATTTGTTTGTTTGCTTGCTTGATCATCCTATTTATTTAATCAGACTGGCAGGAAGCTATGTTCACTCTCTCTGCCCTTTCGTTATCCAGCTCCATGCCCTGTCCGCGGGTCTGAAGGCCTTCACCACGTGGGCAGCCAACTCTGCTATTGAGGTGTGCCGCATGTCATGCGGTGGCCATGGCTACTCTTGCAGCAGTGGCTTGCCTGACATTTACGTCGAGTTCACGCCTACTTGCACCTATGAGGGAGAGAACACCGTCATGATGCTGCAGACTGCAAGGTAATGCATTTGTGGCTGTGACTCAGGAGGTAATGTCGATCGTCCACCAACCCGAAGGTTGACGGTTCGATTCCGGCATATCCCAAGTCTGCATGCCGATGTGTCCTTGGGAAAACCCTAAATTGCCAGGCTGTGTATGAATGTGATGAAAAAGCGTGTCAATGTGTGAATGTGACTTGAGCTAAAGCGTTTTGAGTGGTCTATAAGAATATATAAATACAATCCATTACCATTATCACACAGAAAGTTATGACCAAAAAATATGATGCCTTACATGGGCCAAGTACACAGCCCACCAAGCTCTCAATTAAACTGCTGATATCAGCTTTCTTTTGTCATTGCTACCACGTTGTCAGAGACTCATACAGCAGGAGTGATATTAATGTGGTTAATTTTGTTAAATTTTTTTGTTTAACCTTATATAACCCCTGCTGGCTTACTAATTAGTAGCGGCAGTCAAACACACAGGGATGCACCCTGTTGAATTTTTTTGTTTAACCTTATATAACCCCTGCTGGCTTACTAATTAGTAGCGGCAGTCAAACACACAGGGATGCACCCATCTTTTATCTGTGTAACCCTCACCTGTGTGCGGCCTCGATTTTCGTCTGTGCAGATACCTGGTGAAGAGCTACCGGCAGGCTAAGGATGGCCAGCAGCTGAGCGGCATCGTGTCATACCTGAGTGAAGCAGAGCATCGGAGGGTGCAGCCCCAGCCCGTCGCCGCCAGACCCACCGTAGTGGACATAAATGACCTGTCTAGTCTGGTGGAGGTCTACAAATTACGAGCTGCCATGTAAGATTCAAAAGCAGTACAGAAGAAACTGACCGAGTCACTTGCAGTATGGTCTGTGTTTTCATTTCTTGTTTAATTAGGTCCGATAATTTAATTGAGATTATAAAGCAGGTCTGGATGTTATTAAATACTGTAGAAGTATGAAAGAACTGTGCCCCCAGTATTTTTTGATCTCTATGAAGGACTCTTATCAGCTTTCGGGTTCGGCCTCTACAACAATCCTTTCAGTTTTTAACATTTTAACACTACTATTACAGCTTGTTGGATTTATATTGTCTTCTTTTTTTAAGTTTCCATTTTATCAATCGCGTCTTTTTTTTTTTTGTTATACTTGAACTGAAAAATGGCTATTAATATGGCTGTGTGTGTGGACTGCACACTGACCCCCCCAATTCAATGGTAGAGGAAACACCGATGTGGCTACACCTGTCTGCTGGAGGGTGATGAATTGTGACATCAGCTAACTGTGTATTAGCAGTCATCTCTTCTGTATTTCTGATCAGGCTCTCTTCAAGATTTCATTCCTCCGATTTCTTTCTTTGAAAAATATATTTTAGATTTGATTGATGATAGTTAATTAGCATCTTACTCCACATGAGCAGCTCCAGATTTCAGAGAAAACTAATTGGCACACTTAATCAGCTAAAGCCAAGGATGAGTATGTGTTGGCATGTTGTTAAACTGGGGAGGTCTTTTTGTTTTAATTAATTTATACTAATGCACCATCATCATCATCATCATCACCACCACCACCTTGGGATAATGCAGATGTTGTGTCTCTGTTTGTAGCCTAGTAGAGCTGGCAAACAAGAGCATCCAGCAGGAGTTGCAGCAAAGGAAGAGCCAGGAGGACGCCTGGAACAACAGTGCTATCGACCTGGTCAGAGCCTCAGATGTAAGTTCAGTCACTAAATAACTGATGACATTACAGCTTAAGAATTGCATGCAATTTCTGCCTGATTGTTTCTTTCATTCCCTTCCATCTCCTCCTGTTATATTGTCTCCAGGCCCACTGTCACTATGTTGTAGTGAAGCTCTTCACTGACAAGCTTGGAAAGACCAGTGACACAGCGATACACTCGGTGCTGTCAACCCTGGCGCTGCTCTACGCCCTGAATGGCATCAAACAAAACTCTGGAGATTTCCTACAGGTCAGAAAAATCATGATTTATAGAACTCTCCGCTGTCTTGTTGCCTCACCGCCTGTACAACTGAGTGAGGTCCAGCAGAATGTTTTCATTCACATTTCCACCTTTCTTGTTTTTTTCATTGTCAGGCTGGACTGCTCAGTGGGCCCCAGGTACTGCAGATCTCTGTTCGAATTAAGGAGCTGCTGTCTCTGCTGAGGCCCAACGCCGTGGCGCTTGTAGATGCCTTTGACTTCCAGGACAAGAGGTTGAATTCAGTCCTGGGAAGATATGACGGAAATGTCTATGAGAACTTGTTTGAATGGGCTCGCTGCTCACCCCTGAACTCCACCGAGGTCAGTCAGGGTCACCAGAGTGAAATGATAGCAATGATAAATTATTCTCCGTCTGAGTCTTAGTATAAAAGTTTTTATTTATTTTACATCTTCTTAATCTCTTAATTGTGTCACATCGAAAAGCATTTTGACATGGCATGGGTAATGTAGTACGTAAGTAAGTAGATAAACTGATTACTCAGTTTTGATTGACAGCGTTAATATTTTATTATATATTATAGAAAACTTTTTTTAAGTTGTATTTCAATGGATGCATATACTGATATGGAAACTAGCTAACAGTGAACAACTTACTAATGGTCACGTTAAGTTTGTCAGTTACATAAATGAAAGGTAAATTAGCTTGAATAGATTCCATATAAGTTTGCACTATTGGATTTGTGCATTGTATGGCCAACCACAATCATTTTGCGTCAGAGGTTGCCCATAACAGACCACAAAATGTTGTCGCAAATGCTGTCTTGCTCAGATATGGTAAAAAAAATAATTGTTAGTTCAGCTAAATAAATTCTCCTCTTTCTTTTACAGGTCCATGAATCCTTCCACAAGTATCTGAAGCCTCTGCGGTCCAAACTGTGAGCTGACCCTTTCACCCTGATTCCTGGCTCCAACCTTTCAACTCTGCGTTAATAGGCACAACCGTAATCATACTAACCCATCATATATCAGCCCCATGATGGTTTTCAGTTGTCGTCAGCTTGTTTTTGCCAGGCCATCCTGAGGGAATCTAGACTTACCTTCTCCACTCTACTTCTCTTTGTGGTGAATTATCCTCTTTAGAGGCCAATGTAGACAGCAGGCTTGGCCTCTCGGGTGATGGAGGATGATGGGGTAAATCACAGTGGATGATAAAAAGCTTGTAAAGCTTATGACGGACAACCTTAGATTGTTTTCTAATTCATCTAATGAAGTCAATATTTTGAGTCAGAAATGGTAGCTTTGAAAATACTGAAAAATAATCAAGAATTTACTGTTTTAGATTTCCATGTTTTCTGTAGAGAATTTTTAATTGTAAAGTGTCTTTTTTTCCACATCGACAGATAGTCTATATGAATTGTGTCTTTTTTTGTAAGACCAGAATGTTATTATGAATCACATAATTTTAGAGGAAACATTCTAACAGCAAAATCAGTTTTGATTGTTTTCTCTGACTTCATGGACCAACATGCTATATGAAGAGGCGCTAATTGTTTCATTCATTTCTCCGTGACTTTTATCAATCGCTGTAAGCATCCACGAGGAATTGGTTCGAATTTTCTTCTTCTCAAGTCTGCTGCAACCCCCGACCTCTCTGTCATAATTACACCATAATTAATTGGTACAAACTCAAGATAAACAGTTCAGAGCAGATGTTCAACAGAAACATCAACTAATATCTTGGTAAAATACTGAGATTAATCCATTTTAAAGTTTACAGTCCATAAAATCTCTCTCTCTCTATATATATATATATATCACTTATCATGAGTGTTGCTGAATATTAACTGCGTCATACTTGACCGATCGACAGATTCTGGTCTGAGTCACCACGTGCTTCTGAATGTGTTTGTGTGACAAAGATTTTGTGGCAAGGTGAAATGTATCGAGTGTGTGAAAAGCATTTGTTAGGACATGAAGTATGAATTTCTGACGGTTATTGAGTGTTTTAATGAGGCCACGCACGCACTTTTTCCATGCATTAGTGCCGTGTGGGGTCGATATAAAGAAGGGTCACACCCCAGCCGACATCTGGATGACGATCACATTTCAAACTTTAAACTTTCATTAATCTGTTAATAACTCTGCATTGTTCAAATCTAAATTGCTGAATTATTCATGTTCAAATATGATTGAAATATGTTGAAACTGGATGACTCTTTCGCCTCCCTAGTATCAGGATCAGTGGATTTGTGCTCTTGGTTCATGTCAACCTACAGGAGTTTATTTTGCTCTGTGAGCAAATCTAAACGTTAGATGCTGAGGCTGGTGACTATAAGTAGCAATTTGTGACAGTACACACATGAAAATGGGGAGCTTTAATCTCAAGCCTTAATAGGAACTGTAAAAATGATTTGTGGTATAATATAATGTGCCTGAGGAATTTTGTCTTTCCGTTATCCAACTTGACAAAGTTCTTGCAAAGTCCATAGCATTTCATTTCTGTATTTACACTGACTTTAAATCGTTTAATTTCTGCTGCAGAGGCATAATTATTAATATGTATTGACTAAGCTGTTTGTTAATCATATTTGTGTGATCATTTGTTTAATAACAACGGCAACAACTTTGCACAGTGGTATTTTGATGGTTGGAAAGTAATTTGATCTGTAAGTTATATTAATAAAAATGTAATAATCAGTGTTGTGTTTATCGGTCTTCATTCTGTGGCATCCACTCTGGGGGAAAACAACACCGTTAGGCTCAATATGCTATAATATAATATATATATAATATAGTGTCAGTCAAAAACATAGCTGCAAAAATAGTACATTGTTAGAATGAATGAATACATTTTTTCTTTTTTAATGACACATTTCAGAGCTACAGCACAGCAGACATTAAATTGTCACACACTTACCCTATGAACAGAGTTAAATATTATCTGTGGCTCTTCAGGAGAAAATAACTGATGATTACAGAAGGGTTAACTTAGACTGGGCTTGGGATTTCAACTCTTACAGAGAACCTGTGTCAACAACTAGGGATCTGAAAGATGTGGACACTTACCAGGTATAGAAGTTGCAATTAACAATACTATCAAGCACAATGGAAAGTAAAAGACCCAGCATTTTTTTCAGCCCGACCCACACTGAGGTCAGGATATCTCAGCTACTACTGCGTTGGTTCTGTCCATTACTGCTTTTTTCTTTCTTTAAAGCTACAGTGTGTAATATTTAGAATAATGTATTCACAGAAATTGAATATATTGTCCATAATTGTGTGTTCATATATGTATAATCACCTGCAACAAAGAACCAATGTTTTTTCATCAACTTTGAATGAGGTAAATGTAGTTAGATTAGGGGGACCCGACCTCCGTGTAAGTCTCCATGTTTGCTACGCCGTGTTGTGCTGCATTCCGGTTCCACTGCGAAATCACATAAAAACACCACCCCGACTTCCGGGGTCCAAATTCCGAAGTACAATGGTATGCAGCATTAAATACGGTTGCAGAAAACGTCCCTGAATATGTCGCATTCGCGTTGAATTTCCAGCACGGCGGGAAACTGGAACTAGAAGTAGCGCTGCGCCAGCATAAAGTGTCCCCTGTCAGATGCTCCGTTGGTTGCGGTTTGCAACTTTACCACCAGATGCCGCCAGAAAAAATTAAGGTTACAACTTTATTATTGTTTGATTACAACTTAATTCCTGTGATATTGTGACATTTTTT